>NC_061108.1:11444342-11469342 GCF_015104395.2 Macrobrachium nipponense
CCTTTCTAAATGAACAGTTATTCAAGAAAAAATATAGAATAGGTATGGACTCGTAACCTTCCTATATAAACAGTTATCCAACGTTACTAAAACAGTATAAATACTTGTTTTAAGCATTCTAATTTCCCCGAACGTGGTAAGTCTTTACTTAGAGGCATTCCACTTTTATTATTACTCCTTTATATATGGGAATTTCATGACTTGTTGTTTTCAGCGAGATTTATGTACTGTGTAACGTAGGGGAAGGTTTGTCGAACCTTTCTGGTCAACAATTTCAAAAGCATGAAGAGAGATGACGCTAAATCCCCGGTCATCTCTGCTATGAAATTTATTACGTACATTCGGCAGTATAGGGCCTGATGTTTCATTATTAAGGGCCCTTGTTGTAATTTCGGTGAATCAGACTTTGGAAAAATTTATTTTGAAAAGTAGTTTTTCAACGCAACAATATAGTTTCATATATAAAAAATTAAGTTACAAGAATAGACGAGAGAAAATGAGTGTTTTTTTTTCAGGATTAAATAAATAATACATTACAAGTACATATGAGAAAAAATGAACGATTTTTTCCGGGAAAATAGTATTTTATAGATTACAAACATGATATATTATAAGAACAGACTAGGAAAAATGAAAGAATGATACAAGATCAGACGAGGGAAAGTTATTGTATTTTTTCTAGTGAAAATTAATGTTTTTAGATTAAAAAATATTGCATTGTAAGAATAGACGAGAGAAAATGAATTTTTTTTTTCAGATTAAAAGAATACTACATTACAAGAACAGACTAGGGGAAAATAATATACATAACTGTGGTAAAATTAGATCATTCGAATTTGCGTTATAAAATGTGATCATTCATACAGTAAGAATAAAATACGGGTTTCTTCAATAAAAAATAAATATGAGTAACAGATCTTAGAGTTTGATCTTAAGAGTTTGATGCACATATTTTGTAGAATACGGTATTTTTAATTATGAGTATGGAAATTTTGACTTGATGTTAGCATTTTTCTTTTGTAAAAAAAAAGTGTGTTAAACTTTTAATGTATTTTTGTATTAATATATCACTTTCATCACCACTATACTATTCAAAGTCCACATTAGAGGTGGATGTAATAATGTGTAAAATCTTTAAACCAAATTAATACGGATTCAATAAAACACATTCACAGACACAAACATATATATATATATATATATATATATATATATATATATATAATATATGTATGTATATAATATATAATATGTACACACACACACACACACACACACACACACACACACACACATATATATATATATATATATATATATATATATATATATATATATATATAGTATGTATATATATATATATATATATATATATATATATATATATATATATATATATATATTATATACATATATATATATATATATATATATATATATATATATATATATATATATATATATATATATATATATTTCTCTCCCTTTCTTCAGAGCAAATAAAGATAGAACACTATTATGAACACAGTTGAAAATACATAGCACCGAATATTACTCTCATACCATTTTACAAGGAAAATTTTACAAAATTAATATGGTAGAATCGGATTCAATATGGCACATACCGAATATTTAACGGTTAATTTCAACAAAACTCTGAAAACAATACATTTGCCTGAAAGCTAAACAAAATTTACCAAGAAAACAATTTTACTTATTGCAAGTGGATTACTCATGGCTGATCTCCTTTTAGATTTATAAATATTTATTATGCATAGTGTAAAGCCAGTTCATTTTAATGAATGCATACTCTACTGCATTAATTTGATACTGGACTTTGAGTTCAATCAAAAGTGCGACAGTTTTATTTAAAAGACTGCTTGTGAGTAAATGATTTATCATTAGGAGTTTCGTATCTTTACATAAATTTCTTTGTTTTCTAAAATACGCAGTGATTATTATTAGTCTAAAAATTTTGTTAAAAACTGAGAAACCTATTTCTTAAAGGATGAAACTTTAAATCTTTCTCATAAAGCAATCCATTCTGTTTTAAATTTAAATACTTCCAAACAATCTTTTTCTACTTCTTGGACAGAAGTAATGTACGGGATTGATAATTTAAATATGCATGTGAAACAGTAATTATTTACAAAGTGCAACGTAGGTTAAGTAAGGTGAATTTCGATGTTAGAGAAACTAGCACGTTACTGTCACAGCATGAATTGATGAATGAGGAATGACCTTTGCCAAACGGCTTTCTCGACGGTGGCATTAATGCCCAGACATACTGAAGTGCCCAGTGGATTAACAGCAGGTCACTAGACGTACAGTGAAATGATTTTTAAACTGAAGGATGTTTGCCGGTTTAAATTAAATTTACTTTAATTCTTCGGGAATGAATCTTAACATTCCATTGTAATTATTCTTATGTCTAGCACATCTGATTTTTGTATCTTTATCTTTTTGTATCCTGAAAGGTCTTTGGTGGAGCAGTTATCCAAAACACATCAATTAATAGTTATTTTGTAAAAATCAAACCCTGGTGAGTTAATTTCTTGTACTCCCTGTATCAGAGTTAATTCCTGCCTGGGAATCTCGCGGATTCATTGCCCCATGATCCAAAGAAACCTTATTCGTTTGAGCAATTTTTAGTAGCAGCAATTTATAGTATCAGTATGGGACTACCAGAAAAAAGCAACTTGATCAAAGTATTCAACTTCTTAAGAACAAAGGCAGTTTTACATTAAGAATATGGTAAAGAAAGAATATTCTAAGATTACGAGTAGTATCACATGACAAAATATCATTCCAAAATGAACTTGTGAACAATTTTTCACTCTACAAAACGTTCAATTATTGCAAATATATTGCTCACGGCTGATCAACTTCTAGGTTCATAAATGTCTATCAGGCATATTTCAACACAATTTAATTTAAATGAATACATACTCAGCTGTATATTTCTAGTGCTGAACTTTGAGTTCAGTTAAAAGGCTGATAGACTTATTTCGAGGACTGCTCGTGAGTGAGCAAATATTAAATTTCATAAACTGTTATCAATGGGTATTCCATGCCTTTATGGAAGATTTTGTTTTTTCTTTAAATATGCAGTGATTGTTTTTAACAAATTTTATTAAACACTAAGAACTGTATTCCTTAAAATGAAGGCCTTTTAAATCCTTATAATTGAGCATGACTTACTTGGCCTGTTGTCTGAACCATTCAAATTCGTTTGAACAGTTTTCAGTATCAGTGTTGGACTACCAGTTATTAGCAATTTAACCAAAATATCTAACTTCTTAAGAAAAATGTGAGGACAGGAAAATGTTATGTTATGTACATACTTGGACATGAACAGCATTGAATGACAATCTCATACAATTCTCGAAGCACAGATGAATATGATACATCCGTAATATTCGAGAATCCAAACTATTTTTCGAAGCACAGCTGAATATGATACAGCCCCAATATTTTAGGGAGAAAAGCAGTAAAATATGGCAAAATCACACAGCAAAAACTGTGAAAACAATACTTTCTGCCTGAAAGCTAAACAATTTTACGTTGATAAAGTTCACTTATTGCAAGTAGATTCCTCACGGCTGATCAACTTTTAGGTTCATAAATATTTATTAGCCATTTCCATTTAAATGAAAACATACTCTGCTGTATTTTTCTGGAATTGAACTTTATGAATACAATTAAAATGTATGATAGGCTTATTTAAAGGGATGTTTTGTAGTGAGTACATTTTCAATTTCAGTAATGGTTAGCATCCGGAATTTTATGTTCACTTGTGTCTGGCTTCGTTTTCTAAAATAATTAATGACTGGTTTCATCAAAATGTAATCGTTAACTACAGAGAATTGCATTTCTTTTAGGTAAGGTATTTTAAATCCTTAACTTAGGGAGTGTCTTACATTTCAAATTTCTCTCGAGAAAGGTTTTGCAATCTAATTGCAATGAGTGATATCATTCCCTCATGAAGACTGAAACTCTAGAAAATATTGTTAGACAGCAGAGCACAGTAAGTTCCATTTCATACAAGACTAGTCTTAATAATTTCTCAAAAACCCCTAAGCGAGTTTCTCCAAAAACGGACTTGTCCCTTGAAGATTCTTTGAGACGCCCGTAATATTCTTAGCCATAAGTCAGCCGAGGTGACAAATTGCATGAAGCTGAAAATGATCTTTGAGGGTTAGACGGCTTTCTGAACATCTGACATGGCATGCTTTATGGGACATTATGTGGTCCTCCATCTGCTGAAACCGTATCCTGATTATATAGCCCCATTCACTCACAATCTTAGTTCTATACATACATACACACACACCACACAGATATATAAATATAATATATATTAATGATATATATATATAATATATATAGAATATAGTATAGTAGATATATATATAGACATAATAGATGAGAATATAATAGATATTATATATATATAATATATATATAATAATCTAACGATATATGTATACACATTATATGTCATCACACATTACCGTGATTCACATACATACATCGAGATACAAATGTCATTTGATATCTAAATCACTCCACCTCGGAAATCAATATATTTCGTATAGGTTGACCGAAGGGGAAATTTTGTAGTCGATAAGAAATTCGTCTACTACAAAAAATACCCCTTCTTCGGTTAACATATGAGAAAATACATTGATTTCGAGGTAGAGTGAATTAGGTATTGAAGGACATTTGTAGTTCGATGTATATATATATATATATATATATATATATATATATATATATATATATATATATATATATATATATATATATATATATATATAGATATATACATATGTAACTATATAATTCATTATATATATATATAATATATATTTATATATAAATAATATATTTAATATAAATATGATATATATATGTACTAATATTAATTAATATATATAATAGTATATATAAAATATATTATATATATATATATATATAAAAATATATAATATATATAGCTATATATGTGTGTATGTGTGCATACATACAAACATATTACATCATACAAGGAAATGCCAGCGTACCACTTGCCCAAATAAAAAATAAAAAGAATTACTTCAATACGGACTATTTCAAGTACATAAATTATTAATATGAATTGCTACAATAATTTTCTTTTTAAATAGCAGCTGCTCTTATCGGGAAAGAACGATAGTCTCTCTTACACTCTAGATATTCCAAGCACCAATATATATATAATAATATATTATATATTATATATATATATATATATGGATTTATATATATTTATATATAATAAGGATGGAACATCAAACTAAGAAATTATTTTGTCATTTAAAACAAATAGTTAAAGAAACGCAGGAAAACCATCGGCCCACCCAATACTCTTTCCAGGATGTGCAATACTTCCCATTTCCCTATTTTTTCCGATTCGTAAATCCCTCTTCCCTCAGCGTAGAGGGCGGGTCAATCGATCCCCTCTGTGTGAGACCCTCATTTTCCTCGCAAGCTTCCCCTTCCTCCTTTTTTTTCGGGGTGGGTGGGGGGGTGGGGGGGGGGGTTTGCGGGTGCCGGGGCTGGGGCGGGGTGGGAAATTTTTTTTATTTTTCTTCTCTACAGAACCGGAATATATATGGTCGTTTGGTTGGCTGTCACGTAAGCCTCGCCTGGGGAAAAAATGCATTTCCAATTAAAGGTTTTCCACTATCAATGTTTTTTTTTTTTTTTTTGAATGTGACGTTAATAATATCTTCATTAAAATGATTTGTTTGTCGCCAAAAAGTGATTGAAAAACTATATAAAAATCACTTTGTTTCTTGTTAACTCATTTTCCATTTACTCAACTTAAAATGAGAACAAGCAACTGCTTGCTTTGAAGGTTTATATTATTTTTCACGAAACTCCAGTAAATGTTACAACATTAAAAAAATTATTTTCCTAATGACCAAGGGCTATTTAGCACAAATGCTCTCAATCCCCTTAATCCCTGTGAAATACCGAGAATGATGCATTAAACATTCAACCATTAGCAGTATTTATGTAGGTATTAAACAAAGCCTTTTCAACAATATTTATGAAGGAGGTCTTATAAGTCATTTTATGGTTAATAATTTATAAGGTATAAGATATATTTTCAAAACTAAATTAATATTTTCATATAATTTTACAAAAGGAGGAGTCACCCGGTTGTTAATCTGACATTATTGTAGACGAAAGTAAACAATTAAGAAAACAGTTACGTTAATCAAGACATAAAGATATTTCATTTTCATCAAATGAAGTCCGAACGAAAATAAAAACTTCACAATTTAACAATTTCAGTTCTTGTAAATTGTAAAACTAGTTTAATCAAGCTAGTCCACAATACAAATGCATATTAAGATGAGATACATATGAAGTAATATGAAATTTCTGAAGATAAAGGAGTGTAGTATAGCAGTGTAGTATTATAGTATACAGTGGAGGGTCTGAAACCGTCTCGCCTTTTGTATAAAAAAAAAAAAAAAAAAAAAAAGAAAAAAAAAAAAAAAAAAATAGATATT
Organism: Macrobrachium nipponense; assembly: GCF_015104395.2. Taxonomy (NCBI): domain Eukaryota; kingdom Metazoa; phylum Arthropoda; class Malacostraca; order Decapoda; family Palaemonidae; genus Macrobrachium; species Macrobrachium nipponense. Next base: position 11,450,888 of record NC_061108.1, read on the forward strand.
TTGATAGTGTTCATACTTCATAGACGACTACAAATCTGAAGTATCATCTCCATACTAACTAAGTATGAAAAACTCTTTTGAAGTAAATTTTACAGAGTCCAATTTTGAAAAGTCAAGACCTGTATCTATTAATAGTGAATTCTACTTTGAACCCCGTATCAAAAAAGTAAGTTTATCTTTATGGCAATCCAGTTCAACAGTTCTGGTAAATGTAACCAATGGTTCCTACGGGTTTTTATCTAGAAATCAAAAAATTTTAACATCTATTATCAAGGTGACAATAAGTTGACTGCGGCTCTAGTAGAAATGCATGTAACTCCAACAGATTTATAATTCTATACAACTGTGTAGATTTAAATTCCCTTCTGCCACATTACCAGAGGTATGGCTTAGTATCTATATCATCCTTACAATGATGGTGGGGTCAACTCACACCTGAGAAAATAGTGTATGCTATCATCTTCAATGTCCTATTTCGTGAACTTCACAGTAGAATGTGTCCGAAATAATATCTTATGCTTTACAGTTATCACAAAGTATAATGGGTGACAGATTTCTTTGCGGGTGAATCAAGTTAGTATGCACTTGGCATCAAAGTTACGTGAATGGTAACCCTACCACGTCTTGCCTTAGCACGCTAAATGTAATGTAAATAAAATTATAATAAATAACATTTCAGTGCTAGTGAATAGAAAGTACAATGTAAATAAACTGAAAAATAATTTTTAAATTTAAAATAACATTTCAGTGCTTATGAACACAAAACTGCAATGTAAATAAACTGAAAATAAATTCAGTTATATCCCGGTTCTAGTGCATTTAAAAAAAAAATGTGTGAAGGTATTCGATGGGGGGAATCATCATGTAAATCCCTGCATGAACTGACCTTTTTCCGCTTAAATCCTCGGGAGGAACCTTAGCTAGCGCGAAAGGCAGTTACGATAATCCATTATACCCCGTGATTGCCTCCGGGCGTGTATGAGGAGATCCTCCGTAACACCTTCCAAGCAGATTATGCAAATTAACCTCCGGGTTACAGCTCAAGTATCATAGATATGCAAATACTTGAACAAGAACGGAGATCCGAGTCCTCATCCGGGGGTGAATTAGAAATATGTAATAATAAATATCCGGAAAACGGAGCCTCTCTTCGTTCGAGATCGTTCCGTTGTGAGCCGATGCTAATATCTTGGCACCCTGGAACTTGCTACTTCATTTGTACAGGGAAGAGGCCTTAGATAGAATGCACAGTTGTCTGTGTATCTGTCTCTACGTACGCAGATACAACCCAACTACCCAACGTGTCCCTTCTCCTGAATAGACACGCGAAGCATGCATGCATACATACATTTATTTATTTATTTATTTATTTATTTACTATTTATTTACTTATTTATTTATTTTCATTTATTTCTTTATTATTATTTATGTTATTGATTTATTTATCTAAAGATAACAGTCTACCAGGTGACTATATCACCTATCAAATACAATATTCCCCTTCGGAATTATTTCCGAGGTTTAGCGAATTGGATATTAAATGAAATTTGTACCTTAATGATTGTGTGTGTATATAAGGCCAGGTGATGTGATATAAATATATATATTATACATATATATATATATATATTATATATATATATATATATATATATATATATATATATATATATATATATATATATATATATATATATATATATTGTATATATATATATATATATATATATGTACATATATACTTATATATTAGGGAAAAACGTATATATATACCATAGGACTAGGGAATAAGTGGACGGCATTAGGATAACTACAGTTTTTTTTTATTTAACCATCACGAAATCTAAGAGCTGTACACCATTTAGGCTAATTCAGTTTCTATGCGTGGACGTAATTAACTCATTTGCATTATTATAGTCGTATACTTTGTTTACAACATTTATCTGGATAAATGCAGGATACATTTTGTCATTAATTTTGCATAGGGTATTTTATGCTGTCAAATATGAAGCAGGAAATAAGCTACTGGTACTGAGTTCACTGAATTTAAGAAATGTACATTAATGGGAATTATACACGATTCATATAACTCCCTGACCTGACTTCGAAGTAGCGCTTTTGAGTAGGGTAACTGTGTGATAACAGACTTAACCACTGAATCTTTAAAAGATGTATGAATTAATTCTCACTCTACTACAAACATCAATAATTTAGTTTCATTTCTGATTTCTGGGTACAAAGGCTAAATTTACTCATTCCAGTGTTGTCCTTTTCAGGAAGTCGAAGAAAGGAGGTTAGTTGGGTGTGTGCGAATGACTGCAAGGAAACTAAGGAAGTCTTAAGAAAACCAAGTTTGAGATATAAGAAGGAACTACGGAGTTTGGATGTTCGACACGATTGAACATAAATATGCTACAAAACTACTGCTTTGAAAGATTGGGAAAAAAGCGCATCAAGATATGAGGATAAAATTCATAATACAACGACAATAATAACATAACGAAGCCCTGGACCAATAACACCGATCATGACTGCGTCTTCAACTTGCCTAGAAAACATCTGGATCAATTGTGTCCACAGTTACAGAATTCAGTTCTACTTTCTCTTCAATGGCAGTGAATTGTGCCTAAATATAATTTTTTTTTTTTTTTTTTTTTTTTTTTGTTTTTTTTTTTTTTTTTTTTTTTTTTTAGAAAATGCAGTAACATTTCTAATGAAGAGGGAGATGTAGGGATCAAGTCATTAATAAGGGTGTTACCTGCTCTAGCATTAGGAAAAATATTGAACATTTCCCAAAAAAGGTTCAATGTAGCCACAACGGAATTAGAATGTGATGAAATATACCTGATACAATCAAATTTAAAAAAATGTAAGGTGCATCAGTAAAATTAAATTAAAAAAGTATGGCGCATTAGTAATCTCCATGTATAGAAAAGTGATATAGACCAATTAAATAAAATAAAAAAAGAGCAAAATTACAAATACATTTTTATATGTGATAAACATTAGTATAGATTCAAGTCCTAAGAGAGAGAAATTAACTTTTGATTAAAAGATGTGGCGTCCACTTTAACTTCAATGTTTTTTTTGTTATGATATGTAAAATGAGCATGATAAATCTCCCAACAGCAGCCCAATAATTAGCTCTAATGGTTCTATAACATACAACATCAAAATATCTTGTCAATATTCTTAATCTATTAGTTAGTACCACTGAAGATTTTAATTCAAAAAGTACGGTAGACTAAAATAATGTATCAAATAATGTAAAAATGGATAGTGGTTCAAGGATTGTGAGTTTCGAAGTTATATTTCTATACAGGTTTTACCTGAAATCGACAACTGGGTACATCATTCTCCAAAAAATACCTGGTTATAATTAAGATTTATATAAAATATTGTAAATATATATAAAATTCCAGTCCATGAATGCATAAACTTCCCATACGTGCTTCAAATGAGATAAATAAAAAGAATGGACTGTAAAAAAAAAAAAAGTGTACATAAAGGCTGTTCAGAATAATACCAAAATGATACCTTGTTACTATCCATTGAGAAACTATCCAAGGCAGATGTCTTGCGAGAGACAGATGTATGAATTTCGCACCCACTCTGTGACAAATAACCTCTCCCTAATCAACGTGAATGTTTTAAAGGCTATTTTAGACTGTATGTTCTTCTGCACTAAGTTTTTAACCTAGCAAAGATAAGTCAAATTTCCTTCACCATAACTAAGTGGAAGAGGCAGGCCAAGACCGCACCTTGAATCATTTTTCCCTGTGTGTGTCTTGGGGGGGGGGGGGGGGGGGGGGGGGGGGGGGGGGGGGGGGGCGTCTTGTCTTCCAGTAATTTTCCACCGGGGGGGGGGGGGGGGCGTTTCTTGCTTCCGTAATTACCACTGTTCCTTGGTGCTTGAGGAACTGGAAATACGAAATTATGGAAAGTGTTAAAAAAAATTAGATTTCATTCATCTTAAAAAAGGAAAGTTTGTGGTCATTGTACCCTCCCCACTGTCACCTATGGGGCAGAAACTAGGAATCTTAACAAAAAAAAATCTTTCCCTTAAATTACGTACAATGCAGAGGGCACATGAGAGAATTATACTATATCTAACTTGGAAGGATAAAAAAAAAAAAAAAACAGCTAAATGGATAGGTAAAAAAACTAAAGTAAAGGATATCCTTGAAACCATCAGTAAGCTTTTGTGGAAGTGGGCGGGGCACATTGCTAGGATGACAGACAACAGATGGACATCACGAACAACCTTCTGGACGCCCCGAGGATACACAAGAAACTGAGGAAGACAAAAACCCCGCAGTGGCACAGAACAGCGGAGGATAGAAATCTGTGGAGGAAGCTGGGGAAGGCCTACATCCAATAAAGGACTTTTGAAGACTGAAATCATGAATGATGATGATGAGTAGCATTGAATAAATACATTTTTAATTCAGCATTCTTGGACAATTGGTCGTTAAAATATTTATAAACTTCCAAGAACTCCTCGGATTTCTTGTACTGATATAAAAAAGATTGTTCGGGATTCCGAACAGTTTTACATTATTGAATAAGGAATGCTACAGAATATCAGTAAGAATTTAAGTGCGATTAGCGACGATTGAACTTCACGAAACTACACTTCAAACAATTTATCTAGAAAATCGTTATTTCGAAAACTGGTTAAGGTCATCTTTCAGTACAAGGCCTTAAAACTATCTTGACGTAAGTCTGCGTTAACTACACCAAATATCATACTAGCAGTTCACACTCATGCTATTTTAGTAACATTATGTAACAGTGAATTAAGAAAAACTTCGCAGAACCATGAAAGGAATACCAAGGTAAAATTTATTATCAAAGCAGTGATTACGTGTCCTACATTTTTTTTTTTTTACATTCAAAAAGGATATGCATTAAACAGGAACTCTCCATCAAACGAGACTCATTTCAGAAAACCAATGCGTCGACCCGTCGGCAAAGCAAACAGGATATCAGGCTCATTTTAATGTTATTGGAACACATCAGTGAGGAGGAAAACATTCCTCATCTCTCAGAAAATCAGCTGCCTATAAAATTGGGAGGAGGACCCCGTAAGAATGAATGAAATTAGACTCCGGGGTCCACGGGATGATGAGTTCCTCCTTCCTCCTCCTCCTCCTCCTCCTCCTCCTCCTCCTCCTCCTCCTCCTCCTCTATCCGGACAGCGGAGGTTTAAATCCTCTTTTTATAGCTTATTGGCACTTACCTCTCTCAAAAGGGGATGGAGAGGAGGTCTTTCGAGAGTAAGCACTAGACCATGGACCTTTTAATGATGTCTTTTCTGGCGGAGCTGATGAATATCGAACCAGTTTCCTTTCATTGGAGGCTGATGACCGGAAAAAGGAAATCCTAATAAACATAAGAAATTAAAATCGGAAAATGATGAAAGTAAAATTAATAAAACAGGTACGAAAAAAAACACAAAAAAAGAGACATACCTGAAGGAAATACAAAAGCATGTTACCACGTTAATAAGTTATTTTCAATTAAAAGATTTCGATGGCAGAAAATTAAATAGAGTATATTTTAAGTGTTACATTTTCTTAATATATATAAGTTTCAAGACAAGACATTTCAACTCCATAAATGGTTCCTTGCAAAGCTATTCACCAAAGAATTAATTTTTATTTAAATCGTATATCTTGTTAGAGCGGAAAATAGCTATTTGTTACACGAGACATTCTTTAGAGCAAATTACTGATACAAATTTTTATTTCGAATATATATGTTTTTTTTTAAATCGTCAGTTGCATCTCAATTAATATTCATTCACACCGATATTTTTTCATCAGTTTACAACATGGCATAGAAAGTCAAAATTAGTATTTAGAAATGTTAAAATGTTTCAAGATCATTTAAACCTTGGTAAAACTTTTGAGAATTTGCATAAGGACTACTTCTAAAGGTTTACAGCCAATTGGACTTGCGTATTTTGAAGACTACTTTCGTGACAGGAAATGGTATGTAACATTAAAATCGCGTCCATATTACGAAACTCTGAGAAGTGCTAATAATCCTGTCATATTCTGTACTAGGTTGTGATGATACCCAAGTTTATTTCTCCACAACTGACATCGGAGAGACTAATGAGCAAGTAAAAGACGTTCTGTCAGGGAAAGGGAACTAGCTATTTAAGCAACTAAACCGAAATGAAAAAGTTAATCTATGTTGTTGGGGAAGAAACACAAATGGAGAAGTCTTGATGATAGTCGGGTCAATATAGATGATAACAGAGTTGTCATTGTTGATAATGGCCCGTTCTATCGCCACAGTGGCGGGCCACCTGTGTGGCCGCGAGTTCGATTCTCGGGCATTCTACTGACGAGTGAGAGCTGTGTATTTTTGTTGATAGAAGTTCACTCTCGACGTGGTTCGGAAGTCACGTAAAGCCGTTGGTCCCGTTGCTGAATAACCATTGGTTCCCTGCAACGTAAAAACACCATATAAACAAACAGAAAACAAAAATAATGGCCCGAACTAAGGCGTGTTACGGGACCGTAATTTGTCTCTCTGTTCTGAAGTCTGTAATATTGTAAGGTTTACAGCCCATCTTTGAAATATTGCATTTATTAAAAATATCTTTACTAATCTGTTGAAAAAAATGTCTTTATTAGTGTAGTAAACCTTTGCAACTCTATCATAACGTACTAAGGAACAACTTGTGACCCCCCAACAAAATGTGATAAATAGAGCTGTAGAGCTGTAAGACATATAAAAGATGTCGGATCTCCGGATAGTAGTACCACGAATTAATTGTTTGAGTCACACTAGCTTCCTAATTAAATCTAGCAACAAACATTTCATTAAAACAGCGCAATATGTAACTTCTTGTAAAATGACCATATTTGGACAAATAATTGGAATCCGACCATATTGCAAGGTGCAAACAAAAGTCCCGAATATAGCTTGGGTTTGTGTGTGTGTGTGTGTGTGGGGGGGGGGGGGGGGGGTGGGGTTACTGACTTGTCCTTAAAACCGAGTAAAAAGGCAGCATGTTGGCAATCAAGGCTGCTTTCTTCTCAATATTAAGAAAGTCCGTTTGACCTCTAAAACACACCCAAGGATATATTCGGGACCTTTTCACCCTTACTACTCGGCCTATTTTACTCCCCTGCAATTGCCCAAATGGATGTATGTATGTATACGTGTTATGTACATAAATATAATGGGCACGATTATGAGGCAAAAAGCCCCATGGTATATTTCATAGAATGTCAAACCAGGAATACGATGAGATGATTATTCTCAACGGGTCATTCCGAATTTTCCTAAATTGTATTTACGTCATCTGGGATTTCTACCAAAACGGGAAAAAAACATTGTAAAATTTGACATAAAAAAATGCAGGTGAGTTAAATGTCAAGACGAAATACTAAAATGTACGATACACAAAGACAATGAAAAATCTAGGTTACTCAATACAAAAACACAGGTATAACACTAGAGTTCATTTGAAACTTACAAAAGACTAACTGAAATAACAAAAACCCTAACGAAAATGAACTAACCTGCTGGTACAAAGAACATAACAAGAAATAGCAACAAAGAAAGAGGAAGGAGAGAGAGAACAATGAAAAAATCAAGACAAAAACTAGCATTTTACCAGCGCCTCAGTAGCGTGATTGGCATGATCTTGACCTGCCACGTCGGTGGTCGCGAGTTTGATTCTCTAGCATTCCATTGAGGTGTTAGAGGTGTGTATTTCTGGCGATAGAAGTTCACTCTCGACGTGGTTCGGAAGTCACTTAAAGCCGTTGGTCTCGTTGCTGAATAACCATTGGTTCCATGCAATGCATAAACACCATACAAACAAACAAAAACAAAACTAGCAGTTTAACCTCGAGTGTTTCAAGTATGAATAAATCAGTTTGGTTGTTACTATGGCCAATAATACTAAAGTTTTCATATTTCAATACAGTTTTACATATTTTAGAACGGTTGTGTATGTTTGATGCTTCAGGGTTGGGAAAACTTTGTCTCCGTACGGTAGCTTACCCACCCGGAGGAGTCTATTTGCGCTTTGAGCAGACTTCTAGAACTTCTGACATGAGTTGCCGAATTATATCCGGGGCACGAGTACTTATAAATTACATTTGACGTCATATAGGGACTTAAGCTGTCTTTAAACCAGAATAAAGAGCCAATAGTCCATGGGTGCTTTGAACTGGGTTTCATATCAAAAGCTGTGTGTTTGCTCAGCGCTCTTTGGTGAACTCTTTCATAAAGGGATTGTCTTGGATGTAAGGCAAACTAGCGTAGATTTTCATGTTCACCAAAGTGTTCTAAAAGGAAGAGGATCTACCCAAGAAACAGATTCCAGTTTGAGTTGTGGGAAAGCACCCTGTGAACCAATGTATAAATGGAGTAGAGTTTAAAGTTGTCAAACAAAAGCCAAAATAACTCTAGTGAAAATCGTGTTTAAAGAGAGCGAAGGTGTTATTCACATAACGTGCACAAGAGTTTCCTAAGGCCCTGTCCACACTAACGGGCACTTGCAAATGGGCAAACACTGTTCCCATAAGCCAATCCACCATACTGACCTAACCTGTATCGAGCCAGAACGATGCCCCGTCCACATGGTCGAACTTTGCCTGGCAGACTTTGTTCGATGTGACATCAGAAGCGGGAAAAGTCGGAACCTTATCCGAAGTTTCTCCGCTTCTGATGTCACATCGAACAAAGTCTGTCGGGCAAAGTTCGACCGCGTGGACGGGGCTTAACACAGCTTCAGGAGCGATAAAATATAACCAGCTGGAAGTGCCCGACGGGCATGCCCGCATGTGTGGACAGGCCATAAATTGAGTCCATTTGTTGAGCATGCGCTCCTCCAGGGAGTTCATGAAAACATTCGAGAAGGTATGGCGAATTGGAGAGCCCATTGCCATGTCGTCTACCTGTCTATAGATATTTCCATTGAAAACAAAGGCCGTGTCCAACGTTGTCAATATCAACAAAGTTTTAAAAGGGGGACTAATAAAACCTCAAAACTTGGTATCAGGTTCTGGGAATAATTTATCCAAACCACGTAGAAATCAAAGTCATGAGTGAGATTTTGGTCCTTAAAATGATAAGAGTATACCTGTTCTAAGTAAGGGGCTCTAATAATGGAACTAAAAACTTTTCTAATTTATAGTTTGTGGTATTATACGAGGCAAGTAATGAAAATATAAAACAAAAAAGAATAGACATTTGAAGATAACTGGCACAAAAGCTAAAGATCTTAAAGCATAAAATATTCAGATTTAATAATTTGATCACTCAAGTGCTGCTCGTATGTATTGTTTATTATGTTGCTCATTAAATATTGATTTGCTCATGTTCGGACTCCTATTTGTAAAGGCATTGTTCCTGCTGACTCATCTTTGTACTGTAAATTTTTTAACCTATATTGAACCTGGCTCATATGTATCAACTGTAAATTTTGGAGGAACAACCTGCTGTTTTGGCCGGAAATTCTCTGCTCTATGATTGGCTGCCGATGACGTAATTATTTGCGCCTCTCTCTAACATCATAACACAGTTTCCATACACCACCATATATAAATATTATATATACATATATATATATATATATAAATATATATATATATATATATATAGATATATATATATAATATATATATATATATATATATATATATATATATATATATATATATATATATATATATATATATATATATATATATATTATAAATTATATTTATATATTATCATATATATATATATATATATATATATATATTATATATATATTATATATATATTATATAATAATATATATAATATTATATATAGATATATATATATATATATATATATAATATATTATATATATTATATATATTATATAATTATATATATATATCTAATATATATATATATATATATATATATATATATATATATATATATAGATATATATATATATATATATATATATATAAATATATATTATATATAATATAATATATATGTAAGTATTACATAAGCAGAATATATGGAATGTTATTCCATATATAATAAACTAAAAACTATGATATATTAAAATCAGTGACCCAAGAGGTCAACCAGTTTGCTTGCAGGAATGTGATCAGACCAGAAACGATAAAGTAGGCTAAGATGCGTGTTGTAGTCAGTCAGTGTCTAGTTGCCGTCACCTGTGGTTATTTATTTGTTTTGTAAACTTTAGTCTAAGCTTCCTGGTTGAGACAAACACCGTGACCTATAGCTCAAGCGGCCTACGTGACTTGTAATCTATGTCATCTGTGTGTATGTTCGTATGTTCAAGCTACTGTCTGCTTCCTTTATGATTTGTAAACCAGATTGTAGAACAGAAGTGATCAAGCCATCATCATTAGAAGACCTGTACAAATTGTATCCGATCTTCATCATGTAATCTCAGAGAATAGAGATATCTTCTATACTTCGTGTTTTCTACTAAAAAACCTCACATCAGAAAGAGATTTAATGAGCTTAGAATTTATCATCATGAGTTGAAACATCTCCGTCGTCATAACCAAAGAAGATATTGACTTCGTAAGTTATCATCAAACCCCAAGACACTCCAATGAGTATGGAAGTCATAACCAACCGACTTAGTGTAAAACTATCGCAAGTCTAACATAACCTCACAGGGCGCCTTATTATACAAAGGAAGCAACATAGCCCTATATATATTATATATATATATATATATATATTATATATATATATATATATATATATATTATATATGTGTGTGTGTTGTGTGGTGTGTGTGTGTGTGTGTGTGTATAAAGGTCTGGGCTCTTATAAAGTAGAATATGTTATGAACTTATCAGTAATTAATATAATGATCTTTGAATACAACCAATTCATCTACTTCATCACATTTGAAGATATTAATTAACCTCAATCTACTTTCTCAAGGAACAGAAATAATAAAAAAATGATATTAACACGAGCAAGGAACAAAGGGGAATGACATCAGGTGAGAAAGAATATATTTGCAATGTTGATTTTGATATTTCTAAAATAAATCGTTATTAACATATATTTCTGCTGAAATTCACGTTTATTATTCATATATATCATTCAACTGATAAGAAAAATATGCAAAAATTAAAAAAATTACAAATTTCTAAAATTTTGGGCATTTTGGAAAAGTTATGAACAGCTTCCCATAAACTTGGTTGTTCCTCTGCGGTTGTTGCTGTTTTTGCGGGAAAATTGCCGTTCTATGAATGGCTGCCGATGACATCATTAACCACATCTATTACCACATCATAAGAGAGATGTCGTAAGTCGCCATCTTCTAAACTCTAAACTGTCAATTTTACGAGAATATCTAATCCCTGCTTATATGTTCATTGTCACAACTCTTAAATCATAAATTGAATGTTTTCAAATATAATTAGCAACAAAAAATGGCTTAAAATTATAATTATTCGTGATTTTCCTTCATTGAAGGGTTCCCAGTTTAGTTTTTATGGCTAAAAGAGCCCCCTATTGTCCAAGGAGTCTAGAATGATATTTGGAACAACTATTTTAAATTTTTGATTTACCTTCTTTAATGCATTCTTCTCAGATATTATATTGTTTAAAATAATAATTGTGAGAGATAAATGACAAGTAACTATGCAAAAAAGCAACATATTCGCAAGAATTACACTTCTGCCAATTGGCTACAATGGCAGAAGGTATCATCTGCAAAGTTGCTGGAAAGACTATTATGTTACTATTTAACTGAGAACCATGGGGGGATAATACTTTTGGAAAGCCAAGTGCATACTTCATCACATCCCAGGGGTTCTGTATATCTAATGGCTAGCCCACCATAAGACCATACACAACCCTCAAAGCGATGCTTCTTGCTAATTCATCAATACGGAAACGACAAGAGTGCAGGACCTTCTGCTGGGATCCTTTCATGACACTGGCTGTGACGTCAGTAGATACACTAAACAAAACAACCCAGCCATAGAAGGGCGTATCTCGAGCATATATTCTTAATTCTTGATAATCAAATTTTGTTTTATTTAGTATCGTTTGGATTTAATATACCGAAACTGATTATATATATATATATATATAATATATATATATATATAGTATATATATATATATATATATATATAATATATATATATATAAATATATATATATAGTATATATATATAAATAATTTTATATACATATAAGAGCCTATTATTGTATGCATGTAAATATACTACATACATACATTATATATATATATATATATATATATATATATATATATATTATATACTATATATATATATATGTGTTGTGTGTAACGTATAATTATATTATACTATATATATATATAATATTAATTATTATATTAATATAATATATAGATATATATATATACTATATTATATACGTATAAGGCCTGGGCTTTTATAAAGTAGAATATGTTATGAAGTTATCATTAATTAATATAATAATCTTTGAATTCAAAAATTCATCTATTTGATTACACTAGAAGATATTATAACCTCTATCTACTTTCTCAAGGAGCAGAAATAATAAAAAATTATATTAACACGGGCTAGGAGCAAAGGGGAATGACATGATATGGGAGAGAATATTTTTGCTATTTCGACTTTGATATTTCTTAATTAAATGGTTATTAAAAACTATTTCTGGTGAAATTCACGTTTATTATTCATATATCATCACTGATAAGAAAAATATGCAAAAATTATAAAAACTAGAAATTTCTGAAATTTTGGGCATTTTGGAGAAGTTATGAACAGCAGCCCATAAACTTGGTTGATCCTACTCGGTTGCCGCTGTTTTGGCGGGAAATTTGCTGTTCTGTGATTGTCTGCAGATGACATCATTAACCACGCCTATTACTACGTCATAAGAGAGTTGTCATACGTCACCCTCTTCTAAACTCTAAACTGTCATTTTTATGAGAATATCTAGTCCCTACTTATATGTTCATTGTCACAACTCTTTAATCATAAATCGAATGTTTTCAAATAGAATTAACAACAAGAAATGCCCTAAAGGGATAATTATTCATCATTTTCCTTCATTGAAGAGTTGCCAGTTCAGTTTTTATGGCTAAAATAGCCACATCTTCTCTTAGGAGTCTGGAGTCATATGTAGAGAAACTATTTTAAATTTTGAACCAATTGAATTTAATAAATTTATTTACCTTTTTTACTGCATTCTTCTCAGATAATATATTATATAAAATAAAATTGTGAGAGATAAATGACAAGTAACGATGCAAAAAAACAACATATTCGTAAGAATTAGACTTCTGCCAATTGGCTACAATGGTAGAAGGTAGCGTCTGCTTAAGTTGCTGGAAAGACTATTATGGTACTAATTTAACTGAGAACCACAGGGGATATTAATTTTGGAAAGCCAAGTATATAATTCATCACATCCCAGCGATTCTTTGAATTTAATGGTTGGCCCAGCATAAGACCTTACACCCTCAATTCATCAATACGCAAACGGCAAGAGTGCAGGACCTTCTGCTGGGATCCATTCATAAAATTGGCTGATGACGTCAACAGATATAGAAGACAAAACATTCCCGCCATAGAAGGGTGCATCTTGTACGTTTATTCTTTGTTATTTTTCTGAGCATCTCATCTGTGTACACAGGTACATTGTAGCTGAATCTTAAATACTGAATACAATATTTTCAAATAAATTTTAGGTAAAGAAATGCTCCGTAAGTGCTTATTTTTTATGATTCGCCTTCATCGATGAGTTGCCTACTATGTATTAAAAAACGTATAAATCTTATCTCATTCAAGGAGTCTAGAGTAATAAGGAAATAAAACCTATTTTGATTTTTGACACAAATAATAGTAAAACTTGACTTGCTCATTTAATGCCTTCTAAACAGATCATATACCTATTCATATAATTATTGTAAAAGGTTGACAAAAATCAGTGATATAATACAAACATTCTTATACGAATTACAGTTTCACAAATGGCAACAATGGAGGAAAATACCTTCTGCATGAGCAACAAAAAAAAGTAACTGGTAACTCTCTTGCTTAAGAAATCAAACAAATGCTAAGTATGGAGGCCTAACATAAATGTAATTAAACTCCCGTTATTCCAGATCCTTTACAATATCCACAATGCAAGGCCATGTCCATATGCAGTGAATATGTAGATTAAATATGTTCGTTATAGGTACTTGACACTTGGCAACCCATTAATCTGTAAACATGGACTCTTGCATAGCTTCAGTAGAACCCAGTCATAATATGGGTGATGACGTCATCAGGCCTGATAAATATAAACTCCACGCGTAGGAAGGCTATCATTAGAGCGCTTATATTATTTCAAACTAGCTAATTAGTTTTCCACGTTTCAGATTAGACTTTTTCAATGAAAAGCACTGAAGAAAGGGAGATCAATAAAGAGCAAAAATACAAGGGAATAAAATAACGAGGGCACTGGTAAAAAATAGGGTACAAAACTCATTTATACAGGAATTAAAACACATTTCGATTTTAAAAGGTAGAGGTGCAAAGTTCTCTTGTAATTGATATAGTAGGGGATTGATAGAGTTATGAATAAATCTGGCTTGATCTTCTGTGTACTGTCCTGAATATTAGGAGTGCTTAACCAGTGGAACCAATTATGTAAATTATTTTGAGCAAATATTATCTAGAAATTAGTAGGTCTTTGGGATGAAGGGGTCGAGTACTTATATTTGCAATTAGTGAAGCTCATTGAGACTACAAGCGGTTTTCAATACAGTACGAGAAAACCGCACCAGGAGGACCAACGCGAGGACCACCAGGGGCACCCCAACTTCGTGGAGATACACGCCCGTTTGCGTAAGCGAGTAAGGGGCGTGACCCGCAAGCTTGCGGACCTCAACGGAGGGAGGATACGCATCCAAGAGAAGACCCAGAAGTATATAAAAGATCCTCAAGACCAACGACGCCCTTCAACCTCTCCTACTCGCGGAATCCCAGACGGACAGAGGGAACTACACCAGTGGGATATTCACCAAGGAGCGGCAGGACGCAGCAGCGGATCTAAAGAAAAATAAGGGGATAACGATACGTCGGGTGGATAAAACGGCCGCCTCTGTACTCATCAAGACTGAGGAATAATAATAATAATAATAATAATAATAATAATAATAATAATAATAATAATAATAATAATAATAATAATAATGGATTTATCTCACTTAGGTTTCTTTAATAACTTCTTGTCACAGTCATCAAATAAATCTGGGGTTTCGTTTTCTTTCGCCTTGTGAAATCTTATGGTATGACAATGCAAATCCAGACGAAATTCCAAAATTCTATCATGAAAGTGACCTGAATTTACCGAAAAAAAAAAACTCAAGAGAGATCAACACATCGTCGTAAGTAAACCAGAGAAGGGCCGAGGATGATGATGATGATAATAATAATAATAATAATAATAATAATAATAATAATAATAATAATAATGCTGCATCAGCCGAGTTGATTCTGCGGAGAGCTTTCATTATCTTTCTTATGAAAGTTTTCTCATGGTTACTGCAGCTGGCGAGAAATGCGACAATACTATAGTTAAACATTGAGTGTAATGTCCGAGGAGTGTTTCATATAAATAATTCTGTTAACTGTCAAAACCGATTACGCTAACATTTCTCTCGGTTTCGACCTAGTAAGATTTGCTCTGATCATAATCGGTCAAAATTATTTGAATGGCACCTCCCACCTTTTTTATTACTCCCACCCGATGATGAATAGTATTGTCGCGTTACTCGACAGCTGTAGTAACCAAGAGAAAGCTTTCATTAGAGAGATAGAGATAACTCTTTACATAAGCACTCGGCTGATGCAGCAATATCTTTAAGCAGTACCTGCTTAAAATAGGGGCTGGTCAGTCGTTGGATGGGTGACCGCTCTCCTCGGCATTGATTCCTTGGGAAAGGATCTTTACCATAATTTCCTCAGTCTACTCAGCTGTAAATGAGTACCTATCCCTGATGGGGTAGGGTCCAGCTATGGGTTAAATAGTAAAACTCAGCAATGATGTTAAGAAATGAAGGAATAAACGACAACGACGTAAATGCAACCTCTGGCAACAGAGGAGCTTCGTCCGGCAGCCAGGTATTCAACCCAATTGAAGGGGAAGACGGTCAGGTACTTGGAGGTCGTCATCCAGCAACTGACCACCACAACGACAGTAACCAACAGCCTGAGATTGGAGCTACAGAAGCAAACCAAAGGAAGAAATGGACAAGAGAAGAAAATAAGGAAATATGGAGATGCTATATCAGAAGCAACCCGAAGGAGAGAGGATATAGAAGAAGGTTGGTCAACACCTGGAATGAGAGGAATAACACCCCCCAAACAGAGCAGAGGCTGGCAGACCAAGTAAGGAACAAAAGAAAAAGAAATGGCACTCCCCAACAGGAAGAGAAGAACTGGAAAGGGAAATGTCACACGACAACGAATTACACGAAGACGAACTGAGAGACGATGCCACAGAAGACGACAGGGATGATGAGGTATCAAACAACGACACACGAAGAAACACCGACGAAGTAACAGAGAGGACGGAATGGGTAGAAAAGATTAGACAATGGATGGAGCCAGATACAAAGAGAACAAAGATCCCCTCCATGAGAGCCTACAACACCAAGAAATTAAGGGAGAAAACAAGTGAGGTCAATGAAATAATGGGCATAATACACACCACCAGTATCACAGAAACAAATAACTTGGCATATGCAGGAGCAAGATTAGTAGCAGAACTGATGGGGATTCGAACACCAACACCACCAGCACAACCAACCCAACAGAAACCAAAATAGCAACCTCCTTGGAAAAGGCGCCTGGAAAAGCAAATCATGGTGATGAGATCTGACTTGAGTAAACTGAAAGAGATGGCAGATAAAAGGCCAAGAAGCAAGAAAACAAGGGAGGAACTCAACGAGAAATACACAGTACAAGAGAGGGGACTAAACAACACAATAAAAGATGTAAAACAGAGGCCTAAGGCCAAAGCACAAAAGATCCAACGGTACATGAACCGGATTAAGGGATACCAACAGAACAAACTTTTCGGAACCAACCAGAAAAGACTATACAACCAACTAAGAGGGGAAGACAACCACCAAGATATTCCTGAAGCCGAACCAAGTAAGAGACTCTGGGAAAACATATGGAACAATCCGGTATCACACAACAAACATGCAACATGGCTCCAGGAAGTCAAGGAAGAAGAAAAAGGGAGAATAAAACAAAGATTCACAGAGATCACGACAGACACAGTCAGACACCAACTAAAGAAAATGCCAAACTGGAAAGCCCCAGGTCCCGATGAAGTCCATGGATACTGGCTCAAAAACTTCAAGGCCCTACACCCACAAATAGCAGAACAACTCCAGCATTGTATCTCAAATCACCATGCACCCAAATGGATGACCACAGGAAGAACATCCTTAGTACAAAAAGACAAGAGTAAGGGAAATATAGCCAGTAACTACAGGTCTATCACCTGCCTACCAATAATGTGGAAGTTACTAACAGGTATTATCAGTGAAAGGCTATACAACTACCTAGAGGAGACAAACACCATACCCCACCAACAGAAAGGCTGCAGAAGGAAGTGTAGGGGCACAAAAGACCAGCTCCTGATAGACAAAATGGTAATGAAGAACAGTAGGAGAAGGAAAACCAACCTAAGCATGGCATGGATAGACTATAAGAAAGCCTTCGACATGATACCACACACATGGCTAATAGAATGCTTGAAAATATATGGGGCAGAGAAAAACACCATCAGCTTCCTCAAAAATACAATACGCAACTGGAATACAATACTTACTAGCTCTGGAATAAGACTAGCAGAGGTTAATATCAGGAGAGGGACCTTCCAGGGCGACTCACTGTCCCCACTACTCTTCGTAGTAGCCATGATTCCCATGACAAAATACTACAGAAGATGAATGCCGGGTACCAACTCAAGAAAAGAGGCAACAGAATCAACCATCTGATGTTCATGGACGACATCAAGCTGTATGGTAAGAGCATCAAGGAAATAGATACACTAATCCAGACTGTAAGGATTTTATCTGGGGACATCAGGATGGAGTTTGGAATAGAAAAATGCGCCTTAGTCAACATACAAAAAGGCAAAGTAACGAGAACTGAAGGGATAAAGCTACCAGATGGGAGCAACATCAAACACATAGATGAGACAGGATACAAATACCTGGGAATAATGGAAGGAGGGGATATAAAACACCAAGAGATGAAGGACACGATCAGGAAAGTATATATGCAGAGACTCAAGGCGATACTCAAGTCAAAACTCAATGCCGGAAATATGATAAAAGCCATAAACACGTGGGCAGTGCCAGTAATCAGATACAGCGCACGAATAGTGGAATGGACGAAGGCAGAACTCCG
>NC_061108.1:11476842-11486842 GCF_015104395.2 Macrobrachium nipponense
TTCATTCGGGATTAAATCCTCAAAGCATTCACATCTCTCTCTCTCTCTCTCTCTCTCTCTCTCTCTCTCTCTCTCTCTCTCTCTCTCTCTCTCTCGCACGGCGCTTTTGATTTCAAAGTAACGTAACGATTTCATACTCACTAAATGGTCCCTCGTAACTTTTAAATTTCTGATTTGATATTTTTTGGAGTTTGTTTAGTATTATTTAGTGTTTTGTGGAATCTGAACAAACATTATATTAGTGTGTAACGGCGCCTGGTTTTTGTGAGTGTGAAACAAGCTGCAGCAAAGAAAGAAAATTGGTATACCAAGAGGGTAAACTGTGTTATATTTTTATTAGTTGAAACTAATAACTAATATCTGATGGTTATAATTGTTTGGTAAGAAACTAATAACTATTGGTTATGATGGTTTAGAGAACTAATAACTAATGGTTACAATGGTTTGAGTGAAAAGATTTAAATTTTTACTCATTGCAAATTTTTGAGTTTTGTGTTTGTTTCATTTGAAGTGATTTTTATGTTTTGTGCATTTATTCATTTTCTTATTGAAGTGTGTGTTTTTATTTTATATTCTGTGTAATTAATACTTTTTGTAATTTTTGTATTTTCCACATTTTTCTGTGTTTTCATTTGCATTCACAATTTAATTAACTTAGTTATTTCCATTACTTAATCGATGCCCATTTAATTAAATTTAACACTTGTGAATTAATTTGCACTTAGAATTCTTTTCAAGCTTTATTGTGGTTTAGCACTTGTGAATTAATTTCCAAATTTTAGATTTTTATTGAATTAACTTTCTTGAGTTTTGTGATAAATTAATTTTGATTTCATTTTACTTAATTGCTTCAAGAATTAATTGAACTTTCCTTCGTTTTCAAGTAAGAGTAATTTTCCCTGATATTGTAAATTTCATTTATAATTTTGAGTTTAATAATAAATTTTTGTATATAAAATTTTTATAAGTTTTTCATTTCTCACCAGTATACATGCATTTAATTATGATTATATTGATGTTAGGTAGAAAAATTGAGTGGTAATTGATCTGTTTTCCTTCAAATTATTTGAAGTGACTTAGAACCAGGGAAGTACTTAGACTTCTGAAATCAAGGAAATACTTAGACTTTTAAAGTTGTTGATGGAGTGATGCCCTTTGATTAATTTGATTACTTACAAGATTACCTCACACCTGTTTTGATGAACTTAGTTTGATTTTCTGCAATACTAGTAAGTTGTTAAGGGATCACTGTTGCCTTTAGAGTATTCAGTCGTTTAGTACCTGTGATGAGGGTTCAGGTGTCTGGCTGCTGTGAGGTAACAATTAATGAATGGTAAGTGTAGTAACCAGATACTTGGCGCTTCTTCACAAGTATTATTGGTGCCCAGAGACCCGGGAATACAGATTTCATATTCACTCTAGTATATACTTGTGGTGTTAGGGATATATTTTGTTAGGAGAGTGACCCTATAGTTTTTGTTTTGCATTTATTGTATTGAATTGTAAGTTGGTAACTTAGCGAAAATGGCTCAGTTCAAGGTTCAGGAATTTTAAGCAGCCCCTTCCATCCAAGTGTAATCTGAAACCACCTCTGACTAAAGCACAGTGGAGCTCTTTAGCAGTGGCATGTGGTGGTTATGTGTCTACTAGTATGTTAAAGGCACAAATAAGATGTATTCCTAGGGAATCATTGATAAACTCTGGTAGAATAACTGATGAAGATGACTTAGAATTGGCTCAAGAGTTGTTGAATGTAGCACGTGCTGATCTTATGAAAAAGCAAGCAGAAAAGAAAGAGAAAAGTGATGCAGAGTTAGAGCTTGGACGCATTGAAGCAGAAGAGAATTTGATTAAGCTGAAAATGCAGGCTGAAAGAGAAAGAATGCAAGCTGAAAGAGAAAGAATAGACAGGGAAAAACAAGAAAGAAGAGAAAGAGAAGAAGAAAAAGCAGCAGAAGAGGAAAGAGAAAGAGTAAGGTTTGAAAGGGAGATGGAATTGATAAGAGCTAGATCCACAATACCTGTGACACTGTCTAACCCTAACCAAGGTAACCAAGACCCTGTATTTGATGTAGTAAGAGTACAGAAGTTAATCCCTAAGTTTACTGAAGAAGCTCCAGATGAGTTTTTTGATCACTTTGAGAAAGTTGCTTCAGGTATGGGATGGCCAGAAGATAAATGGTCAGTTTTGCTACAAAGTGTCTTAATTGGAAAAGGGAGAAGTGCTTATCTAGCTTTAACAGCTGATCAGTGTAAAGACTACAAGGTACTTAAACACTGTGTGCTACAAGTTTACCAGATGACCCCAGAGTACTACAATGAAAGATTCAGAAGTCTAACAAAAGATGAGAAGGGAACATTCTTAAATTATGCATACAAAGTGAGAAAGTGTTTCAAACGTTGGTTAGAAGCTGCTAAAGTTAAAACTTTTGATGAGTTAGAAGAGTTACTTGTTCTTGAACAGTATCTTGAGGGAATTCCTGAACATATAAGAGCCTATTTAAGAGAGAGAGAGAGAGGTGAAGAAACTTGACAAAGCTGCTACACTGAGTGAAGATTACAATATAATTAGTAGCAAACGTAATTACAATGCCAAGTACCAGAGTCAACAACGCCCAGGTTTTAAGTCTTATCCAAATAACAGGAACAAATTTAATATGAAACCTACAAGTGATACTACCAAGAGTACACAAGGTAATACAACTCAGCAAACTTTTGTGAAATCCTCATCCAATTTTTCAAGACACTTACAGAAACCTAATGTTGTCTTTTTCAAGTGTGGAAGAGCAGGACACTTCAGTCAAGAGTGTTACCGGAATCAACAGCTGTCAAAGCCAGTTGGTCAAGTAGTGAAAGGTGACCAGGTGAAAAAAACTACGAAGAGCAGTGTGGGAAAGAATCAGACTACAGATAAGAATGAAACTATACAAGCTGAATGTTTAGCAACCAGCGGAAATGTAATCTCAAGCAGGGAGTGGCTTAGCAGTGTGGAGGCTTTTAAGCCATATATCTATGAGGGTATGCTGTCAACTCAAGGAGGAAGTGTGCAGGTACCAGCAAAGATGTTACATGATACAGGGAGTAACCATAGTGTGGTAGTACGTGGTGCTCACCCTCAATTAGAGAAGAGTCTCACAGGAGATTCAGTTATTTTGAAGGGTATGGGAGAAGAGGAAGTAACTCCTATGTGCCGCTTACACCCGTCATGTGAATTGGTGACAGGGGATGTTGATTTTTCTGTAAAGGACTCACTGGCTGTGGAAGGTGTACATGTTCTGTTGGGGAATGAGGTTGGTGGTGTGCCATTTATTCCTTGTTCTGTAGTAACAGACAAACCATTGTCTGTCTGTCTACACACACACACACACACACACGTGCACACACACACACACACACACACACATATATATATATATATATATATATATATATATATATATATATATATATATATATATATATGATATATATGTATATATATATATATATATATATATATATATATATATATATATATATATATATATATATATATATATATTCATATATATATATATATATATATATATATATATATATATATATATATATATATGTATATTTATATATCTATAGATATATATATATATATATATATATATTTATGTATATATATATATATATATAGATATATATATATATATATATATCTAATATATATATATATAT
Organism: Macrobrachium nipponense; assembly: GCF_015104395.2. Taxonomy (NCBI): domain Eukaryota; kingdom Metazoa; phylum Arthropoda; class Malacostraca; order Decapoda; family Palaemonidae; genus Macrobrachium; species Macrobrachium nipponense. The sequence goes on from NC_061108.1 coordinate 11,480,551, forward strand.
ATATACATATATATATATATATATATATATATATATATATATATATATATATATATATATATATCTATATATATATATATATATATAAATATATATATATATATATATATATATATATATATATATATATATCTATATATATATATATATATGTGTGTGTGTGTGTGTGTGTGTGTGTGTGTGTGTGTGTGTGTGTGTGTAGACAGACAAACAGACGAAGAAAGTACGAGTAAAGGAGACCATTTCTGTGACAATATGTAGGGAAAAAAATCCTCAACCCTCTTAGCAAACTGCATAAGCTTCTCTATAAAGCCTCCCTCTCTCCGGCTGGTCCCCCGTAAGAGGATTTCTTCTGGATACCTAAGAAGTATAGTAGAAGGGGTCGCCCAGCTCGCTTCCCGTCTCTTTCACTTTTCTCCAAAGTTTTCAGGGAAGACTTTGATGTGAAATACAAGAGCGACTAGACTTTTCTACTTCCTATTCACTGATTTTACCTGAATGTATAGTTCTCCGGTAATGCCTTGTGTCGACAGCCAATAAGTACACTCAATAAGTCGAGGGCTGTTTCCTAATCCCCCCTGAGACTGCTATTCAAAACATGGCTTGTGGAGACCTTAAGTTCAATTATAATGCAAAACGGTTTTGGAATTTATAATTATAAGTAGGGAAATAAATATAACCTATTTAGTGTCTTTGGAGAAACCACCCACTTTCCAACTCTGATTCTTTATAATTTTCTAAATTTAATGCAGATTTATTGATAACAAACAGTTTTATATAACTGGAAGAAAGTATGTGGGTATTCGTCCAAGTGTGAGTTGCATTTAACCACTTAACCGTTATAATTAACGGTACAAGAAGAGAGCAAGCGATTATAATATTGCACCTGTATATATTATTTTTTTAAAGAAAATTAAACTACGTGAAATTCCTTTTTACCTATTTAACCTATTTGCTCGTTTTATGGCTGTTGTTACAAGAAATGTAATCGCGTGTACTAAAGAGTAAACACATTTATATATTCCGTTTGTTTCCCAACAGTGAAAGGGAGAAAGTAACTTGGTGCGACTTCTTCAAGAGGTTGATACAATCCATGCGTGTCATTTTGTCCTCTAAATTTTGTTTAATTAAGTATATATACATGTTAACATAACATTATTGCAATATACGGTTGAACGGCTTTTGAGCAATGAAGGATGAACTATAAATTTATTTTAGGTAAATGAAAATTATAGTAGATTCACATCACCGGTGCATCTGATGTCTAGGTAAGTCCCTTACGACGCTCCTGATTGGCTGTTGATAAGCCAATCACAGGGCTGGAAACTCTCATTCTCTGTCAAGTGTTCACATAGGCGGCATGTATGTTCCACCTCTTCTGAAGGATACGTCTTTGAAAAGCATCCCTCTGAAGAGGTGGAACATACATCCTACCTATATGAACACTTGAGAGAGACTGAGCGTTTCCAGTCCTGCCACTGGCTTATCAACAGCCAATCAGGAGCGTCGTAAGGGACTGGCCTAGACATCAGATGCACCGGTGATGTGAATCTAGCTATTCCTTCATACCCCGATGCATATATTGCCAAAGACTTCAGTGCAAAAGCATCCTTTTAAAACCACTTGACATAACTCCTCTCATGCCATACAGGTATTTATTAAATTTGTTGGATACAGCTGTAATATGTCAAAATATAATTAGTACACAGGCAACCAAAATATGGGAACGAAAATCAGCACATAATTGTTTAAAACTATCGATTATCTCTTCCAAATAACATAGCAATTTGTTAGCAAGGTTGTTCAATTGAATATTATTTATTAAATGGTGACCATTACGTTGAGAAGACTAGATTATTTTCATTTACTTTATTCCTTTATTCATGACCATTATCTTATATGCCTGTCACTAGACTTTTAGAGATTAATTCCTAAATATCGAATAACGTTTCGGTTTTGTGAGCATTACCATATATAATCATTTTTAATAAATAGGAAGGAGAAAAATAGCTGAAACAAGTGCCTACACCCTACTCTCATCCATATGGGGCAGAAACAATGGTGATATACTTGTTTTTAAAATTGAGATTATTACTTCCGACCTATATTTTATTCTCACCAGATAAAAACAGATCTATTTCTCTTTTCGTAATCTAATAAATTTGTATCATGCAAAAAAGATTAAAGTTTGAATATTCCACTTCCAATTTTTTTCACTACTGTCACATTAGGATTTGTTTGACGTCCACATTAAAACATGACCTAAGATTACATTATGTTGCAAAGCTTAGCTACAAACATTATAAAATTCATCACACTGAAAGAATAATTTTTACAAGTTTGTTATTGGAATTGAAAATATAAAAATTTCTATCACACGCAGGGATGCCAGCAAAAACAATATATGAAGCATAAATTATCCTAGAAGTGTAACTGACTTTATGCATGTTTAAGCACCATGAGAAAATCATGAGCACGACATAGTATTTATAACCCAGCCATTAAGACTCATGATTTTTGTATTGGGGTTGACAGGCCCTAATAGTTATAATTTAAACCTTTAACAGGTTGTCCTCACAACTTATAACATTTTAATTCATTTCGAGATATGTAACACATTTCAATAAATTGAGATTTCTTGGAATAGCAGGATTATTTTAATATATTTCTTTTTCATATTTCATCCCCTATTAAGAAGGAATCGTTTGTTTAGGATTGATAAGATTTACATATTTAAACCTGGCAATTTGTCCGTTCAAAACATTCCCTAAAAATGTCACTCTGAATTTACCAACTATAAGCAACAAGAACCATCCAGTAATTTAATTAAATCCGTCCAGTCTTTACATACGCTATGGCTATATTAGTAGAATGAAAAGTTTTGATATTCTAAGCCTCAGAATATCAAATCTTTTCATTCTGCTAATAAGGTCATAGCGTATGTAAAGACTGGACGAATTCAGTTACAATACTGTACAGTTCTTGTTGCTTATAGTTGGTAAATTCAGAGTGACATTTTTAGTTAATTATTTGAATGGACAAATTGCCAGGTTTAAATATATAAATCTTAGCAATCCTAAACAAACGATTCCTTCTTGATAGGGGATCAAATATGAAAAAGAATTATATTCAAATAATCATGCTCTACCAATAAAACTCAATTAATTGAAATGTGTTACATATCTCGGAATGAATTAAAATGTTATAAGTTGTGAGGGCAACCTGTTAAAGGTTTAAATTATAACTATTAGGGCCTGTCAACCCCAATACAAAAATCATGAGTCTTTACTGGCTGGGTTATAAATACTATGTCGTGCTCATGATTTATTTTCATGGTGCTTAAACATGCATAAAGTCAGTTACACTTCTAGGATAATTTATGCTTCATATATCGTTTTTGCTGGCATCCCTGCATGTGATAGAAATTTTTATATTTTCAATTCCAATAACAAACTTGTACAAATTATTCTTTCAGTGTGATGAATTTTATAATGTTTGTAGCTAAGCTTTCCAACATATTGTAATCTTAGGTCATGTTTTAATGTGGACGTCAAACAAATCCTGATGTGACAGTAGTGAAAAAAATTGGAAGTGGAATATTCAATTTTTTTCTTTTGCATGATACAAATTTATTAGATTATGAAAAGTGAAATAGATCTGTTTTTATCTGGTGAGAATAAATACAGGTCGAAAGTAATAATCTCCATTTTAAAAAAAATATATCACTATTGTTTCTGCGGCATATGGATGAGAGTAGGATGTAGGCACTCGTTTCCGCTATTTTTCCCCTTTTTATTTATTGAAAATGACTATCTATACATGATAATGCTCACAAAACCGAAACGTTATTCAATATTTCAACTTTAGGAATTAATCTCTAAAAGTCTAGTGACAGGCATATAAGATAATGGTCATGAATAAAGGAAAAAAGTAAATGAAAATAATCTAGTCTTCTCCTCAACGTAATGGTCACCATTTAATAACTGATAAACAGCTGCATCCATCAAGGTTAATAAACACCTGCATGAAAACAGAGGAGTTATGTCAATTGGTTTTAAAAGGATGCTTTTGCACTGAAGTCTTTGGCAATATATGCATCGGGGTATGAAGGAATAACTATAGTAGATTCACATCATCTTTTGATGTCTAGGCCAGTCCCTTACGACGATCCTGATACATCCTGCCTATGTGAACTCTTGACAGAGATTGAGAGTTTCCGGCCCTGTGATTGGCTTATCAACAGCCAATCAGGAGCGTCGTAAGGGACTTGCCTAGACATCAGATGCACCGGTGGTGTGAATCTACTATAGTTTCCACTTACCTAAAATAAATTTGTAGTTCATCCTTCATTGCTCAAAAGCCATTCAACCATATATTGCAATATTGTTCTGTTGATATGTTTATATACTTAATTAAAGAAAATTTAGAGGACAAATGACACGCATGGATTGTATCAACCTCTTGAAGAAGTCGCACCCAAGTTACTTTCTCCCTTTCACTGTTGTGAATCAAACGGAATATATAGACGTGTTTATTCTTTAGTAAACGATAAATACATTTCTTATATTATTGGTAGTATTATTATAAGAATGAGTTATCATAGTTGCTTATAAGCTATCTACTGATAGCAGTAGCCACCCCCTCCCCATAGCCCCCCAAAAATTGCACATCGTTTTCCGCAGCTTTTAGTTTTCTGTACGCGTTACCTTTTATAGTCTCCACATAACATATCTATTATATAAATCCCTCTGGGTAAGATGTTTTCAGAGTTTTTTTTTGTGTGTGTGTGTGTGTTTGTGTGGAGGTTGGGGGGCGGGGTTCCCTGAGCATTTTCCATCGCCGTGTTTTCGAGTTTATTTTAAACATGCTGTGCCGAGACATAAATTGGATGACAACTGACTATTCCGAAAATATGTTACTTTTGGGCCTCCAAAGAGTCGCAGGATTTCTTATTTTTCTTTCTTCACTCTTTTTTGTGGGATGTTTTTTTCAACTGACTGAGCAAAATATGGTTTTGTTTCGTATCATTTTTGTGGATTGTCGGTGATATTTAGAAATAGACTGGATATTCTTTACATAAAGGATGAGAACTTTATAATCTCTCTCTCTCTCTCTCTCTCTCTCTCTCTCTCCAACAAAAATATTATTCTGTTGTGTCCTAGAAAATAGTATGGAAGAGTTTGTTATTATAATTTTTTCAGCTACTTTGAGGCACATAATGTTATTTTGACCACAAAGAGGCTCTTACTTACAAGAATTTATTCTTTGCTCTCCATAATGATAATAAGCAATAATAAAGTATCTATCTTTATTTTAAAGCATTCTAATATAGTATCAACTAAGAATGATTTGTCGCGATTATTATTATTGTTATTATTATTATTATTATTATTATTATTATTATTATTAATATTGTTGTTGTTGTTATTATTATTTTTTATTATTTTGGAAAAAGACCTATATTTAAAACAAATCTGTTGAATAAAATTGCAGAATGCCACCGAATTAATCTTATATATTATCTTTTTATTTTTATTATTACTCGAGTAATAAGAAAAATATAAAGAGTATTATATAAGATAATTCTTCACAAGTGTACGCTGCTGAAGTAGCCATTACTTTTAATAAAGTATGCTTGAGAGAGGGTCTGTTCCTTCCGTAATATTATTATTATTATTATTATCATTATTATTATTATCATAATTATTATTATTATTATTATTATTATTATTATTATTATTATTATTATTATTATTATTATTATTATTATTATTCTGTTTTTTGCAATTCTAATCCACTCAAAATATCTTTTATTAGTTAATAATGAAGGAATGGATTCATAATTTATCGATTAAAGTAATAGACTATATCACACGGAGGATTTAACCATTAATAAGGCCACATGGTCTAAATTTGAAAGTACAATGAGATATGTTTTTTTTATTTCTGAAGAATGATTTGTGTTTTGCTACTTAAAGTTTGCGATTTTATGATAACATTTAACGCTTATTCCAGGATCTTGTCTGTATGCTATGCAGTTTGGACAGTTTTACTCGCATGGTATCCGGTTCTGGAACGTGAGTTCTACAAATATATGTTTGTATCTTTGTAATTCTACCTTTTAATGCGCGAATCTTTCATTAAAACTGATCACAAACGAAGAAATCCCACCACGAAGTTCATAAGACTCGCTTCAGAACTAGAATTGCTGCCAGTGTCTTTCTGATGAGCATTCTCGTCTTCACGATTAATTATTCATGTGGTTTCCGTGAAAGTTGGTTGGAGAGGATTT
>NC_061108.1:11491842-11501842 GCF_015104395.2 Macrobrachium nipponense
TTCTTACGCAAATGCACTTCATTATATCAATATCCTTCTCTGTAAATGATTTATTCAATCAATATCCTCTTTATGTTTTCCTCAATGTCTGTAAAAAAAACGTTTTATTAACATTCATATATCGATTACAATCTCCTCCATTTGGAACTGGTTCCTTTAAATGTCGATGGAAAAATAAAAGGTCATCAAATGAGTTAATAACCTATCAAGAGACATTCCAGAATGGTTGCTTTTCAAAGCGGCCAATGTTGTCACATCTAATTCTCGTCACAACAAAGTCTTGTCTCTCGATTCAAGACCAGTTGTGTTGTTATAACTCGGAGGAATATTCTGGCAACTTCCCATCTATTCATAGGTTGAGGAGTTTGAAAGACAGAGTTGAATAGAGAAAAGAATCAACTGCCCAGCAACTGCCTTCACATTCATTTTATAATTTAATGAAGTGCTGATGAGATAGTAGAAAAAAAAGTATTAGAGCTTATATACCCCCCCCCTCTCTCTCTCTCTCTCTCTCTCTCTCTCTCTCTCTCTCTCTCATATGATGCAAAATTTATGAAATCCAATATTTCGTCTTTCTCATATGATGCAAAATTTATGAAATCCAATATTTCGTCTTTACGTAATAGGTTTTTAATTCTCTATACTGCATTTTTCAAATCTGGCGTGACATATGTTACGTTTAGCGACTTGTTTTCATTTTATTTTTATATGACCCAAATGCAGTTTTGATAATTTTATCAGGAATCATGAGTGCCTCGTCTAGAGACTCGTTAAAATTCCACTGCTCTTAAATTTGTCATTATTTGTTTGATTTATACTTCACTCTTCAATATTTATTTTACTGACGTTCTAGTATAAATATCAAGTACTGCTCGTTTCATAAAATTTTCAACTTTATAATAAAATAATATATATATATATATATATATATATATATATTATATATATATATATAATATATATATATATATATATATATATATATATATATATTGTGAAATTTACACGATAGCTAGTGGAATACGGGACGAGTGTTCTTCAGGTTTGTTTTCGCTAACTTTTTACTTTAAGATCACTATTGAGGGAGAAGCCTGCTCTTCCTGTGAACCTTAATTCGTGTGTCGGTTACCTGTTTACCTTTGGCAGTGTGGTGTGCGATACGTGGAATGCAGTTCCCACTGGCTCAGACACAGAATTTTGGAACACACAGGTCTTTCTGTTAGAACTAGGTTTCCTTTTTCTAAACCACCTTTTTCTGCCATAAGGGAACACAGTTTTACACAGGACCATCCCTTCACTGACCTGGATTTTAGAGCACCGTTTATTAATCAAATAGACTGGACCTTTTAATTCCAGAGTCGCTGTATACATACACACACACACACATACATATATATATATATATATATATATATATATATATATATATATAATATATATATATATATATATATATATATCTATGAATATATATATATATATATATACATATATATATATATATATATATATATATATATATATATATATATATATATATATATATATATATATATATATATATATATATATATATATATATATATATATATCTATATATATATATATATATATATATATAATATATATATATATATATATATAATATATATATATATATATATATATATATATATATATATATATATATATGTACATATATATATATATATATATATAATATATATATATATATATATATATATATATATATATATATATATTCCGCTTTAAGATATCGAACGCCTGTTGATGCTTTTTAGACCATAATAAATCTACGCTCTTCTTCGTAAGATCTGTTAAAGGAGCTGTCATGATTGAAAAGTTACATATTTACATACGATTGTAATACCCACTACAGCGCAAAAGTGCTGTATCCCCCTTTTACGTTAATAGGTACCGGAAGTTATGAATAGCCGACATGGACTACTTTAAGACCTTGACTAGACACATAAAACCTAGATGAACATGTTCGGTTTTTTTAAAGAAACTCGCATTTAGATATTTTACTCTGAGATTATTTGTCTTTGTCTCTGTAGCACTAGCTCTAGTTTATGTGAATGTACTTCTAAGGTATTTAGAAAAGATTATAAGACCAACCATATAAGCATGTAGGGTATCCCCTAAAAGTCTCCAAACATATATTTTGTAATTGGGGCGCAACGTAAGCCGGAGGCATACGTAAAAATTGATAATGTCCCCTGAGTGTGCTGAAAACGGTATATGAGGTACAATCACTTAGGTAATGGTATCAGGTAAAAGCTTTTAAGTAAGTACAAGTTGGTGAAAAAAATTTATTCTAACCTAACAGAGATAAGATGTCGTCGGTACATGGCACTGGAAACTATCGGGAGTCGTTTCCTTGTTTAAGCGACAGAATCTACGCAGATACGCCAAGTCCGATCTTTTATGGCATGACGTTTGAGGGAAAAATTATATGGGCTTATTTGATTTCCTAATGGCTCCTATTACTAACATTTTTCAACTTCGTCATTTATCTCTATTTTAAAATTTCATTGGGGTTCTATGCGAAGGTACGTATATAGCTATATGTTTGTCCTTAGACCGTATTTTGTTTTAAATGACATCCGTTTTTCTCCCAGAGATCACTCGCTAGTGGAGAAACTTCCTGGTATTCAGGTAAAAGATAAAAAAAATTTCTGCTGAATCACCTCTGCTTGAATGACTTTACAGATATTACTTTAGATAGATTATCATAGAGATTCATCAACGACTGGTTGGGCGGGATTAAAAATTACCAACAATAAAAAATGCGATATTTATAACGCTCACTAACGATGTTTTCTTGAATGATTCTAATGAGAGACGAAGCTTGCGTTGCCGTAGGAAAAGGACACGTCGGTTTTGTTTCCTGAAGTTATTCACTAAACGATGATACAAAGTTGCTTGAAGAATCTCTTGCTTTTCGTCGTCGGTGAAGAGTTCTTTTTGTTTTCTGAAGTCGCTCACTAAACAATGATACTAGGTTGCTTGAAGAATCTGCTGCTTTCGTCGTCGTTGACTTCATGATTTATTATCTTGGTTTTTCTTCGGAGAAGTTGTAGAGTTCTTCTGGTCCGCTGCCACCACTTTTAGGGCTGTTGCCTTGTATAATAAGGCGCCCTATGAGGTAATGTTAGACTTGCGATAATCTTACGCTAAGTCGGTTGGTATTGCACTTCCATATTCAATGGAGTGTCTTGGGGTTTGTAGATCACTTACGAAGTCAGTATTATCTTCTTGGTTATGACGACGATGTGTTAAACTCATGATGATTCGGTGATGAGGTGAGGATCTAGTAGAAACCACGAAGTACAAAAATACTTATATTCTCTGAATTTACATGGTGAAGATCAAGTAGGATTGTACAAGTCTTCTAATGACGATAGCTTGATCGCTTCTGCCAATGATGATGGCTAATTCTATTCTCTCTACATGATAAAGCTTAGGTAAAGAGATACAGGTCTTCTAATGACGATAGCTAACTCTATTCTGCTCTACTACCATCTCGGTTACCAGTCATAAAGGAAACAGACAGTAGCTCGAACATATGAACATATCAATGGAGACTCGCTACAGATCACGTAGGCCATTTGAATTATAGGTCGCGGTAGTTGTCTCAAGCAGGGAGCTTGGACTAAAGTTTATAAACAATTGAATGACCACAGGTGACGGCATGTTATCTTAGCCTACTTTTATTGTATACGTCATCTTTAGCGTCTCTAGTCTGATCACATTCCTGTAAGCAATCTGGTTGACCTCTTTAATTTTAGTCTTTTATATATATGGAATAACATTCCATATTTTTATTATGTAAACAAAAAAAAAATCTTACTATATATATATATATATATATATATATATATATATATATATATATATAATATATATATGTATATATGTATATATATATATATATATATATATATATATATATATATATATTTATATATATATATATATATATATTATATATATATATATACATAGCATCACGTTTTATATAGTTCGTGATTAAGTTATTCATATATATATATATATATATATATATATATATATATATATATATATATATATATATATATATATATATATATATATATATATATATATATATATATATATATATATATATATATATATATAAATTTGCGAGAGGCTTCTGTTCTTCATCATTTACGACCTTATTCTCTAAAATAGATATTTATAGCTTCCGTATCCACGATATGTATACGTTTGTGGATCACTAGATTTAACTTGTTGCTGCTAGTCAACCGTGTCTAGGGCTTTGTTCGCGGAAATCGTTATATTTCAGAGTGTCGGGAAGGATTAAAATTTCATTTCCCAGCAAAGTCTTTTTACACGCACTAAAACATTCGAGGGTGCATACTTCTCGAGATTTTGCGTGCAAACTGCGACTGCGGTTGTGGGAGAATTCTGTTGGGTCATTTGAACAATGTTACGATTTATGAGACAAATGATTTGTTCTTCTATAAGTTGTTAATTGATTAACTGTCTCTTTTTGTTCAAACGGATTTTAATATGTTTGAAGGTTTATAGGATTTTCCTTTGATAAACACGCCTTATTTTGCAGGATGTAAGATAATATTTTGTATACCCCTAGATGGATCTTACAATTACACTAGATACAGATCAATGTTTTTTATAACTATAGAGGTATCTGTAAGCGCTCGCTTATCCGGACTTCTCATTAGGGAAGTTCGAAAAACAGACGGTGAGTCCGTAAATAAAGGATATTACGTGGACTAAAGGCATAAAACAAGATATTCTAATTTTTACGGCGTGTACAGTCGGGCTTAACCCACCAGTATTTATAATAACTTAATGTATTAAAAAAACGAAAACCTGCTCTGATTACTTGATACGGTCGTGTGATTCATAGGAAAAATCCTTTTTAATTCAAAAAGATATTGGCATGTAAGATCCAACATCGCTTTTTCCCCACTCTGCTAGAGTCGCTTATTGTGTGGAATTGCTATGCTTTGAACAATTCGGCAGCTTTGACTGACCTTAACCGTCTGACTATATGACACAGTAACCGAGTTTGCTTTGTTTGATTCTGATATTTAGGGCTACTGTTTACCATCGGCAATGTATTATATGTTTTTAGCATTATGTTGCTGCTAGTTATGTATAAAACAACGAACATATGAATGACGAACTACTAGGAGTTGAGCGATTACTATTAAGACAAGTTATCTATATTGCATTCAATAATAACTGTTTGTACTTGCTGTTGTTTACTTCATTCTTTGCTAAAATTTGAAATAGTGAGGGATCCTGGTCAGCGCATTTAGCCTAATGAAAGTTTTTTATAGACATGTTATTCCTTGCAATCCAGCCGTATTTTTTAAAGTTAAGAAGAATCTGCTGCTTCCGTCGTCGTTGACTTCATGATTTATTATTCTGGTTTTACTTCGGAGAAGTTGTAGAGTTCTTCTGTGACGCTGGCACCACTTTTAGACGCGTAAAGTCGCTGCCACCACTTTTAGGGCTGTTGCCTTGTATAATAAGGCGCCCTATGAGGTAATGTTAGACTTGCGATAATCTTACGCTAAGTCGGTTGGTATTGCACTTCCATATTCAATGGAATGTCTTGGGGTTTGTGTAGATCAATTACTAAGTCGGTATTATCTTCTTGGTTATGAAGTCGATGTGTTAAACTCATGAATGATTCGGTGAGGAGGTGAGGATCTAGTAGAAACCACGAAGTACAAAAATACTTATATTCTCTGAATTTACATGATGAAGATCAAGTAGGATTGTACAAGTCTTCTAATGACGATAGCTTGATCGCTTCTGCCAATGATGATGGCTAATTCTATTCTCTCTACATGATAAAGCTTAGGTAAAGAGATACAGGTCTTCTAATGACGATAGCTAACTCTATTCTGCTCTACTACCATCTCGGTTACCAGTCATAAAGGAACAGACAGTAGCTCGAACATATGAACATACAATCAAAATGAGACACGCTACAGATCACGTAGGCCGTTTGAATTATAGGTCGCGGTAGTTGTCTCAAGCAGGGAGCTTGGACTAAAGTTTATAAACAAATGAATGACTACATGTGACGGCATGTTATCTTAGCCTACTTTTATTGTATACGTCATCTTTAGCATCTCTAGTCTGATCACATTCCTGCAAGCAATCTGGTTGACCTCTTTAGTTTTAGTCTTTTATATATATGGACTAATATTCCATATTTTTACTATGTAAACACTTACATATATATATATATATATATATATATATATATATATATATATATATATATATATATATATATATATATATATATAAATATATAAATATATATATATATATATATATATATATATATATATATATATATATATATATATATATATATAGTAGATATATATATATATATTCGAAAAATATTTTTTTCTTCAAATATTCTTTGGCATTTAGCGTACTTTTTCTTCATAAAGTAAAATGAATCATTAATAACTGATAACCCCTGGCGTATCTGTAATGCACATGTTTTCGCTTTTTGGCAAAAACAATTTGATAAAATATTTATTTTCCTGTTAGGTATAATCAGTCTCAAACAGCTTAACTGTCTTTTAAACTGGGATCCTTCATTTACCGAAGAGCATTGGACTTTCATTCCGCTAAAACAAAAATGCTGAGCTAAAACATCCAGGTAACTTCTACATCAAGAAGAACACATCTTTAATTTTGTATCTCCATTTGTGTTTGATGCCATTGGTTATTGGCATAAAAAAAAGTATGAGGACATATAACACTTAAAAGGTCATTCTGACAATTCCACAAACATATATTGCACCCATGCATATCTACAAACGTACATACGTACATACATGACATGACAGTTATGATCACTCTTTTAGGATGGAACTTGATTAAAACAAACCGTGCCAAATGTGTCATTTGAAGGCGATATTAATTCGCAGTTCAATAAGACATTTTAACACCAGATACTGTCGTATGATTTCTTGGCCATTATTTGAATTCAGATTTCCTGACTTGCTGGTTTCGAATTTCCCAGAAGAAAAGGACACACACTCACTGAAACGTCATGTGAAAGTCCCTAATCTGCATATTTTTCAAAAAATAAAGATGTCATTATTATATTCATTTTGATAAATTCGGATTAGATCGTTTTCCCAAATTAATTAAATGAACCGCTTTGTAATAAAAGTATAGGTTTTATGATAGAGTTCCGAGACAAATTACCATTCATCATAATATGTATTACTAGTAATAATTAGCGCTTCAGTGGCGTGATCGGTATGGTATTGGCCTGCCACCTCGATGGGCGCGAGTTTGATTTTCGGTCATTCCACTGAGATATTAGAGGCGTGTATTTCTGGTGATAGAAGTTCACTCTCGACGTGGTTCGGAAGTCACGTAAAGCCGTCGGTCCCGTTACTGAATAACCACCAGCTGGTTCCATGCAACGTAAAAACACCGAACAAACAAACAAACTTGTATTAATTAAGATTTTTAATTAAATAAAATCACATCAGATTATAGAGAAGGGGTATTAAGCTCTCATCATGAATATCACGGACCAAACAGATATGAACAATTGTTTGTTAAGTAGCGAAAACAACATTTCATTTTTCCTGCCAGTTTCAGCAAGGGCCTCTTCTCACTAAGTATTTTAATTACATCGACCTCTCTCTCTCTCTCTCGGATCCATAATTCCTCTCTTCCCCCTTTTTGCAATTATCTTAATGCCTTTGTATTGCATGGATGTTTGGAGAACCTTTAACTCCCATGCACGGACTGCCACTTCTGATGCCCCTTTATATGATTAAAATGTTATTGCAGGAACTGTGCAAAATGTCCGGTGTTAGAATTAGCATCCCCAACCGAAAGGACTAATATCTATGAACAATTGCTTTTGGTCTACGTACGTGGAAAACGCAGAAAATAGAATAACTAAAATTGAAATTCCAATAAATATAATAGACAATTTGAGAACGACAATAGTGATGACGTGGGAAGCAGCAACAATGGTAAACCAGTAAAAATATGCTCCGAATTTCTTCGGCGCAATGGAGTTTTCTCTACAACCTCAGCAGCGTCCAGTCCAGGCCACCGAAAACAGATCTATCTTTCGGTGGTTTCATGAAACTTTAATCATGGCCCAGTGATGGCCTGGGGTATATCGTTGCCAGAAGCACGATTATGGTTGTTTTTAAACTTAAATAAAGTAGAAACTACTGAGTCTAGAGGGCTGGAATTTGGTATGTTTGATGATTGGAGGGTGGACGATCAACTTGCAAAGAAGCAGCCGTTTAGTCTCTTGTATTGAAGATCTGAGGACGGACGGAAAAAGTACGGACAGATAAAGTGCGGACGGACAATAGTTTTCTTTTGCAGCAAACTAAAACGTTTGGTAATGATTATCAGATGAACTTTAACTGTAGCAAAAAAAATATAAATAAATAAATAAACAGAGAAAAGAACACGATACAAATGCTTTAAGAAATATCGATAATGTATACCTCACAACTTGAATTGTTAGTGTATAAGATCTTTTGAAAAATTATGAAAATTAAGGTTTAACGGCGTATAACTAAGAGTACACATAAGAGTAAATGCTTAAAGAAAATGAATCATACCTTGTAGAAATTCTTATGCTCTGAGGTAATAAACAACTGTAATCTTTTATGCATACTTACAAGGTAGTGGAATGGGTAACACTTTGCATATGATACAATATTGATCAGAGTTTGTGGAAAGAAACTGCTGACACTAAGGAAACAATTTGGATGTTTTGACGTGAGGAGAATGTTTAGAGAAAGATTTAGGTTGTGATAGTAAAATGAAACTTTGAATCAGAAGATGTACTGGTATTAATACAGAGAATTAGTCTAGGCGTTTGTGAGAAACCATCCTAAATATATTTATAAAAAGAGCATGTTTGCGTCACAGGATAGGCGAGACTAGAAAGGTATAATGTGATATAAATGTAGTGACAGTTGCGCCTACTCTCTGCTATAGAGCTGAAGTATAGATGTTAAATGCAAATGAGAGAAAAAGGGTTAACGGAACATGTTTAATAGAAGTTTGATGAATCGTTTTCGAAAAGAAAACTCGTAAAATGAGAAATATATTAATATGCAAAAATAGTGTTAGGGATGGTTCAGTCAAGTAGGAAATAGAGAGAATGATATATTGATAAGAAAATGTAATGTCTGAAAGTGTTAGGGGAGGAAAAGGAGACGAAAAAACAATACCTGGATAGACGAAGTTAAGATTTATAACAAAGATTAGCATCCAGGAAGAGAGTACATACAAGGCAGGTGATTGGAGCAGTATTTTCACAATTTGTGAAATATCCTTTCATACAAGTGAATGAAAAGTTTGTTTTTTTATTTTTTTTTTAATTGAGACTTTATCCATAATTCGGCAACATTATTATGGGTGTACGAGTAAGCCTTGACTATTCATTTATGATCATTAAATATATTGATTATATTGAGCTAGCTTTCCAACAAGGGTTAGAAGCTCATGTTGACTTATGCTGCAATATCCTTAATAATCACACATGAATTGAGTATTGCAAGTCATTACAGATTACCATATTATTGAAGGAATGACGTTGCCACTTACTTATTTTAAGCATTCTCGTTTTCCAGTAGATAGCATTCTGATTAATGTGAACGTTGATAGATTCGCACTAATCTTGACTTACATTTTCCTCATTATCGGATATTGTAGCATTTATATTCACAAGTAACGTCATTTAAAATAGCCAAATGCGTCTGTGAGAGGCAATTTTTTTATTGCATTGCATCTTTTACATATTTTTTTCAACGCAGCTAAAAGATTCATGGATTTCCCATTCCTGTGGTATTCGTATTCTATGATAGAATACAGAATCCGTAGGTCAGAATATTTAACAGTTACGATAACCACCAAAACAAGAATTGTAATT
>NC_061108.1:11506842-11509342 GCF_015104395.2 Macrobrachium nipponense
TTTTTTTAAACCTCTAATGCACTGACTGTCCTCCTGATCAATTCGTTCCTGATCTTATCTTTTTTTATGACAATTTTGAATGGTATCAATTTAATGTCATCTTGTGAATAATACTTGTGACAATTATAACAGTTTTCACAACAACTCACATAGAAGTAAGCAAGTGAACATAAGTTTACGTAAAAAAAAAGTTATGCAACAGGGTTCTAGACCGTCACAGAAGCCCAAGCTCAGATACACGGTCATTTTACCTCTATCGTCAAAAAAAGAGATTTCTGGTTGGAGGTATAAAGGGGAAAATGCAGCCCTCTATTGGCCAAGAAAATAAACAATGCCTACGAAGCGTGTTTTATTTATTGCTATCAAATTCCAATAGATAGGATAAGCTAGCTCTTTTAAATGTTCAGGTGACTCTATTGTAATAAGAGAGGAGGAACTGCTTTGATAAATTCATAAATTTCCATTGTTAATCAATTATTGATGTAATTGTCTAGACTGACCCTGGACAAAATGTCTATAGCATATTTGCTCTCTTTGTGTGAACGTGACATCAACTTTCCTCACTATATGGCTTAGTGCTTACCAGGGCAAATGCTTTGTGTTCTTGTCTTTGTTTATCCGTAGATTTTCTTACTTCCTGTTTGTAAAGAAAACCAAGTTTTTTTCTTTATATTTACTTACTCGCGCGTTAAATGATTGTATGTTGACCTTGTGTTTTAATGATAACGTCCTATGAGTGGGAATTTTAAATGCAAAATTCATTATAGTTATATATTTTAATGGTAATAGTCCTAACACTTTCTCATTAGAAATGCTAGGTAAAATAACCATGTAGTGAAGTTAAGTTATGATGATGTGTAACTCGATATCTGCACTAGTTCCTTCTTTGAACAATTTAAATTTCATCACACATGAAAGTATGGTAACCGACGAAAAACTTTATGATAACTTGTGTTACTCAACCATAAAGGAAAAATAATTCCTCCGGTTTCTGGTCTTACAGTATGTGGAAGTTAGTAAACCTGTTGAGTTGTTATTTGCTTGACTGTTCATCAATGAATATCAAAGATGGCAGTACCTAGGATCCCATGGCCTCGTCAAATAGAATCTAAACCAGAGCTTGACTTGTAGATATAACATATTCTAGAAATAAACTAGCATTGGTGTTTATTGGCGCCAACGTACAAGTGCTCGTCTGTTTCCATAAAGCTCTTATAATTAAAATATAGTATGAAGTCATTATTGATAGTATGACATTTCATACTAAACACAACACGGTTATGAAAATGCATTGCTCACACTTAATGATATCTGATGAATTCATTTGATGCATCTTTCCTAACATTTTCAATCATTTTAAAATATCTAAGTCCTTTTTTTCCCAATGCATCCCCTATGAGGAAACTCTTTCCCTCAACTAAGGAAAGAAAAATGTTCTGTATATAACCACGGGAAGTAACCCTGTTTACTGTTCTTATCTTTCAGCTAAATGAACCAATACAGTTATTGAAAGAAGATAACAGATGTCATTTTAAATCCCTCTTAATTGGACAGAAGTTTAAAGTGTACCTTAATCATTTCGTAATTGAGCCAGGATGATTTCTTTCTTTGATATTGTCGCATAGAAAGGACAAAGTAAAGTCTGGAAAACAACGAAACAATATGACACCGCCTGGAAATCCTGCTGAAAACCAAAATGTTGTCGGGGAAAACAGAATTCCCTCTTCCTTTACGTTACTTAGACTTCAATTGCAAATCCTCTTTCTCAGAATCTCAGGAGGAAGTCCCAAGCTGATTTTTCTGGCCCACACGTACCCAGTTTTATTTTGCGTTTGTGCCTTTTCTTGTACGTACTTATAAAATATTAAATCACTAGGTTTTTCAATTCTGAATGCTCTTATATTTCATTTTATTCTCTAAGGTCAAGGACCAATAAGACTCGATATAATATTGACATAAAAACGGAATAAGCCAGAATAATAGACCAAAAGATTATTTTTTCTGTCAGTTTTGTGGAACAGAAGATACCAAAAGCAATTAGTCATATAGCATGGATTTGATGGTCTTGTGGAACAAAATGCAGAATAAAAAAAATTGCAGTATTGAAGTAAAGGCAGTTTTCCTTTCTAATGAGCTAAATTGAAAACAAAATATTATATAGATAATGGTAATTGAGAAGGCGTTTTCATTCAGCTTAGTAATTATTTTTGCATTCTGCCATTATCGGAATAAAAATAAATGGTTTTTATGAAGCCTTGTGTAAACACTTCCGGATTTCGTTTGCCTGCTCGAATTTACCTTGAATTGCGAATGATTTAGTAAAATAAATTACATGAAGAATAATTAAAAACATAAACCTTAGGCACATACAAGAAACGGTCGAATCTTTTGGTAAAAAAAACTGCAGTAAAAACATAGTGTAAAATCTTTTTTCCTTCATCAAAGTAAGACGCCGCAGTACATAAAATACAAGATTGTGTTAGACGAGTACAGATGGTTC
>NC_061108.1:11514342-11516842 GCF_015104395.2 Macrobrachium nipponense
GCTGGCATCCCTGCGTGTGATAGAAATTTTTATATTTTCAATTTCAATAACAAACTTGTACAAATTATTCTTTCAGTGTGCTGAATTTTATAATGTTTGTAGCTAAGCTTTCCAACATATTGTAATCTTAGGTCATGTTTTAATGTGGACGTCAAACAAATCCTAATGTGACAGTAGTGAAAAAAATTGGAATTGGAATATTCAATTTTTTTCTTTTGCATGATACAAATTTATTAGATTATGAAAAGAGAAGTAGATCTGTTTTTATCTGGTGAGAATAAAATACAAGTCGAAAGTAATAATCTCCATTTTAAAACAAATATATCAACATTGTTTCTGCTCCATATGGATGAGAGTAGGGTGTAGGCACTCGTTTCCGCTATTTTTCCCCTTTTTATTTATAAAAAATTATCATATATGGTAATGCTCACAAAACCGAAACGTTATTCGATATTTAGGAATTAATCTCTAAAAGTCTAGTGACAGGCATATAAGATAATGGTCATGAATAAAGGAATAAAGTAAATGAAAATAATCTAGTCTTCTCAACGTAATGGTCACCATTTAATAAGTGATAACATACAAGTAATTTATTTTTGTAAATTTTTCTCATAAATAATATTCAATTGAACAACCTTGCTAACAAATTGCTATGTTATTTGGAAGAGATAATCGATAGTTTTTAACAATTATGTGCTGTTTTTCGTTTCCATATTTTGGTTGCCTGTATACCTAATTATATTTTGACATATTACAGCTGCATCCAACAAGTTTAATAAATACCTCCATGGCATGAGAGGAGCTATGTCAAGTGGTTTTAAACGGATGCTTTTGCACTGAAGTCTTTGGCAATATATGCATCGGGGTATGAAGGAATAGCTAGATTCACATCACCGGTGCATCTGATGTCTAGGCCAGTCCCTTACGACGCTCCTGATTGGCTGTTGATAAGCCAATGGCAGGACTGGAAACGCTCAGTCTCTCTCAAGAGTTCATATAGGTAGGATGTATGCTCCACCTAATCAGAGGGATGCTTTTGAAAGACGTATCCCTGAGAAGAGGTGGAACATACATCCTGCCTATGTGAACACTTGACAGAGAATGAGAGTTTCCAGCCCTGTGATTAGCTTATCAACAGCCAATCAGGAGCGTCGTAAGGGACTTGAATAGACATCAGATGCACCGGTGATGTGAATCTACTATAGTTTCCACTTACCTAAAATAACAATTTGTAGTTCATCCTTTATTGCTCAAAAGCCGTTCAACCATATATTGCAATAATGTTATGTTAACATGTTTATATACTTAATTAAAGAAAATTTAGAGGACAAAATGACACGCATGGATTGTATCAACCTCTTGAAGAAGTCGCACCAAATTACTTTCTCCCTTTCACTGTTGTAAATCAAACGGAATATATAGACGTGTTTACTCTTTAATACACAAGAGATACATTTCTTATATTATTAGTATTATTATTATAAGAATGAGTTACCATAGTTGCTTATAAGCTATCTACTGATAGCGGTAGCCACCCCCTTATATGCCTGTCCCTAGACTTTTAGAGATTAATTCCTAAATATCGAATAACGTTTCGGTTTTTTTAGCATTACCATATATAATCATTTTTAATGAATAAAAAGGGGAAAAATAGCGGAAACGAGTGCCTACACCCTACTCTCATCCATATGGAGCAGAAACAATGGTTATATATTTGTTTTAAAATGGAGATTATTACTTTCGACCTGTATTTTATTCTCACCAGATAAAAACAGATCTATTTCTCTTTTCATAATCTAATAAATTTTTATCATGCAAAAGAAAAAAATTGAATATTCCACTTCCAATTTTTTTCACTACTGTCACATTAGGATTTGTTTGACGTCCACATTAAAACATGACCTAAGATTACAATATGTTGGAAAGCTTAGCTACAAACATTATAAAATTCAGCACACTGAAAGAATAATTTGTACAAGTTTGTTATTGAAATTGAAAATATAAAAATTTCTATCACACGCAGGGATGCCAGCAAAAACAATATATGAAGCATAAATTATCCTAGAAGTGTAACTGACTTTATGCATGTTTAAGCACCATGAGAAAATCATGAGCACGACATAGTATTTATAACCCAGCCAGTAAAGACTCATGATTTTTGTATTGGTGTTGACAAGCTCTAATAGTTATAATTTAAACCGTTAACAGGTTGTCCTCACGACTTATAACATTTTAATTCATTTCGAGATATGTAACACATTTCAATAATTGATATTTCTTGGAATAGTAGGATTATTTGAATATATTTCTTTTTTATATTTGATCCCTATCAAGAAGGAATCGTTTGTTTAGGATTGATAAGATTTATATATTTAAACCTGGCAATTTATCCTTTCAAAATATTCCCTAAAAATGTCAATCTGAATTTACCAACTATAAGCAACAAGAACTGTCCAGTATTTTAATTGAATCCGCCCAGTCTTTACATACGCTATGACTA
>NC_061108.1:11521842-11529342 GCF_015104395.2 Macrobrachium nipponense
TTTGCAATTGAAGTCTAAGTAACGTAAAAGAAGAGGGAATTCTGTTTTCCCCGACAACATTTTGGTTTTCAGCAGGATTTCCAGACGGTGTCATATTGTTTCGTTGTTTTCCAGACTTTACTTTGTCCTTTCTGTTCGACAATGTCAAAGTAATCATCCTGGCTCAATTACGAAATGATTGCGGTACACTTTAAACTTCTGTCCAATTAATCTTCTTTCAATAACTGTATTGGTTCATTTAGCGAAAGGATAAGAACAGTAAACAGGGTTACTTCCCGTGGTTATATGCAGAACATTTTCTTTCCTTAGTTGAGGGAGATTCCTCATAGGGGATGCATTGGGAAAAAAAGGACTTAGCTATTTTAAAATTATTAAAAACGTTAGGAAAGATGCATCAAATGAATTCATCAGATATCATTAAGTATGAGCAATGCATTTTCATAACCGTGTTGTGTTTAGTATGAAATGTCATACTATCAATAATGACTTCATACTATATTTTAATTATAAGAGCTTTATGGAAACAGAAGAGCACTTGTACGTTGGCGCCAATAAACACCAATGCTAGTTTATTTCTAGAATATGTTATATCTAATAGTCAAGCTCTGGTTTAGATTCTATTTGACGAGGCCATGGGATCCTAGGTACTGCCATCTTTGATATTCATTGATGAACAGTCAAACAAATAACAACTCAACAGGTTTACTAACTTCCACATACTGTAAGACCAGAAACCGGAGGAATTATTTTTCCTTTATGGTTGAGTAACACAAGTTATCATAAAGTTTTTCGTCGGTTACCATACTTTCATGTGTGATGAAATTTAAATTGTTCAAAGAAGGAACTAGTGCAGATATCGAGTTACACACATCATCATAGCTTCACTACACTGGTTATTTTACCTAGCATTTCTAATGAGAAAGTGTTAGGACTATTACCATTAAAATATATAACTAAAATGAATTTTGCATTTAAAATTCCCACTCATAGGACGTTATCATTAAAACACAAGGTCAACATACAATCATTTAATGCGCGAGCAAGTAAATATGAAGAAAAAAACTTTGGTTTTCTTTACAAACAGGAAGTAAGAAATCTACGGATAAACAAAGACAAGAACACAAAGCATTTGCCCTGGTAAACACTAAGCCATATAGTGATGAAAGTTGATGTCAAGTTCACACAAAGAAAACAAATATGCTATAGACATTTTTTCGAGGGTCAGTCTAGACAATTACATCAATAATTGATTAACAATGGAAATTTATGAATTTATCAAAGCAGTTCCTCCCCTCTTATTACAATAGAGTCACCTCATCATTTAAAAGAGCTAGCTTATTCTATCTATTGGAATTTGATAGCAATAAATAAAACACGCTTCGTAGGCATTGTTTATTTTCTTGGCCAATAGAGGGCTGCTTTTTCCCCTTTCTACCTCTACCTCCAACCAGAAATCTCTTTTTTTGACGATATAGGTAAAATGACTGTGTATCTGAGCTTGGGCTTCTGTGACGGTCTAGAACCTGTTGCATAACTTTTTTTTTTACCAGTAAACTTATGTTAACTTGCACTTACTTCTTATGTGAGTTGTTATGAAAACTGTTATAATTGTCACAAGTATTCACAAGATGACATTAATTTGATGCCATTCAAAATTGTCATAAAAAAGATAAGATCCGGAACGAATTGATCAGGAGGTTTGGTCATGTCACGAGGAGAGAAGATAAACACGTATTTAAGAGGGTTATGAACATGGAGGTGGGTGGCAGAAGACGGAGGGAAAGGCCAAAGTTCAGGTGGAAAGATAAATTATTGAATGACAAGAAGGAAAAGGGTCTAAGAGAACAAGATGTACAGGACAGGAGATGGAAAAGGCTGAAAGAAGAAGATTCAAACTTGACAACAAGACTAGAGTAAAAAAAGCTCAGCAGCTCACTTGAACAGTGGAACATTCATTGAGCATCTTTACATTATTCTGCATATATATTGTTATGTATGAGCCCGGCCTTGAAAGAGGCTCCCATACGTAAACAGAAATAGTTGAGGGAAAACAAAGTGAATTGCTTGAACTTACCGTAAAAAAAGGATTTAAAGTGAGCATTTACTCTAGAGGAAAGGTCGCCAGAAACTCAGCTAATTACTTTACAGCTATTTATTTACAAGAGGCTGCTTAACAGCCAAGGTTAAGTAAATGCAACTGGTCCCCACATGGACTAATAATATCTCTCAAGTGAATGATTGCTGGCGCAAAATGAAATTCACGTAATAAAGCTGGTTTCGAAATCTTGCGGTAATGCAACACTTGCGGGCGGACAGACTTGACACGTGACTCAGGGAATCTGGAAAAGGATCCCAGATTAGACAAGTTAAAAGAAAAAGGACTTCTTGCACAAGTTACGATTATTCAGTTCTCTAACACTGGGGCAAAGGAACTCTAATGTTTCACTGAGGTATGCACTGAAGACTTAGTCTTTAACAAGTCACAAGGGGAAGCACGTAGCCCAATGAAGACAAAGGGCTTTTGATGTAGGAGGGATAAAGGTGAGACTTGAAAATGAAATTAGCAAGAGTCGTATGGTAGTAAAAGGTGCTGGCATGGAGTTTACACTTTAGACTTACTGGATGCCATGATCAGTGTGGACCTTTGTAGAAAATGTGGCGTCCGACTTTGTTTCAGGTCTGGGTCTCTTGGCGCGCCAGTAGCGCCGTTAGGCTTAAGTGTGGGAGGCTGGCTGGCTGGACATCCGTCCGAGGTCACGACTGCAGTCGACTGAGAGAGATGCTGGTTCTCACTTAATTACTTAGGGCTTCCATACACCGCCTCGGGCACTGCCTGAAAGTGATAAACAACCAGCCAGCAAATTGGGAAGGAAAATAGGTCTTATTGTAGAAGTCCCTAAAATCCATCTCAAGGCCTAGCTACTCTTGTGACTTGCCTATCTTACCATAAGCTTCCATCAGACCGGAAATTCCTTCCTACGACGTGCTCTCTCCCAAAATCAGTTGCTTTAGGAGAAAACATGGCTCCTCATTCATAACTCCAATTAATTAAAACTGCTAGGAAGGCGAGGTGTTCAATAAATGTAGCAGCTCCCCCTGTTAAGAAGGCATTCACTCCCTTTCGGGCGTGAAGGCCTTGGCTTAAATAAGTTGATCTTCTCGACTACCCAGTTCTCCTACTCTAACTAAAGTTTTTTGAGCAGCGATACAGCTAACTACAGTGGCCTACCTAACTTATAGGTGGAGATGCTAAGCGTACTAACTTAATGGAGTAATGTAGTCTAGCCTAAGTGATAATTACGGGTTGTCTGTGACGATAATTTACTCTACCCCTAGATAAGGTTACTTGAACATTCTACTTGCTACTACCCTAGTGCCCTGGTACTAAATCATTAGCCTAACCCACTCAATACAGTTAATTGGGGACGCAATCATTCCAGAGTGTGGTACTCACAGCAGTGATGTGTCGAAGGAATTGTTAGAATACATGAGATGAGGTAATGATGCGTGAGGATGATGAGTGGTTAGTAGAATACCAGGATGGAAATGTAATGAGGTAATTATATTTAAGTGAGGGTTAGTATTACAATTGCTAGGGGTTAGAGGGTTAGTTTACTGGCAGAGATCAGGCTGGCTACCTTCTCTGGGTAGGTGCCAGGATCATTCTGCAATGAGTGTGACACTGTACCTCGGGCACAGGTGTCAAGGAGAGCATGTGGCTCTTTGGTTAGTGTGTTAATGATTTGTTACCTCCCTTCTTCTTCCTCTTCTTATTCCTCCAGGACCTGGCTATACCAGTCCTAGGAGTAGACAGAGGCACCGACTCTGGGGTAAGGCCAGAAACGCCGTCAGGAGCAGAGGCAGTGGTAGCCTGAGGGATTGCAGGAGAACACCCTACTTCGGTATCTGCAGCAACCGTCGTAGAGGTGGAACCTACTGCAGGGGAGGCCCTCACTTCAGCTGCTGCGACAGCCGTCGAAAGGGGAAAACTCCAGGCTGACTTCGTGTCGGGCAGTTCCTGGTCGTCCAGAGGAGGTGTAAAGGTAAGGTCTGCCGGAGGTTCATCCTCGGGCGACAGAGGTGAGGCCGAAGAAGAATCATGGACTCGGAATTGGCCATGGGCTGCGGTAAGCTCCATGCCTGATGGAGAATCTCCTGTAGGAGGATCCTTGTTTAGTTTAGGCGCCGGCGCTAGCTCAGGGCCAGGCGCAGAGGTGAAGTTCTGTGGTGGCTCTACGTCCAGGCTGGACGGAGCTTGGCACTGCCCAGTGCTGCCAAGTGGCACTGGCAGAGAGTTGAGGTCGACTGGACCTGTGACGGGTACCGGAGGTGCAATACCTCTCAGCGGGCCCTTGGTAATGGGAGACAGAGGCTCCTGTCTCTTTTGGAAGGCTGAGCCTTGTGGAATATGGACAGTGTCCGCTGCTGGTAGTCAGCTAGGGCACCTAGGCCAATTAGTGGAGTGCCCTAGTACGTTGCAGGTTTTGCAACGGAACTGTGAATGATCAATCTCCCTCCGTGGTAGCAGGGGAGACTGTTGGTGGCCGTACTTCCGGGAGGAAGTAGGTCTTGGATGACTCCTTGCTTTGGAGTTATTTGTCGTGGCGCTAGGACCTCTAGGCTTTTTGAAACGAGAGGGAGACTTCATGTCTTGCCCTAGGAGGAGGTCATAACCTCCTGGAATGTAGCTTGCAACTGCAAGAGTACATACTTTGGAGAAATAAGGTCTGGTGACCCTCAATTGGACGGTCGGAAGGATCAATTTAATATGATTGATGCCTTCAATAGTGATTAGTTGCCGTCTATCGACGGTAGCCCCTCGAGGGATTCAATCTTCCCGTATTAGGGGGATTTGAGCGCCAGAGTTGTCGTAGGCTCTGACGTGGCTTGGCGGATAATGGCTTTGGAGGGGTGTGACGGTTATAGGACCCTTAGCTGGGGGTCCTAGTGAGGAAGGATTTGTAACTTCCATTGCGATGGTAGGAATGTTGTGATTTGCGCACCCTCCGTAGTTGGCAGACATGTGACCCTTGCGGCCACAGTCTCGGCAGAACGTGTTCCAGAACCTCTCCCGTGGCACTGGACGGTAAGGCCAAGATGGCCCCACAGGTTGCGAATCTGTGGAGTCACCAAGGCTGGCAGTGTGCTCTGGCACAGGCGAAGAGTCCTCTCTGGCAGTGATTTGAGGTAGGGAGGTCAAGGAAACCTCTGTTGAATCACCCTCGGAAACAAGTCCGGGGTTAACTGGTGGGCTTACATCTTCCAAAAGGGAGGAGGTAGGCGGTAAAAGGGTAAGAGGGTGATCAGAGACGGCGGGACTGTGAGAGACAGTGGGTGCAGGGCTGGAAGCTGGCAGAGGGGCTTGAGCTAGGATACTCTCCTTACGGGCCTTCTCCCGCTTGATTTCGAGTTCCTTGAGAGCTAGCTCATGCTTTCTCTCTTCTTCACTTGCCTTCCTTTCTGCTTCTCTGGCTTTTCTCTTCTTTTCTCTTTCTTCCCTTTCTTGTAGGCGTGCAGCATCCTGCTGCGCCTTCATCCACTGGTCAAGTGCTGGTCCAGTGTAACCGGCCTCCTTGCCCAGAGTTATGAGGGCTCGGAGCTTCTCTAGCTCTATGGCAAAGAAGTCGCGGGAAGCAGGGGAAGACATTTCCCTTAGGCTGCAGTAGAGGCTCTGATGAAAATGGAAATAATGGCCAGGAAGGGTACTGAATGGAATAGGAGTGCCTACTGAGTAAAGGGGCACTCACTTGGAAATGTATTCTGCGACGTGGTAGAGAAAAAAAATCTGAAAAGACTGGGTGCTCTGTGGCATTTGGGAAGTGTCCCGTAAGTTGGTGGCACTTCTGGAATAGCACCTTCTGATGAGGTGAGACAATCAAATAGTGTGTGCGGCGTACGTCACACTTAAGGGCGTTCCCAACTTGGGAGACGCTGGAATGGGCTACCTGTAGGTCCAATACAGGTGCACGGCACTTTCAGGAGGCGTTCCTTTTGGGACAGCACTAGTAGTGCTGGTGTTACGGCACTTCGGGAGGCGTTCCCTTGATTGGGTGATCCGTAAGGACGGACACGCAGGTTTGACAGCACTTAGGGCTGTTATTGCGGCACTTTCGGTAGGCGTTCCCTTGTTGAGTGTTCCGAAGGATCACTGACCCTTGTACATGGACACACTAGATACTTGGGCGTTCCGTAAGTACGGACACGTAGGTAGAATGGCTACCTGTACGGCCTGTACAGGTGCAATGGCACTTATGATGAGGCGTTCCTTTTGGACAGCACTAGTAGTGCTGGTATTGCGGCACTTCGGGAGGCGTTCCCTTGGAGTGGTCCGAAGGATCACTGATCCTTGTACAAGGACACACTAAAGAATAGGGCGTTCCGTAGGACGGACACGCAGGTGAAGGGCTACCTGTACAGCCTGTACAGGTGCACGGCACTTATGAGGAGGCGTTCCTTGTTTGGAGCACTGGTATCGTGCTGGTGTGTCCTGTCGGACGACACTACATGCAGTATACTCAAGTATACAGAAATGAAATGGCACTGCTCGTGGCAGAGTGTAATGGTGGAGGAGAGAAAGTAAAAGGTGGGAGTACTTCAGCAGCCAGTCGATGGACAGTGTCACGAATTAGTGGCACTGTAAAATGGTAAGACCTGACGTGCACTGGTGGTGGCCAGTCCTAGACTGGTAGGCTTCCTTGTCTGGAAGTAATGAATTTGCGTGGCACACTGTGCGGTTTGTGCTTGCGGTATACGCAAGTCTTTTGTGATAAAAAATGGGAAAGACCACTCGGGCAACGACAGGTAACGGTAATTTGAAAATGCTCAGTCCTTTGCTGAAGTACTCGGTAAATTAAATAAATGCTTGCAAAACTGCAATGGACACAGGCGCGTACGTATCACGCTCAGTGTAATGAGACACAAGAGACTAAAATAATGTTAATTCTGCATGCTATAAGTAATGGGCGTAGTACTCTTGGCTTCGTGAATAATGGGCTCTGGTTCTCTCTCTCTCTCTCTCTCTCTCTCTCTCTCTCTCTCTCTCTCGGAGAGGGTGAAAATGATATATGAATGAACTCCCTTGTATTTAATTGTACTAATACTTTTAGTTTTAATATGACGCACTTGCGTTAAATTATCTACTTACGTTAACGTTTAATGAAAGAATTGCTTTGGAATACGCTTTATGAAAATGATAACGCGCTCGCGGTGAACGATGTTTACGTTAATGGTAGCGGCTTGTGCTTATGAAATGATTTGGGTTTTAATATGAATTTCACAAAGACGCGTTTTACGTTAACAATTCTTGTAATTTACTCTACTTTTAAGATTTACGTTAACTTTACGTAAGGATACTAGGTCCCTGTAACAAGTGAAATGATGGTAAGAATTTGAAGATGGAATATTAGCAAACATTTGTAAATGGAAAAGGTTACGTTAAGTACGAAAGGAAATGAAACTTTCGCTCAGCGTGCGAGTGAGCGATGCTAGGTGAGACGCGTG
>NC_061108.1:11534342-11559342 GCF_015104395.2 Macrobrachium nipponense
CACTGAAAGAAGAATTCTTACAGGTTTGTTATTGGAATTGAAAATATAAAAATTTCTATCACACGCAGGATGCCAGCAAAAAACAATATATGAAGCATAAATTATCCTGAGTGTAACTACTTTTATGCATGTTTAAGCACCATGAGAAAATCATGAGCACGACATAGTATTTATAACCCAGCCATTAAGACTCATGATTTTTGTATTGGGGTTGACAGGCCCTAATAGTTATATTTAACCGTTTTAACAGCTTTTCCGTCCTCACGACTTATAACATTTTTATTCATTTCGAGATATGTAACACATTTCAATAAATTGAGATTTTCTTGGAATAGTAGGATTATTTGAATATATTTCTTTTTTATATTTGATTCTTATCAAGAAGGAATCGTTTTGTTTAGGATTGATAGGATTCATATATTTAAACCTGGCAATTTACCCTTTCAAAATATTCCCTAAAAATGTCACTGAATTACCAACACAAGAACTGTCCTGTATTTTAATTGAACCCGTGCCAGTCTATACATATGCTATGACTATATTAGTAAAATGAAAAGATTTGATATTCTAAGCAGAGGTTCTTAACCTGGGGGGGAGCGCCCCCCATAGTGGGGCGTCAGCAATTTCCAAGGGAGGCGGCGAGCCCTAGGGAAAAAAATGAGAAAATCCTTTAATTATATTCGGTATTCTCTTAACAAAAATGAAGAACTAATATTCAGAAGTTGATCAAAAATGCAAGAGAATCGCCTTGTAACGTTACTTTCCCAGAGTACTACTCTAGTTAGGCTCGTTGGGCTTACAATGTTTTGTAATTATTGACCTTCTTTCCTATCCCTGGAAACCCCTTCTCTTTCTCATTCTTTTTTAACTTTTCCTTTAAATCTGGGAGGGACTTTTACTCATAGATGCAGGGAGGGCTGTGGTTATAAAAAGGTTAAGAAATAATGCTATAAGGTATTTTGTGTATAGGATATACATACTCCACACAGACACACACGCACACATACACACACACACACACACACACACACACACACACACACACACATATATATATATATATATATATATATATATTATATATATATATATATATATATATATAAAATGTATATATATATATATATATATATATATATATATATATATATATATATATATATATATATATATATATATATATATATATATATTACAGCTTCCATAAAATGTGTTTATTCATGCATGGGTATATATATATGTTCGCGCCTGATATAAAAGAATGCATTATTTCGGACAAATTAATTTCACTTCAATATTGTCCCTGTCAACATTCGTTTCCCCATGAATAACATGATGCAGAGTTCATCTATAGTAAAAGCGTAATATATGCGACAATATTTACACCTACGCTTCGTAATATATATTTATTTACTACCATACCATGTCATCATATTTCCCATTACTCTGATCCGAGTTACTCTGTGGGGGAGTGTTTTTCATTCAGAATTATTTTGATAATGCCGAGTTCTACTTGGTATATATCAGAGAACCTTGACAAATTACCGAACTGAATATCATATGAGGTTAAACTGCTTCTAAAAGATAACAAAGCCTGAAATATAATGAAGAGACGAGATACGGTTATATTTACAAAACGATCTTGTAATAGATATGGGAGCTTAATTCTGAAGGACGTGGCAGCCCCACATGAACCCATTATGATTACTATAAATAAAAGCAACATCCTATCTTTCTCCCACTTTTGGTGGAAGCGTTTTCTATATAATTTATTTTCTTCATATTCTCCATGGCTTAAGTCTTGTTTTAGGGCGCAGAAAACCGTCAAATTATTCATTTTATTCTGGGCGTTATTCATAATCCCTCAAGCCCCCTTTTCGTATAATTATACTTCTGCAGGACAAACGCTCACATAAGTAAATTATGAAACCGCTCTTATGGAAACAAGCTGTGTTCGATGCTCCTTTTTTAAACGAGAGATGGAAGCATTTACAAAGAGACCGGAAATGTAAAAAAAATAGTTATATAAATATTTTGTTAATTTGAAAATCAAATGACCCTTCACAAGTCGAAAATGATATTCTAGCTGGCAACTTATCTTCCTACGCAAGACAACACCACCCTTCTCTCTCTCTATCTCTCTCTCTCTTCTCTCATCTCTCTCTCTCTCTCTCGTCATCTCTCTCTCTCTCTCTCCCTCTCTTCTCTCTCTCTCCCTCTCTAGAGATTCCTCTCTCTCTTGGAAAAGGAATGTCATATCCTTTTCTGGATAAATTTATGAATGCATGGTTTACTAATGAACAGGCATATATATATTGCTGAGTAAGTATGCAAAAAAGTATGAAAGACAGAGACACACAGAGATCCTGACTTATTTCTTCCTTCTCTGAAAACACGTTTGGCGATTAAATACTTGAATACGGATATTCATTGAAATGAATGTCTGATGTCTATGAAACTAAGAAAATAGAATAAAATTATAAGACACTCATGATTAATTTAAATAATTAATTGATAAAAGGGAAGATCAGTGTGATTATTTATGGCAAAATTGTTCAATTCACGACACGCGATAAAAATATGACAATTAAATTCGTTAGCCATGAAAAATTCTAATATGGTGGCCATATTTTTAGGACGATTTGGTAACTTGGCCTATAAAATCTGAGTCGCGAGATTGAAACAATAATCAAATGAGCAAATATATACATACAAACACACATACGAAATATTTACATACATACATACACATACACGCACACACACACGCATAACATATATATATATATATATATATATATATATATATATATATATATATATATATATATATATATATATATATATATATATATTATATATATATATATATATTATATATATTTATATATATATATATATATATATATATATATATATATATATATATATATATATATATATATATATATATATATATATAGATATATAAATATATATATATATATATTATATATATATATATATATATATATATATATATATATATATATATATATATTATATATCTATATATATATATTTATATATCTATCTATCTATCTATATATATATATATATATATATATATATATATATATATATATAGTATATATATATTTACTTTATATATATTTTATATATGATCTGCAGTCATACTGAATATAAAATAAATATAAAATAAGAGTCAGAATTGAGTACAATCAGCAAAAGAGGGTTCGTAGGTGAATACAGAAGGGATAAAATAATTAAATTCTCAATAAAAGCATGAATAGGAAAAGGGGTAGATTACAAAATATAACTGATACAGTACAGTAAACGAGTAATTGGAGAGGAGACTACAATGAACACCAAAAAAAAGATACAGGCCCTAGCAAAAAAAAGCAAAGGAGAAAAACAATAGTTAAACAAAAGTAGAAATTAGGTTGAAATAAATAAATGTAACGCATAGTAAATGCTCCTGTTACTTTATGCTTTTATGCCCACGTTATTTGATATTAATTATTTTTTTCTTTTCAGTGATGGAAATGACGCAAAAATACTTAATCCACACATTTTCATTTTGTCCTCATGTCATAAAAATTTGGTAGCTATTTTCTTTGCCCTTCCGGTAACTCTCAAAATACGAATTGGTGGCAATTTTTATTTATTTTTATTTTTTTAATGCAACAGTTCTCCCACCCGAAATAGTGAAGTGAGCTATCGTTAAATTTACATAGGTTTAGCGCAGTACATCACACTGGACAATTACAACTAAAACAACAGATGGAAATTAGCAGAACTGTGTTGAGGGACCACGAAATGCATTTAGTCTTTTTTCCCTAAATAAAAATGTTTGTTTTTCTTTCTCTTTTCGAATCCTTTTTCAACTTTTTATTATAGAATTTACATAAAATAAGCTGCCGAGAAAACTTTCGTTAGATAAACCCATAAAATAAAATGAAAATGGAGCTTGTCAGATTTTACCAAGATCATCTGTACTCGTCTAACACAATCTTGTATTTTATGTACTGCGGCGTCTTACTTTGATGAAGGAAAAAAAGATTTTACACTATGTTTTTACTGCAGTTTTTTTACCAAAAGATTCGACCGCTTTTGTATGTGCCTATGGTTTATGTAACTTTTATTATTCTCCATGTAATTTATTTTACTAAATCAGTCACTATTCAAGGTAAATTCGAGCAGGTAAAAGAAAAGCGGAAGTATTTACACAAGGCTTCATAAAAACAATTTATTTCTATTCCGATAATGGCCAGAATGCAAAAATAGTTACTAAGCTGAATTGAAAAACGCCTTCTCAATTACCATTATCTATATAATATTTGTTTTAATTAGCTCATTAGAAGGAAAACTGCCTTTACTTTCAATACTGCATTTTTTTCATTCAGCATTTTATTCCACAA
The DNA here is from genome assembly GCF_015104395.2 of Macrobrachium nipponense. Taxonomy (NCBI): domain Eukaryota; kingdom Metazoa; phylum Arthropoda; class Malacostraca; order Decapoda; family Palaemonidae; genus Macrobrachium; species Macrobrachium nipponense. Next base: position 11,538,764 of record NC_061108.1, read on the forward strand.
GACCCATCAAATCACTGCTATATTCCCTAATTGCTTTGGTATCTTCTGTTTCAAAACTGACAGAAAAATAATCTTTTGGTCTATTATCCTGGCTTATTCCGTTTTATGTAATAATATATCGAGTCTTATTGGTCCTTGAGCTTAGGGAGTAAAGGAAAATGGAAATATAAGAGCATTCAGAACTGAAAAACCTAGTGATTTAATATTTTATAAGTACGTGCAAGAAAAGGCACAAACGCAAAATAAAACTGGGTACGTGTGGCCAGAAAAATCAAGAGCTTGGGACTTCCTCCTGAGATTCTGAGAAAGAGGATTTTGCAATTGAAGTCTAAGTAACGTAAAGGAAGAGGGAATTCTGTTTTCCCCGACAACATTTCGGTTCTCAGCAGGATTTCCAGGCGGTGTCATATTGTTTCGTTGTTTTCCAGACTTTACTTTGTCCTTTCTGTTCGACAACGTCAAAGAAATCATCCTGGCTCAATTACGAAATGATTAAGGTACACTTTAAACATCCGTCCAATTAAGAGGGATTTGTTTAAAATGACATCTATTTCTTTCTTTCAATAGTTGTATTGGTTTTTTAGCGACAGGATAAGAAAAGTAAACAGGGTTACTTCTCGGGTTTTGTTTTATTATAGAAAACAGTTTGTTTCCTTAGTGGAGGGAAAGAGTTTCCTCATAGGGATGCATTGGGAAAAAAAGGACTTAGCTATTTTAAAATGATTGAAAATGTTAGGAAAGATACATCAAATTAATTCTTCAGATTTCATTAGGTATGAGCAATGTATTTTCATAACCGTGTTGTGTTAGTATGAAATAACATACTATCAATAATGACTTCATCTATATTTTAATTATAAGAGCTTTATGACAACAGAAGTGCCCTGTACGTAGTACCAATAAACACACATACTAGTCTCCTTCTAGAATAAGTTATATCTACAAGTAAAGCTCTGAATTGGATTCTATTTGACGAGGCTATGGGATCCTAGGTACTGCCATCTTTGACATTCATTGGTGAAGAGTCAAGCAAATAACAACTCAATAGGTTTATCAACATTCACTTCCTGTAAGACAGAAAACCGGAGGAATTATTTTTCCTTATGGGTTAAGTAACAAAAGTTATAAAGTTTTTCGTCGGTTACCATACTTTCATGTGATGAAATGTTTTATTCGTTCAGAGACGGAACTAGTTCAGATATCAAGTTACACCACATCATCATATCTTCAATATATTGGTTGTTCTACTTAGCATTTCTAAAGTGGAAGCGTTAGAACTATTGCCATTAAAATATATAACCATAATGAATTTTGTTTGGCATTTAAAATTCCCACTCCTATTACGATATCATTAAAACACAAGGTCAACATACAATCATTAACGAGCGAGGAAGTAAATTGAAAAATAAAAAAACTTTGCTTTTCTTTACAAAGAGGAAGTAAGAAACATATGGCAAAACAAAAACAAGAACACAAAGCATTTGCCCTGGTAAACACTAAGCCAGATAGTGAGGAGAGTTTGACGTCCCGTTCACACAAGGAGAGTAAATATGCTATAGACATTTTCAAGGGTCAGTCTAGACAATTACATCAATAATTCGATTAAAAATGGCAATTATGAATTTATCAAAGTAGTTCCTCTCTTATTTCAATAGAGTCACCTGAACATTTAAAAGAGCTAGCTTATCCTAACTATTGGAATTTGACAGAAATAAATAAACACACTTCATAGGCATTGTTCTTTTCTTGGCCAATAGAGAACTGCTTTTTCCCCTTTGTACCTCCAGCCAGAAATTTCTTTTCATTCACGGTAGAGGTAAAATGACCGTTTATCTGAGCTTGGGCTTAAGTGACGCTATAGAACCTGTTGCATAACCTTTTTTTTACCATTAAACTTATATTAACTTGCACTTGCTTCTTAGCTGGGTTGTTATGAAAACTTTTTTTATAATTGTCACAAATACTCGCAAGATGATATTAAACTAATGCCATTCAAACTTGTCACAAAAAGAGATAAGATCCTGAATAATGCAATTGATCTAGGGGGGACAGTAAAGAAATTAGAGGTTTCTAAATAAAAAAAATGAAAACCTCAGGAAAGAAGACTCAAATGGTTTGGTCATGTCATGAGGAGAGAAGATAAACACGTATTTAAGAGGGTTATGAACATGGAGGTGGAGGGCGGAAGAGGGAGGGGAAGGCCAAAGTTCAGGTGGAAAGATAAATTATTTAATGACATGAAGGAAAAGGGTCTAAGAGAGAAAGATGTACAGGACAGAAGGAGATGGAGAAGGCTGACTAGAAATAGCGACCCCATGTAGAAAAAGGGAAAAGCTGAAGGCAAAGAAGAGAGAAGAAGAAGATTCAAACTTGACAACAAGACTAGAGCAACAAAAAACTCAGCAGCTCACTAGAACAGTGGAACATTCATTGAGCATCATCTTTACATAATTCTGCACACACACACAAACACATGCAAACACACACATATATTAATATAATATATATATATATATATATATATATATATATATATATATATATATATATATATATATATATATATATATATATATATATATATATATATATATATATATATATATATATCTAGCTAAGGCCACAGGAAAAATACTCGAAAAACTTGTGTTTCAATTTTTCCAGCTTAAATGTTAACTTTGTTAGAAATTCTTGGTGTTTTCAGCATTGCACTCGAAAATGTGTTGAAATAACACGAAGCGCTTGGTACTTGCTTTTATCTTTCTATGGCCTTAGCTAGATATATTGTCTTACGTTATTAGTAAACATGTAAGCATATATATATATATATATATATATATATATATATATATATATATATATAGATATATTTATATATATCTATATATCTATATTAATATATTAGTATATATATGTATATATGTATATATATATATATATTATATATATATATATATATATATTTATATATATTTTTATATATATACCTATATATATCATATCTATATATATATATATATATATTATATATATAATATATATATACATCTAAAATTTCCGAATATTCTATTCTAGTTCCACAGACATACTGAACAATTGTAACTAATTGCAATGGGACCATTTCGCACTTCTTTCTAACGCTATTTCAGTCATGAAATGTGGCATCACTACTCGTACAGATATATATATATATATATATATATTTATATATCTATATATAATATATATATATATATATATATATATATATAGATATATATATATATATATTAACACACAAAATAAAATTTTCCGAATATTCTATTCTAGTTCCCCACAGACATACTGAACAATTGTAACTAATTGCAATGGGACATTTCGCACTTCTTTCTAACGCTATTTCAGTCATGAAATGTGGCATCACTACTCGTACAGAGTGCGTGGAAGTTGAAGGGTTCCTCACATAATGCAATGCAAAGCCATTTAAGATAATTGCAGAGAGGGGGAGAGAGAATCGTAAGAATACATCTGATCCGAGACAGATAATATTTATAACTCCAAAAGCAAGAAAATAAAATGTTCTATAGTTCATTGTTAATGGCTGATATAATCACGGTACGAAAAATAAAAGTTTCATTTTGATGATAATGCAAAATTGTTAGAAAGGTCATTCATATGTGAAATATACCTTTGTAAATGAGAGAAACATTCTCGTGTCTGTTTGTTTCCTTATAAATGCCATATAGATATATTTCTATTATATACTGTGGACCCTATGTTTAAAGCATGATCGCATAATTGACATTATTTAATTACTAAATTAAGGTCATTTTTCACGAATTCCTTTTTATTTTTACAAGAGGAAAAAACTGCATTAGTTTTTATCATAAACGCCACACATAGGATATAATAAAAAGCAAGAGAAAATAAAAGATATAATAAGAAACGAAAGCAAAATAAAAGAATAATAAAAAAATAAAAACTAGGGAAAATAACAGAGAGAGAGAGAGAGAGAGAGAGAGAGAGAGAGAGAGAGAGAGAGTATGCTTAATGGGAAACATGGGAACTACAAAAATAGTTTTTGTATTGTTATTCTCGTGTCATTATTTCAATGATAGAGAGAGAGAGAGAGAGAAGAGAGAAGATATATGAAATTTCATAATAACAACCAAGTTTCTTTTTTAATGGTCTAATTTTTAACAGTCACATCTAAATACGAATCACCGGTAAACTTCTAGTCAAGTCAAACTAATTCACTGTTTCGGAAAAAAAATGTAGATCATTTTAGTCATAACTAGAGACTAAAAGAATCAGAAAAAGACCTTTTAGTTTCATGTAAATTTCTGCCGTTGCCCGATATCTGGATTGCGAATTCTCGGAACATAAGAGGAAAGAAGGGGAGCAGAATTTTTTAAAATTGTATTTATTTGTTTATTTATTTTTGCAACATTATCCCCTTTAAATAATAATTCAACTTCCCTAATAACGAAATCAGGCTAATATTGTAATTACTGAAAAACTGTCAATTCCTGAAGACGCACTCTAACCTACAGGAAATTTAGAATAAATAAAATTTAAACCAAAGGCCTGGGACCTATTGGGTCATTCAGTGCTGAAACGGAAATTTACTTTAAAAAGGCGTTAACAGGAGGAAGACCTCGCAGTTGCACTATCAATCAATTGTTGGGATAGGATAAGAAAGTAAGATATGAAGAACGAGAATATGAAAGGAGGTACTGTAAAATGAAGGAAAAGAGTTGCAGATAGGGGCCGAAGGGACGCTGCAAAAAACCCTATAAGTAATGTCTACAGTGCACTGCACGAGGTACATTGACAGCACTAACCCTCCTGTGGAATTATATACAGGAAATTTCATATGAATTATTTACTGATACATTTCTAAGAAACTACGTAAAGACTCAAGATATATCATGAGACTTTTGGTTGCATTTAGAACTCTTCTTTTTATTAAATCATTAAAATCTAAAATATCATCCACTTAACACAAACCCTTTACTTTACCTCTCACGATTTAGAAACTGTCAGACTATGAATTCTTAGGATTTTGGATTTTGATGTATCCTTTCCATAAAAGAAAAAATTACAATTCTTGTTTTGTGGTTATCGTAACTGTTTAAATATTCTGAACTACGGATTCTGTATTTTATCATAGAGTACGAATACCACAGGAATGGAAATCCATGAATATTTTAACTGCGTTTAAAAAAAATAAGTAAAATGTGCAATGCAATAAAAAATCGCCTCTCACAGACGCATATGGCTATTCTGAATGACGTTACTTGTGAATATAAATGCTACAATATCCGATAATGAGGAGAATGTAAGTCAAGATTAGTGCGAATCTATCAACGTTCACATTAATCAGAATGCTATCTACTGGAAAACGAGAATGCTTAAAATAAGTAAGTGGCAACGTCATTCCTTCAATAATATGGTAATCTGTAATGACTTCCACATACACAATTCATGTGTGATGCATTAAGAATTTACTGCCCAGCATAAGTTAACATGAGCTTCTAACCCTTGTTGGAAAAGCTAGCTCAATATAATCAATATATTTAATGATCATAAATGAATAGTCAAGGCTTACTCGTACACTCATAATAATGTTGCCGAATTATGGATAAAGTCTCAATTAAAAAAGAATAAGAAAACAAACTTTTCATTCTCTTGTATGAAATGTTATTTCACAAATCGTCAAATACTGCTCCAATCACCTGTCTTGTATGTACTCTCTTCCTGGATGCTAAAGCCGTATCTTTCTAATGAATCTTAACTTCGTCTATCCAGGTATTGTTTTTTCGTCTCCTTTTCCTCCCCTAACACTTTCATACATTACATTTTCTCATCAATATATCATTCTCTCTATTTCCTACTTGACTGAACCATCCCTAAACACTAATCCATCCTTCCACGTACAATAGTTTTTTTAACACTATTTTGCATATTAATATATTTCTCATTTTACGAGTTTTCTTTTCAAACACGATCCATCAATCTTATATTAAACATGTTTCATTGACCCCTTTTCTCACATTTGCATTTAACATCTATACAGTTCAGCTCTATAGCAGAGGGTAGATTCAATTGTCACTACATGTATCCCGATATACCTTTCTAGTCTCTCTTTCTATGAATATATTTATGACGGTTACTCACAAGTGCCTAGACTAATTGTCCGTATTAATACCAGTACATCTCCTGATTCAAAGTTTCCTTTTACTATCACAACCTAAATCTTTCTCTAAACATTCTCCTCACGTCAAAACATCCAAATTGTTTCCTTAGTGGCAGCAGTTTCTTTCCACAAACCCTGATCAATATTGTTTCATATGCAAAGTGTTACCCATTCCACTACCTCTTATGTATGCATGAAAGATTACAGATGTTTATTGCCTCAGAGCATAAGAATTTTCTGCAAGGTATGATCATTTTCTTTAAGCATTTACTTTCTTATGTGTATCCTAGTTATACGCCCTGTTAAAGCTTAATTTTCATAATTTTTCAAAAGATCTAATACACTAACAATTCAAGTTGTGAGGTATACATTATCGATATTTCTTAAAGCATTTGTATCGTGTTCTTTTCTCTGTTTATTTTTTTTATTTTTATTTATTTATTTGATTTTTTTTGCTACAGTTAAAGTTCATCTTATAATCATTACCAAACGTTTAAAGGTAGCTGCAATAGAAAACTTGTCCGTCCGCACTTTATCTGTCAGTACTTTTTTCCGTCCGCCCTCAGATCTTCAGTACAAGAGACTAAACGGCTGCTTATTTTGCATGTTGATCGTCCACCCTCCAATCATCAAACATACCAAATTCCAGCCCTCTAGCCTCAGTAGTTTTTACTTTATTTAAGGTTAAAATCAACCATAATCGTGCTTCTGGCAACGATATACCCCAGGCCATCACTGGGCCATGGTTAAAGTTTCATGAAACCACCGAAAGATAGATCTGTTTTCGGTGGCCTGGACTGTACGCTGCTGAGGTTGTACAGAAAACTCCATTGCGCCGAAGAAATTCGGAGCATATTTTTACTGGTTTACCATTGTTGCTGCTTCCCACGTCATCGCTATTGTCGTTCTCAAAGTGTCTATTATTTATATTGGAATTTCAATTTTAGTTATTCTATTTTCTACGTTTCCCACGTACGTAAACCAAAAGCAATTGTTCATAGATATTAGTCCTTTCGGTTGGGGATGCTAATTCTAACACCGGACATTTTGCACAGTTCCTGCAATAACATTTTAATCATATAAAGGGGCATCAGAAATGGCAGTCCGTGCATGGGAGTTAAAGGTTCTCCAAACATCCATGCAATACAAAGGCATTAAGATAATTGCAAAAAGGGGGAAGAGTGGAATTATGGATCCACGAGAGAGAGAGAGAGAGAGAGAGAGAGAGAGAGAGAGAGAGAGAGAGAGAGAGAAATATGAGGGGGTCGCTGTAATTAAAACATTTAGTGAGAAGAGGCCCTTGCTATCCAATATAAATAGCTGAAACTGGCAGCAAAATGAAATGTTGTTTTCGCTACTTAACAAACAATTGTTCATATCTGTTTGGTCCGTGATATTCATGATGAGAGCTTAATACCCCTCCTCTATAATCTGATGTGATTTTTTTAAATTCAAATTCTTAATTAATACTAGTTTGTTTGTTTGGTGTTTTTAGTTGCATGGAACCAGTGGTTATTTAGCAACGGGACCAACGGCTTTACGTGACTTCCGAACCACGTCGAGAGTGAACTTCCATCACCAGAAACACACACATCTCTAACCTCAGTGGAATGCCAGAGAATCGGACTCGCGGCCATCAAGGTGGCAGGCCAATACCATACCGATCACGCCACTGAGGCGCTAATTATTACTAGTAATACATAATATGGGCAATGGTATTTTGTCTCGAAACCTATATTTTTTTTATATAGTGGTTCATTTCATTAATTTTTTTATTCTTCCCACTTTGGGAAAACGATCTAATCCGAATTCATCAAAATGAATGTAATAATGTCATCTTTATTTTTGAAAAATATGCAGATTAAGGACTTTCGCATGAGGTTTCATTGAGGGTGTGTCCTTTTCTCTGGAAAACTCGAACCCAGCAAGTCAGGAAATCTAAATGCAAATAATGGCCAAGAAATTATACGACAGTATCTGGTGTTAAAAGATATCTTACAGAACTGCGAATTAATATCGCCTTGAAATGACACATTTGGCACGGTTTGTTTTAATCAAGTTTCATCCTTAAAGACTGATCATAACTGTCATGTCATGTATGTATGTATGTACGTTTGTAGATTTGCATGCATGCAATATATATTTGTGCAATTGCCAGAATGACATTTTAAGTGTTATATGTCCTCATACTTTTTTATATGCCAATAACCACTGTCATCGAACCTAAATGAAGATAAAAGATTAAAGATGGGTTCTTCTTGATGAAGAAGTTATCTGGATGTTTTAACTTAGCATTTTTTTTTAATGGAATGAGAGAGAGAGAGAGAGAGGAGAGAGAGAGAGAGAGAGAGAGAGAGAGAGAGAGAGAGAGCTTCCATTAATGTGTTTTTATTCATGCATGGGTATATATATGTTCGCGCTGATATAAAAGAATGCATTATTTCGGGACAAATTAATTTTCACTCAATATTGTCCCTGTCAACATTCGTTTCCCCATGAATAACATGATTCAGAGTTCATATTTAGTAAAAGCGTAATATATGCAACAAATATTTACACCTACGTTCTAGTAATATACATTTATTTACTACCATACCATGTCATCATATTTCCCATTACTCTGACCGAGTTACTCTGTGGGGGAGTTTTTTTTCAAAATTATTTTGATAATTCCGAGTTCTACGTGAACATATTAGAGAACCTTGACAAAAGATAACAAAGCCTGAAATATAATGAAGAGACGAGTTACGGTTATATTTACAAAACGAACTTGTAATAGATATGGGAGCTTAATTCTGAAGGACGTGGCAGCCCCATATGCCCATTATGATTACTATGAATAAAAGCAACATCCTATCTTTCTCCCCACTTTTGGTGGAAGCGTTTTGTATATAATTTATTTTCTTTATATCCTCCATGGCTTTAGTCTTGTTTTAGGGCGCAGAAAACCGTCAAATTATTCAGTTTATTCTGGGAGTATTCATCCCTCAAGCCCCCTTTTCGTATAATAATACTTCTGCAGGACAAACCGAACCTCACATAAGTAAATTATGAAACCGCTCTTATGGAAAACAAGCTTGATGCTCCTTTTTAAACGAAAGATGGAAGCATTTACAAAGATACCGGAAATGTAAAAAATTATGTAAACAAAAAAATATTTTGCTAATTGGAAATCACATGACCCTTCACAAGTCGAATGATATTCTAGCTGCCAACTTATCTTCTCACGCAAAAGATACATGTATTTTTTTTGCCAGTAACATCGACTCCCGCAACACCACCCTTCTCTCTCTCTCTCTCTCTCTCTCTCTCTCTCTTTTGGAAAAGGAATGTCAATATCCTTTTTAGGAAATATTATGAATGGGAATGGTTTACTAATGGATAAGCAGCAAAATTATCTGAAACTTTAAGAAAAGACGAAGCTAGGGATTATAACAATTTGAGATTGTTCCCCCTCCCCCCATTAACCTCTGAAAGTCTATTGTAGACACTACGTATTCAGGACTGGCGCGTTATAGTGCCATCTTTACCATTTTGATTTGGTGGTAGATATTGGCGTTTGCCTGAACTTCTGAGATACCAGAGCTTTGACCTCTATCGAAGGCACCTGAACGTGAGCATCTTCAAAGTTAGGAGCTTGGGTGCTGTGTAGGAAATGTGGTGTATTAAGATGTAGATACTTATAACGGAGATTTTGTGTTGAGAGCATATATATGTTACGGCCATTTTTGGAAAATTGGTCATTTTACAAAATTGCCGGCCATTATGCAAAAGGACCAAATTCGTGGTCATTTTGCAAAATGACCTAAATTTCTCAACATTTTGCAAAACGACCAAGATTTTGGTCAGTTTACAAAATTATCGTTGGTCAGTTTACAAAATGTCCATACAGCAAGGAGCCAGATGGAAAAAAAAAAGCGAGGGAATTATAAAACGTAGTGAACATAACTAATTCATTCATTATCAGAAAATACAACTTTCAAATACATCAAAACGTATAAAGTTTTAGCAAGTAACTAGTTGAATGCACACAAGTACTGCGTTGGTCGTCTTCTCCTGGCTTTCAGCAGTGCCTTACTGACATCAGTGTCACCAGGCAGCTCCTATTACTATTGTGGAGAGAAAAAGAACCTGGGGGGGGGGGGGGGGGGGGGTTGGGGGGGGGGGGGGGGTTCGGATAATAAGTGAATGATCGACAACAATTATACAGTACAATTACCCGTAGTGGGAAACGAGTAAATGAACCAATATTATAAGAGATGATTTGCAGAAGTGAATGACAAGCTTTTTTTTCCATCTGGCTGCTTGACTGTATGGAGATTTTGTAAACGGACCCAACAATAATACTGCTTATTTTTGTAAAATAACCAAAATCTTGGTCGTTTTGCAAAAATGTTGAGAAATTTAAGGTCATTTTGGCAAAATGACCATGAATTTGGTCCTTTTGCATAATTGGCCGGCAATTTTGTAAAATGACCAATTTTGCAAAATGGCCGTAACATATACTACGCCATATAAGTGCACAAAAAAAAAAGAAGACAGATCCTGACTTATTTCTTCCTTTTCTGAAAACACGTTTGGATAATAGATACTTGCATACGGATATTCGTTAAAATGAATGTCTAATGTTCTATGGAAACTAAGAAAATAGAATGAATTATTTAGACCATCATGATTAATTTAAATAAGTTAATTGATAGAAGGGAAGATCAATGTGATTTATTTAGGCAAAATTGTTCTAATTCACGACAGACGAAAAAAATATGGCTATTAAATTCGTTAGCTATGAAAACTTCTAATATGAATCTGAGTCGCGAGATTGAAACAATAACCAAATGAGGCAAAAAATATATACATACAAACACACATACAGACATACATACATACATACATACATAAACACATACGTACACATGTATGTATGTATGTATGTATGTATAATATGAATAGCTTTACAATATTGGCGATGAACTGAAATAAACATAAATATAAATATATTTCAGAATTGAGTACAATCAGCACAAGAGGGTTCGTATGTGAATGCAGAAAGGATAAAATAATTAAATTCTCAATAAAAGCATGAATAGGAAAAGGGGTAGATTACAAATATCACTGATACAGTTACAGTAAAAGAGTAATTGGAAATAAGACTGCAATGAACACCAAAAAAGATATTAGGCCCAAACAAAAACAGCAAAGTAGAAAAAACAGTGGTAAAACAAAAGTAGAAGTGAGGTTGAAACAGATAAGGTAACGCATAGTAAATGAAGAATCCTGTTGCTTTATGCTTTTATGCCATCGCTATTTCATATCAATTTTTTTCATTATTTTTTCTTGTCATTGATATAAATAAAGCAAATATAATTAATTCACATATTTTTCTTTATGTCCTCATGTCATAAAAATTTGGTAGCTATTTTCTTTTGCCCTTTCGGTAACACCTAAAGTACGAATAATTGGTTGCAATTTTTTTTTTTTATGACAACAGCTCTCCCAACGAAATAGTGAAGTGAGCTATCAACTAAATTTACATGTTATAGCAGTATATCACATGGACAATTACAACTAAAACGACAGATGGAAAGTAGCAGAAGGATGTTGTTTGACGGGACCACGGAAATGCTTTTAGTCCTTTTTCCCTAAATAAAAATGTTTGTTTTCTTTCTCTTTTAAAATCCTTTTCAACTTTTTATTATAGGATTTGCATAAAATAAGCTGCCGAGAAAACTTTCGTTAAATAAACCCATAGAAGTAAAAGGAAAGGGAGCTTGTCAGTTTTTATCAAGAATCATCTGTACTCGTCTAACACTATCTTGTATTTTAATGTACTGCGGCGTCTTACTTTGATGAAGGAAAAAAGATTTTACACTATGTTTTTACTGCAGTTTTTTTACCAAAAGATTCGACCGCTTCTTGTATTTGCCTATGGTTTATGGTTTTTAATTATTCTTCATGTAATTTATTTTACTAAATCAGTCGCAATTCAAGGTAAATTCGCAGCAGGCAAAAGAAAAACCGGAAGTGTTTACACAAGGCTTCATAGAAAAAAAAATTTCCTATTCCGATATGGAAGAATGCAAAAATAATTACAAGGCTGAATGAAAAAGCCTTCTCAATTACCATTATCTATATAATGTTTTGTAATTTAGCTCATTAGAAGAAAACTGCCTTTACTTTCAATACTGCTTTTTTTTCATTCTGCATTTTATTCCACATGCCCCATCAAATCACTGCTATATTCCCTGATTGCTTTTGGTATCTTCTGTTCCAAAACTGACAGAAAAATAATCTTTGGTCCTATTATTCTGGCTTATTCCGTTTTTATGTACTATTATCTAGTCTTATTGGTCCTTGAGCTTAGAGAATTAAATGAAATATAAGAGCATTCAGAATTGAAAAACCTAGTGATTTAATATTCTATAAGCATACACAAGAAAAGGCACAAACGCAAATAAAACTGGGTACGTGTGGGCCAGAAAAATCAGCTTGGGACTTCCTCCTGAGACTTCTGAGAAAGAGGATTTGCAATTGAAGTCTAAGTAACGTAAAGGAAGAGGGAATTCTGTTTTCCCCCGACAACATTTTGGTTCTCAGTAGGATTTCCAGGCGGTGTCATATTGTTTCGTTGTTTTCCAGACTTTACTTGTCCTTTCTGTTCGACAACATCAAAGAAATCATCCTGGCTTAATTATGAAATGATTTAGTACACTTAAACATCTGTCCAATTAAAAGGGATTTAAAATGACATCCATTATCTTCTTTCACATAATTGTATTGTTTTATTTAGCGACAGGATAAGAAAAGTAAACAGGGTTACTTCTGTGGTTTTTATACAGAACATTTCTTTCCTTAGTTGAGGGAAAGAGTTTCCTCATAGGGATGCATTGGGGAAAAAAAGGACTTAGCTTTAAAATGATTAAAAATGTTAGGAAAGATACATCAAAGGAAATTCTCAGATATTACCTAGGTATGAGCAATGCATTTTCATAAAACCGTGTTGTGTTTAGTATGAAATGTCATACAATCAATAATGGCGTCACCCTAAATTTTAATTACAAGAGCTTTATGACAACAGAGAGACCTTGTACGTTGGTGCAATAAACACACATGATAGTTTCCTTTCTAGAATATGTTATATCTACAAGTAAAGCTCTGGTTTGGATTCTATTTGACTAGGCTATGGGATCCTAGGTATTGCCATCTTTGACATTCACTGGTGAACAGTCAAGCAAAATAACAACTCAACAGGTTTACTAACTTCCACATACGGTAAGACCAGAAACCGGAGGAATTATTTTTTTCCTGTACGGTTGAGTAACAAAAGCTATCATAAAGTTTTTTCGTCGGTTGCCATACTTTCATGTGTGATCAAATTTGAATCGTTCAGAGAAGGAACTAGTTCAGATATCGAGTTACACACATCATCATAGCTTCACTACACTGGTATTTCTGCCTAGCTTTTCTAATGAGAAAGCTTTAGGACTAAGGCCATTAAAATACATTACTATAATGAATTTTGCATTTACAATTCGCACCCTTAGTACATTATCATTAAAACTCAATGTTGACATACAGTCATTTAAAGCGCGAAGAAGTAAATTGAAAAAAAAAAAAAAACTTTGATTTCTTTACAGAGGAAGTAAGAAGTCTACGGCGAAACAAAGACAAGAACACAAAGCATTTGCTCTGGTAAACACGAGTCATACAGTGAGAAAATATGAAGTAACGTTCACACAAAGAGAGCAAATATGCTATAGACATTTTTTCCAGGGTCAAATCTAGACAATTACATCAATAATTCGATTAAAAATGGCAATTTATGATTTATCAAAGCAGTTCTCCTCTCTTATTACAATAGAGGTCACCTGAACATTTAAGAGAGCTAGCTTATCCTATCTATTGGAATTTGAGAGAAATAAAAAAATATATGCTTCACAGGAATTGTTTTCTTTTCTTGGCCAATAGAGGGCTGTTTTTTTTTTTCCCATTTGTACCTCCAACCATAAATCTCTTTTTATCACGGTAGAGGTAAAATGACCGTATATCTGAGCCTGGGCTTCTGTGACATTATAGAACCTGTTGCATAACTTTTTTTTACCATTAACCTTATACTAACTGCACTAACTTCTTATGTGACTTGTTATGAAAACCCTGTTTAGAATTGTCACAAGTACTCACAAGATGACATTAAAACTAATGCCATTCAAACTTGTCACAAAAAGAGATAAGATCCGGAATGAACTGATCAGGAGGACAGTCAAAGAATTAGAAGTTTCAAAAAAAAAATAAAAATAAAAAACTCAGGAAAGAAGACTCAAATGGTCTGGTCATGTCATTAGGGGAGAAGATACACGTATGTAAGAGGGTTATGAACAGGGAGGTGGAGGGAAGAAGAGGAGGGGAAGGCCAAAGTTCAGGTGGAAAGATAAATTATTGAATGACATGAAGGAAAAATGTCTAAGAGAAAATGATGTAAAGGACAGAAGGAGATGGAGAAGGGCTGACTAGAAATAGCGACCACATATAAAAATGGGAAAAGCTGAAGACAAAGAAGAAAGAAGAAGATTCAAACTTGACAACAAGACTAGAGCAACAAAACTCAGCAGCTCACTTGAACAGTGGAGCATTCATTGAGTATCATCTTTACATTATTCTGCGTATATAAATATATATAATATATATATATATATATATATTATATATATATATATATATATATATATATATATACTAAATCAAATTTCCGAATATTCTATTCTAGTTCCACTGACATGCTGAACAAATGTAACTAATTGCAATGGGACATTTCGCACATCTTTCCAACGCTATTTCAGTCATGAAATGTGGGCATCACTACTCGTACAGAGTGCGTGGAAGTTGAAGGGTTCCTCACACATAAATGCAATGCAAAGGCATTAAGATAATTGCAGAGAGGGGGAGAGAGAATCGTGAGAATCCATCTGAGAGACAGAAAATATCTATAACTCCAAAAGCAAGAAAATAAAAAGTTCTTTAGTTCATTGATTTTAATGCACAATCGTTAGAAATGTCATTCATATGTGAAATATACCTTTGTAAATGAGAGAAATATTCTCGCGTCTGTTTGTTTCCTTATACATGCCATATAGATATATTCTAGTATATACTGTGGACCTATGTTAAAGCATGATCGCATAATAGAAATTTAATAATAAATCAAGGTCATTCTTGTTACTGAATTCCCTTATCTTTATTCAATAGGAAAACACTGCATCAGATTTTATCATAAACGCCACACGTAGGATATATAAAAAACGGGAGAAAATAAGAGAAAGACAGAGAGAGAGAGAGAGAGAGTAGAGAGAGAGAGAGAGAGAAGAGAGAGAGAGAGAAGAGAGAGAGAGAAGTATAACTATGGGGAAAACATGGGACCTACACATAGTTCTTAAAATGTTATTCTTGCTTCATTATCCAATGGGAGAATTTTCATTAATATGATGATTGAGAAAAAACGCTGAAGAGAGCACGAGAGAGAGAGAGAGAGAGAGAGGGAGAGAGAGAGAGAGAGAGAAGGGGAAAAGGGAAGAGAGAGAGAGAGAGTAGAGGAGATGAGTTGAGTACGAGATCGGAGAAGAGAAGAGAGAGAGAAGATATAGTATACATAGAAAACTGGGAACTACAAATAGTTCTTGTGTTGTTTTTTTCGTGTCATTATTCCAACGAGAGAGAGAGAGGAGAGAGAGAGAGAGAGAGAGAGAGAGAGAGAGAGAAATATATGAAACTTCATAATAACAGCAAAGTTTCTTTTTTAATGGTCAAAGTTTTAACAGTCACATCTAAATACGAATCATTGGTAAACTTCTAGTCAAGTCAAACTAATTCACTATTTCGGAACAAAAATGTAGATCATTTTAGTCATAACCCGAGACTAAAAGAATCAGAAAAAGACCTTCCAGTTTTAGGGGTCCAAAAACACCAGCCCACACAGCAAATTGACTGTCAAGAGGTTCCATCTCAGGCCCAACTTAAGCGTTACCTTTCATGTAAATTTCCACCGTTGCCCGATATCTGTGTTGCGAATTCTCGGAACATACGAGGAAAGAAGGGGAGCAGAATTTTTTAAAATTTATTTATTTGTTTATTTATTTTTGCAACGTTGATCCCCTTTAATAATGATTCTACTTCCCTAATAACGAAATCAGGCCAATATTGTAATTACTGAAACCTGCCAATTCCTGAAGACGCAATCTAACCTACAGGAAATTTAGATTAAATAAAATTTAAGCCAAAGGCCAAGCACTGGGACCTATTGGGTCATTCAGTGCTGAAACGGAAATTGACTTTAAAAAGGCGTTAACAGGAGGAAGACCTCGCAGTTGCACTATCAATCAATTGTTGGGATAGGATAAGAAAGTAAGATATGAAGAACGAGAATATGAAAGGAGGTACTGTAAAATGAAGGAAAAGAGTTGCAGATAGGGGCCGAAGGGACGCTGCAAAAAACCATAAGTAATGTCTACAGTGCACTGCACGAGGTACATTGACAGCATAACCATTCCTGTGGAATTATATACAGGAAATTTCATATGAATTATTTGCTGATACATTTCTAAGAAACTACGTAAAGACTCAAGGTATAATCATGAGACTTTTGGTTGCATTTCGCTAACTTCTTGTATTAAATTATTAAAATCTAAAATATCATCCACTTAACACAACCCTTTACTTTACCTCTCACGATTTAGAAACTGTCAGACTATGAATTCTTAGGATTTTGGATTTTTGATGATATTTCCATCCAAAAGAAATTACAAATTGTCTTGTTTTTGGTGGTTATCGTAACTGTTAAATATTCTGAACTACGGATTCTGTATTTTATCATAGAGTACGAAATACCCACAGGAATGGGAAATCCATGAATCTTTTAACTGCGTTTAAAATAAATAAATAAAAGATGCATTGCAATAAAAAATCGCCTCTCACAGACGCATATGGCTATTCTGAATGACGTTACTTGTGAAAATAAATGCTACAATATCCGATAATGAGGAGAATGTAAGTCAAGATTAGTGCTAATCTTTCAATGTTCACATTAATCAGAATGATCTCTGTACTGGAAGCGACGAGGATATTAAAATAAGTAAGTGGCAACGTCATTCCTTCAATAATATGGTAATCTGTAATGACTTCCACATACACAATTCATGTGTGATCATTAAGATTACTGCAGCATAAGTTAACATGAGCCTCTAACCCTTGTTGGCAAAAGCTAGTCGAATATAATCAATATCTTTAATGACATCATGAAATGAAATAGTCAAGGCTTTCTCGTACAATTATAATAATGTTGCCGAATTATGGATACAGTCTCAATTAAAAAAGAATAAGAAAACAAACTTTTCATTCTCTTGTATGAAAGGTTATTTCACCAATCGTCAAATACTGCTCAAATCACCTGTCTTGTAATGTAACCTCTCTTCCATGAATGCTAAAGCCGTATCTTTCTAATGAATCTTAACTTCGTCTATCCAGGTATTGTTTTTTCGTCTCCTTTTCCTCCCCTAACACTTTCAGACATTACATTTTCTCATCAATATATCATCCTCTCTATTTCCTACTTGACTGAACCATCCCTAAACACTAATCCATCCTTCCACGTACAATAGTTTTTTTAACACTATTTTGCAAATTAATATATTCTCATTTTACGAGTTTTCTTTTCGAACAAGATCCATCAAAACCCTTCTATTTAAACATGTTTCATTGACCCCTTTTCTCACATTTGCATTTAACATCTATACGTTCAGCTCTATAGCAGAGGTAGATTCAACTGTCACTACATGTATCCCGATATACCTTTCTAGTCTCTCTTTCTATGAATATATTTATGACGGTTACTCACGTGCCTAGACTAATTGTCCGTATTAATACCAGTACATCTCCTGATTAAAAAGTTTCCTTTTACTATCACAACCTAAATCTTCTCTAAACATTCTCCTTACGTCAAAACTTCCAAATTGTTTTTTCCTTAGTGGCAGCAGTTATTTTTGTCCACAAACTCTAATCAATATTGTTTCATATGCAAAGTGTTACCCATTCAATTAACCTTGATATATGTATGAAAGATTACAGTTGTTTATTACCTCAGAGCATAAGAATTTCTGCAAGGTATGATTCATTTTCATTACGAATTTTCTCTTATGCGTACTCCTAGCTTAATATTCATAATTTTTCAAAGGATCTTATACATTGATATTTCAAGTTTCAGATATCCATTATCGGTATTTCTTGAGTCACTTTTATCGTTTCTTTTCTCTGTCTTTTATTTTGTTTTACTACGAGTTAAAGTTTATCTTATAATCATTACCAAACGTTTTAGGTTGCTGCAAAAGAAAACTATTGTCCGTCCGCACTTTTTCTGTCAGTACTTTTTCCGTCCGTCCTCATATCTTCAATACAAGAGACTAAACGGCTGCTTATTTCCATGTTGATCGTCCACCCTCCAATCATCAAACATACCAAATTTCAGCCCTCTAGACTCAGTAGTTTTACTTTATTTAAGGTTAAAAAACAACCATAATCGTGCTTCTGGCAACGATATACCCAGGCCATCACTGGGCTATGGTTAAAGTTTCATGAAACCACCGAGAGATAGATCTGTTTTCTTGGTGGGCCTGGAGTGGACGCTGCAGAGGTTGTACAGAAAACTCCATTGCGCCGAAGAAATTCGAAGCCTTTTTTTTTACTGGTTTACCATTGTTGCTGCTTCCCACGTCATCACTATTGTCGTTCTCAAAGTGTCTATTATATTTATTGGAATTTCAACTTTAGTTATTCTATTTTCTGCGTTTTCCACGTACGTAGACCAAAAGCAATTGTTCATAGATATTAGTCCTTTCGGTTGGGGATGCTAATTCTAACACCGGACATTTTGCACAGTTCTGCAATAACATTTTTAATCATGTAAAGGGGCATCAGAAATGGCAGTCCGTGCATGGGAGTTAAAGGTTCTCCAAACATCCATGCAATACAAAGGCATTAAGATAATTGCAAAAAGGGGGAAGAATGGAATTATGGATCCACGAGAGAGAGAGAGAGAGAGAGAGAGAGAGAGAGAGAGAGAGAGAGAAATATGAGGGGGTCGCTGTAATTAAAACATTTAGTGAGAATAGGCCCTTGCTATCCAATATAAATAGCTGAAACTGGCAGCAAAATGAAATGTTGTTTTCGCTACTTAACAAACAATTGTTCATATTTGTTTGGTCCGTGATATTCATGATGAGAGCTTAATACCCCTCCTCTATAATCTGATGTGATTTTTTTAAATTCAAATTCTTAATTAATACTGGTTTGTTTGTTTGTTTGTTTGGTGTTTTTACGTTGCATGGAACCAGTGGTTATTCAGCAACGGGACCAACGGCTTTACGTGACTTCCGAACCACGTCGAGAGTGAACTTCTATCACCAGAAATACACATCTCTAACCTCTCAGTGGAATGCCAGAGAATCGGACTCACGGCCATCAAGGGGGCAGGCCAATACCATACCGATCACGGCCACTGAGCCGCTAATTATTACTAGTAAGTAACATAATATGGGCAATGGTATTTTGTCTCGTAACCTATATTTTTTTTACATAGTGGTTCATTTCATTAATTTTTTTATTCTTCCCAGTTTGGGAAAACGATCTAATCCGAATTTATCAAAATGAATGTAATAATGTCATCTTTATTTTTGAAAAATATGCAGATTAGGGACTTTCACATGACGTTTCAGTGAGGGTGTGTCCTTTTCTTCTGGGAAATTCGAACCCAGCAAGTTAGGGAATCCGAATTCAAATAATGGCCAAGAAATCATACGGCAGTATCTGGTGTTAAAATGTCTTACAGAACTGCGAATTAATATCGCCTTCAAATGACACATTAGGCACGATTTGTTTTAATCATGTTTCATCCTTAATGAGTGATCATAACTGTATGTCATGTATGTATGTATGTATGTACGTTGTAGATATGCCTGCGTGTAATATATGTTTGTGCATTTGCCAGAATGACCTTTTAAGTGTTATATGTCCTCATACTTTTTTTTAGTATTGACCAATAACCACTGTCATCGAACCCAAATGAAGATAAAAAATTAAAGATGGGTTCTTCTTGATAAAGAAGTTACCTGGACGTTTTAGCTTAGCAGTTTTCTTTAATGGAATGAGAGTCCAATGCTGTTCGTAAATGAAGAATCCTAGTTTAAAAGGCAGTTAAGCTGTTTGAGACTGATTATACCTAACAGGAAAAGTTATTCATAAAATTGTAATAACTGAGTTTTTGCCCAAATGCGAAATAATGTGCATTACAGATAAGTTAAGGGTAGACAGTAATCACAAAAATTTTATTACATGAAAAGAAGGTATCCAATTGCCCAATTGC
>NC_061108.1:11564342-11579342 GCF_015104395.2 Macrobrachium nipponense
TGTATTCAACAGAATTTGTTTAAATATAGGTTTCTTCCAAAATTCCAATAATAATAATAATAATAATAATAATAATAATAATAATAATAATAATAATAATAATAATAAATAATAATAATAATAATAATAATAATAAATAGCGACAAATCGTTCTTAGTTGATATCATATAAGAATGCTTTAAAATAGGGATAGATACTTTATTATTGGTTATTATCATTATGGAGAGCAAGGACTAAATTCTTGTAAGTAATAGCCTCTTTGTGGTCAAAATAACATTATGTGCATCAAAATAGCTTAAAAATTATAATAAAGCCTCTTAATACTGTTTTTCTAGGACACAACACTTCTTGATATCTGTGGCCTACAAAGAAGAAAGGAGAGAAAATAAACATTCATTCACTATGAAACCTTTTTCTCCTGTAAGTTTCACATGTACGTAAGATTACTTCTTTAAGTTCAAACAAGCATTCTAGTTGGCCTTTTGAACAATACATGGCAGAAACATCCAATTGATAAATTTTACTTTAACTGTGTATCATAATTTGCAAGTTCAACTGTCAAATATTCCTAGAATTTTAACCTTTCAGGTAATTCAAAGAATAATATTTCTGTCGGGGAGAGAGAGAGAGAGAGAGAGAGGGTGAGAGAGAGAGAGAGAGAGAGTTCTCTTCCTTTATAGAGACGAGACACACAAACACACACACACACACACACACACACACACACACACACAGAGAGAGAGATATCAAAGTAAAGTTCTTCATCCTTTATGTAAATTTTTACTTGACTGACCAACGTAAAACGATGGGCAATCCTTACAAGGAATTTTATAAATGATGTTATTATTTGTTACGGGACTATTCTTAATTAGCATATATTGAATGGTATTGTTATAAGAGAACACTATATAACATTAAAGATTTAAATATGATTTTATGGTTTCAAATGATAAATTTTACTTTAACGTGTGTCATGATTTGCAAGTTCAACTGTCAAATATTCCTAGAATTTTAACGTTTCAAAGAATAGTATTTCTGAGAGAGATGAGAGAGAGAGAGAGAGAGAGAGAGAGTCGAGAGAGAGAGAGAGAGTTCTCTTCCTTTATAAAGAGACAGAGACACACAAACACACACACACACACATAGAGAGAGAGAGTCAGTTAAAAAAAAAAAATCCCACAAAAAAAGAGTGAAGAAAGAAAAACAAGAAATCCTGCGACTCTTTGGAGGCCCAAAAAGTAACATATTTTCGGGAATCGTCAGTTGTCATCCAATTTATGTCTCGGCACAGCATGTTTTAAAATAAACCCGAAAACACGGCGATGGAAAATGCTCAGGGAACCCCGCCCCCCAACAACCTCCACACACACACACACACAAAAAACTCTGAAAACATCTTACCCAGAGGGTTTTATATAATAGATTAGTGTTATGTGGAGACTATAATAGGTAACGCGTACAGAAAACAAAAAGCTGCGGAAAACGATGTGCAATTTTTTTTTTTTTTTGTGAGGGGGGGGGGGCGCGAGATACCGCTACCAGTAGATAGCTTATAAGCAACTATGGTAACTCATTCTTATAATAATACTACTATGAATAATAATAAGAAATGTATCTATCGTGTACTAAAGAGTAGACACGTCTATATATTCCGTTTGATTGTTTACAACAGTGAAAGGGAGAAAGTAATTTGATGCGACTTCTTCAAGAGGTGAATACAATTCATGCGTGTCATTTTGTCCTCTAAATTTTCTTTAATTAAGATATATACATGTTAACAATAACATTATTGCTATTTATTGTTGGACGCTTTTGAGCAATGAAGGATGAACTACAAATTGATTTTAGGTAAGTGGAAACTATAGTAGATTCACATCACCGGTGCATCTGATGTCTAGGCAAGTCCCTTACGACGCTCCTGACTGGCTGTTGATTAGCCAATCACAGGGCTGGAAACAAAATCTCAATCTCTGTCAAGTTCACATGGGCAGGATGTATCAGGAGCGTCGTAAGGGACCGGCCTAGACATCAAAAGATGATGGTAATCTACTATAGTTATTCTTTCATACCCCGATGCATATATTGCCAAAGACTTCAGTGCAGAAGCATCCTTTAAAACCAATTAATAACTCCTCTCGTTTTTCATGCAGCTTTTTATTAAACTTGATGGATGCAGCTTTTGTAATAAGTCAAAACACAACTAGGTACACAGGCAACCAAAATAATGGAAGAAAAATAATCGATTATCTCTTCCAAATGACAACAATTTGTTAGCAAGCTGTTTATTTGAAGCTTATTTATGTGAAAAATTTACAAAAAAGAATTACCTTTATGTTATCAGTTATTAAATTGGTGACCATTACCTTGAGGAGACCTGGATTATTTTCATTTACTTTTTTCCTTTATTCATGACCATTCTATCTTATATGCCTGTCACTAGACTTTTAGAGATTAATTCCTAAAGTTGAAATATCGAATAACGTTTCGGTTTGTGAGCATTATCATGTATAGATAGTCATTTTCAATAAATAAAAAGGGGAAAATTAGCTGAAACAAGTGCCTATAGTACTACTCTCATCCATATGCAGCAGAAAAAAAAAAAAAACAATGGTGATATATTTGTTTTAAAGTAGAGATTATTACTTCCGACCTGTATTTTATTCTCACCAGATAAAAAAGACATATTTCTCTTTTCCGTAATCTAATAAATTTGTATCATGCAAAAGTTTAAAGTTTGAATATTCCACTTCCAATTTTTTTCACTACTGTCACATCAGGATTTGTTTGACGTCCACATTAAAACATGACCTAAGATTACAATATGTTGGAAAGCTTAGCTACAAACATTATAAAATTCATCACACTGAAAGAATAATTTTTACAAGTTTGTTATTGGAATTGAAAATATAAGAATTTCTATCACACGCAGGGATGCCAGCAAAAAACAATATATGAAGCATAAATTATCCTAGAAGTGTAACTGAACTTTGACTTTAGCATCTTTAAGCACCATGAGAAAATCCTGGAGCATGACATAGTATTTATAACCCAGCCAGTGAAGACTCTCATGATTTTTGTATGGGGTTGACAGGCTCTAATAGTTATAATTTAAACCGTTAACAGGTTGTCCTCACGACTTATAACATTTTAATTCATTTCGAGATATGTAACACATTTCAATAATTGAGATTTCTTGGAATAGTAGGATTATTTGATTATATTCTTTTTTATATTTGATCCCTATCAAGAAGGAATCGTTTGTTTAGGATGATAAGATTTATATATTTAAACCTGGCAATTTATCCTTTCAAAATATTACCCTAAAAATGTCACTCTGAATTTACCAACTATAAGCAACAAGAACTGTCCATTATTTTAATTGAATCCGTCCAGTCTTTACATACGCTATGACCTATATTAGTAAAATGAAAAGATTTGATATTCTAAGGCAGTGGTTCTTAACCTGGTGGGGAGCTCCCCCCTAATTTTCTAAGGGAGGCGGCGAGCCCTAGGAAAATGAAAAAAAATCCTTTAATTATATTTCGGTATTCTCTTAACAAAAATGAAGAACTAATATTCAGAAGTTGATAAAAAAATGCAAGAGTATAGCCTTGTACGTTACTTTCCCAGAGTCTACTACTCTAGTTAGGCTCGTGGGCTTACAATGTTTTGTAATTATTGGACCTTCTTTCCTGTCCCTCGAAACCCCTTCTCTTTTCTCATTCTTTTTTAACTTTTCCTTTAAATCTGGGAGGGGACTTTTACTCATAGATGCAGGGAGGGCGTGGTTATAAAAAGGTTAAGAAATATTATAAGGTATTTTGTATAGTACATACATACTCCACACAGACACACAGACACACACACACACACACATGTATATATATATATATATATATATATATATATATATATATATATATATATATATATATATATATATATATATATATATATATTACATATATGTAGATATGTATATATATATATATATATATATATATATATATATATATATATATATATATATATATATATACATATATACATATATACATGGTGTGTATATATATATATATATATATATATATATATATATATATATATATATATATATAATATATATATATATATATATATATATATATATATGTATATATATATACATATATATATATATTTATATATATATATATATATATATATATATATATATATATATATATATATATATATATATATATATATATAGAGCTTCCATTAATGTGTTTATTCATGCATGGGTATATTATATGTTCGCGCCTGATATAAAAGAATGCATTATTTCGGACAAATTAATTTCACTTCAATATTGTCCCTGTCAACATTCGTTTCCCATGAATAACATGATGCTGAGCTCATCTATAGTAAAAGCGTAATATATGCAACAAATATTTATACCTACGTTCGTAATATACATTTATTTACTATCGTACCATGTCATCATATTTCCCATTATTCTGAACCGAGTTACTCGTGGGGGAGTTTTTTTTTTTATTATTATTTTGATAATGCCGAGTTCTACGTGGAACATATCAGAGAACCTTGACAAATTACCGCGGTTAAACATCTTCTAAAAGATAACAAAGCCTGAAATATAATGAAGAGACGAGTTACGGTTATATTTACAAAACGAACTTGTAATAGATATGGGAGCTTACTTCTGAAGGACGTGGCAGCCCCACATGAACCCATTATGATTACTATAAATAAAAGCAACATCCTATCTTTCTCCCACTTTTGGTGGAAGCGTTTTCTATATAATTTATTTTCTTCATATTCTCCAGGGCTTAAGTCTTGTTTTAGGGCGCAGAAAACCGTCAAATTATTCATTTTATTCTGGGCGTTATTCATAATCCCTCAAGCCCCCTTTTCGTATAATTATACTTCTGCAGGACAAACGCTCACATAAGTAAAATTATGAAACCGCTCTTATGGAAACAAGCTTTGTTCGATGCTCCTTTTTTAAACGAGAGATGGGAAGCATTTACAAAGATACCGGAAATGTAAAAAATTATGTAAAAAAATATTTTGCTAATTGGAAAATCACATGACCCTTCACAAGTCGAATGATATTCTAGCTGCCAACTTATCTTCTCACGCAAAAGATACATGTATTTTTTTTTTGCCAGTAACATCGACTCCCGCAACACCACCCTTCTCTACTCTCTCTCTCTCTCTCTCTCTCTCTCTCTCTCTCTCTCTCTCTCTTTTGGAAAAGGAATGTCATATCCTTTTTAGGATAAATTTATGAATGGGAATGGTTTACTAATGGATAAGCAGCAAAATTATCTGAAACTTTAAGAGAAGACGAAGCTAGGGATTATAACAATTTGAGATTGTTCCCCCTCCCCCCATTAACCTCTGAAAAGTCTATTGTAGACACTACGTATTCAGGACTGGCGCGTTATAGTGCCACCTTTTACCATTTGGATTTGTGGTGAGATATTGGCGTTTGCCTGAACTTCTGAGATACCAGAGCTTTGACCTCTATCGAAGGCATCTGAACGTGAGCATCTTCAAAGTTTGGAGTTTGGG
Organism: Macrobrachium nipponense; assembly: GCF_015104395.2. Classification (NCBI taxonomy): domain Eukaryota; kingdom Metazoa; phylum Arthropoda; class Malacostraca; order Decapoda; family Palaemonidae; genus Macrobrachium; species Macrobrachium nipponense. Next base: position 11,569,920 of record NC_061108.1, read on the forward strand.
TGCGTGTAGGGAAATGTGGTGTATTAAGATTGTAGATTACTTATAACCGGAGATTTTGTGTTGAGAGCATATATATGTTACGGCCATTTTGCAAAACTTGGTCCATTTTACAAAATTGCCGGCCATTATGCAAAAGGACCAAATTCGTGGTCATTTTGGAAAATGACCTAAATTTCTCAACGTTTTGCAAAACGACCAAGATTTTGGTTATTTTACAAAATAAGCAGTATTATTGTTGGTCCGTTTACAAAATCTCCATACAGCAAGCAGCCAGATGGAAAAAAAGCTTGTCATTCACTTCTGCAAATCATCTCTTACAATATTGGTTCATTTACTCGTTTCCCACTACGGGTAATTGTCTGTATAATTGTCGATCATTCACTTATTATCCGAACCCCCCCCCCCCCACCACCCCACCCCCCCCCCCCCACCCCACCCCCCAGGTTCTTTTTCTCTCCACAATAGTAATAGGAGCTGACTGGTGACACTGATGTCAGTAAGGCCACTGCTGAAAAGCCAGGAGAAGACGACCAACGCACTACTTTGTGTGCATTCAACTAGTTACTTGCTAAAACTTTATACGTTTTGATGTATTTGAAAGTTTGTATTTTCTGATGATGAATGAATAGTTATGTTCACTACGTTTTATAATTCCCTCGCTTTTTTTTTCCATCTGGCTCCTTGCTGTATGGACATTTTGTAAACTGACCAACGATAATTTGTAAACTGACCAAAATCTTGGTCGTTTTGCAAAAGTTGAGAAATTTAGGGTCATTTTGCAAATGACCATGAATTTGGTCCTTTTGCATAATGGCCGGCAATTTTGTAAAATGACAATTTTGCAAAATGGCCGTAACATATATACTGCCATATAAGTATGCACAAAAAAAAAAAACAAAAGAAAGACAGAATCCTGACTTATTTCTTCCTTTTCTGAAAACACGTTGGATAATAGATACTTGCATACGGATATTTAAAATGAAGTGGCAATGTCTATGGAAACTAAGAAAATAGAATGAAATTATTAGACCATCATGATTAATTTAAATAAGTTAATTGATAGAAGGGAAGATCAGTGTGATTATTTAGGCAAAATTGTTTAATTCGACACATGAAAAAAATATGGGCTATTAAAATTCGTTAGCTATGAAAACTTCTAATATGAATCTGAGTCGCGAGATTGAAACAATAACCAAATGAGCAAATATATACATACAAACACACATACAGACATACATACATACATACACATAAACACATACGTACACATGTACTGTATGTATGTATGTATGTATGTATGTATGTATGTATGTATGTAAGTATGTATGTATGTATGTATATATGAATAGCTTTCAATATTGGAGATGACTGAATACTAACATACATATAAAAAACAATATTTCAGAATTGAGTACAATCAGCACAAGAGGGTTCGTATGGGGAATGCAGAAAGGATAAATAATTAAATTCTTTCAATAAAAGCATGAATAGGAAAAGGGGTAGATTACAAAATATCACTGATACAGTACAGTAAAAGAGTAATTGGAAATAAGACTGCAATGAACACCAACAAAAAATATTAGGCCCAAACAAAAAGCAGCAAAGTAGAAAAACAGTGGTAAAACAAAAGTAGAAGTGAGGTTGAAACAGATAAAGGTAACGCATAGTAAATGAGATCCTGTTGCTTTATGCTTTTATTGCCATCGCTATTTCATATCATTTTTTTTCATTATTTTTTTTCTTTTCAGTGATAGAAATGAAGCAAAAATACTTAATTCACATATTTTTCTTTATGTCCTCATGTCATAAAAATTTGGTAGCTATGTTCTTTGCCCTTTCGGTAACACTCAAAGTACGAATTGGTTGCATTTTTTTTTTTTTTTTCTTTTTTTTTTATGCAACAGCTCTCCCACCGAAATAGTGAAGTGAGCTATCGCTAATTACATGTTATAGCAGTATATCCACTGGCACAATTACAAACTAAAACAAACAGATGGAAATTGGCAGAAGTGTTGAGGGACCACGAAATGCTTTTAGTCTTTTTTCCCTGAATAAAATTTTTGATTTTTCTTTCTCTTTTAGAATCCTTTTTCAACTTTTTATTATAGGATTTGCATAAAATAGCTGCCGAGAAAACTTTCGTTAAATAAACCCATAGAAGTAAAAGGAAAAGGGAGCTTGTCAGTTTTTATCAAGAATCATCGTACTCGTCTAAAACAATCTTGTATTTTATGTTCTGAGGCGTTCTTACTTTGATGAAGAAAAAGATTTTACACTATGTTTTTTACTGCAGTTTTTTACCAAAAGATTCGACCGTTTCTTGTATGTGCCTAAGGTTTATGTTTTTTAATTATCTTCTTCATGTAATTTATTTTACTAAATCAGTCGCAATTCAATGTAAATTCGAGCAGGCAGGCAAAAAAAACCGGAAGTGTTTACACAAGGCTTTATAAAAACAATTTATTTCTATTTCGATAATGGCAGAATGCAAAACTAATTACTAAGCTGAATGAAAAAGCCTTCTCAATCACTATTATCTATATAATTTTGTTTTAATTTACCTCATTAAAAGGAAAACTGCCTTTATTGTCAATACTGCATTTTTTTTATTCTGCATTTTATTCCACAAGATCCATCAAATCACTGCTATATTACATAATTGCTTTGGTAACTTCTGTTCCAAAACTGACAGAAAAATAATCTTTTGGTCTATTATTCTGGCTTATTCCGTTTTTATGTAATATTATATCGAGTCTTATTGGTCCTTGACCTTAGAGAATTAAATGAAATATAAGAGCATTCAGAATTTAAAAACCTAGTGGTTAATATTCTATAAGCATATACAAGAAAAAGGCACAAACGCAAAATAAAACTGGGTACGTGTGGGCCAGAAAAATCAGCTTGGGACTTCCTCCTGAGATTCTGAGAAAGAGGATTTGCAATTGAAGTCTAAGTAACGTAAAGGAAGAGGGAATTCTGTTTTCCCCGACAACATTTTGGTTCTCAGCAAGATTTTCCAGGTGGTGTCATATTATTTCGTTGTTTTCCAGACTTTACTTTGTCCTTTTTGTTCGACAACATCAAAGAAATCATCCTGGCTTAATTATGAAATGATTAAGGTACACTTTAAACATCTGTCCAATTAAAAGGGATTTAAAATGACATCCATTTATCTTCTTTCAATAATTGTATTGTTTTATTTAGCGACAGGATAAGAAAAGTAAACAGGGTACTTTCTCATGGTTTTATACTGAACATTTTCTTTCCTTAGTTGAGGGAAAGAGTTTCCTCATAGGGATGCATTGGAAAAAAAGGACTTAGCTTTAAAATGATTAAAAATGTTAGGAAAGATACATCAAAGGAATTCCTCAGATATTACTAGGTTATGGAGCAATGCATTTTCATAACCGTGTTGTGTTTAGTATGAAATGTCGATACATCAATAATGGCGTCACCCTAAATTTTAATACAAGAGCTTTATGACAACAGAAGAGACCTTGTACGTTTGGTGCCAATAAACACACATGATAGTTTCTTTCTAGAAATATGTTATATCTACAAGTAAAGCTCTGGTTTTGGATTCTATTTGACTAGGCTATGGGATCCTAGGTATTGCCATCTTTGACATTCACTGGTGAACAGTCAAGCAAATAACAACTCAACAGGTTTAACTAACTTCCCACATACGGTAAGACCATAAAACCTGCCGGAGGAATTATTTTTCCTGTATGGGTTGAGTAACAAAAGCTATCATAAAGTTTTTCTTCGGTTGCCATACTTTTCATGTGATCAAATTTGAATCGTTCAGAGAAGGAAACTAGTTCAGATATCGAGTTACACACATCATCATAGCTTCACTACACTGGTTATTCTGCCTAGCTTTTCTAATGAGAAAGCTTTAGGACTAAGGCCATTAAAATACATTACTATAATGAATTTTGCATTTACAATTCGCACCCTTAGTACATTATCATTAAAACTCAATGTTGACATACAGTCATTTAAAGCGCGAAGAAGTAAATTGAAAAAAAAAAAAAAACTTTGATTTCTTTACAAAGAGGAAGTAAGAAGTCTACGGCGAAACAAAGACAAGAACACAAAGCATTTGCCCTGGTAAACACTGAGTCATACAGTGAGAAAATATGAAGTAACAAGTTCACACAAAAGAGAGCAAATATAATATAGACATTTTTTCCAGGGTCAATCTAGACAATTACATCAATAATTCGATTAACAATGGCAATTTATCAATTTATCAAAGCAGTTCCTCCTCTCTTATTACAATAGAGTCACCTGAACATTTAAGAGAGCTAGCTTATCCTATCTATTGGAATTTGACAGAAATAAAAAAAACATGCTTCATAGGAATTGTTTCTCTTCTTGGTCAATAGAGAGCTGCTTTTTCCCCTTTGTACCTCCAACCTGAAATTTCTTTTCATTCACGGTAGAGGTAAAATGACCGTTTATCTGAGCTTGGGCTTAAGTGACGCTATAGAACCTGTTGCATAACCTTTTTTTACCATTAAACTTATATTAACTTGCACTAACTTCTTATGTTACTTGTTATGAAAACTCTATTAGAATTGTCACAAGTATTCACAAGAGGACATTAAACTAATGCCATTCAAAACTTTTGTCAGAGATAAAGATCCGGAATGAATTGATCAGGGGGACAGTAAAGAAATTAGAGGTTTCTAAATAAAAAAAATGAAAACCTCAGGAAAGAAGACTCAAATGGTTTGGTCATGTCATGAGGAGGGAAGATAAAACACGTATGTAAGAGGGTTATGAACATGGAGGTGGAAGGTTCAGAAGAGGGAGGGGAAGGCCAAAGTTCAGGTGGAAAGATAAATTATTTAATGACATGAAGGAAAAGGGTCTAAGAGAAAAAGATGTACAGGACAGAAGGAGATGGAGAAGGTTGACTAGAAATAACGACATCATATAGAAATGGGAAAAGCTGAAGGCAAAGAAGAAAGAAGAAGAAGATTCAAACTTGACAACAAGACTAGAGCAACAAAAACTCAGCAGTTCACTTGAACACTGGAACATTCATTGAGTATCATCTTTACATTATTCTGCGTACACACACACACACACACACACACACACACACACACACACACACACACATATATATATATATATATATATATATATATATATATATATATATATATATATATATATATATACACACATCTAAATTTCCGAATATTCTATTCTAGTTCCACACAGGCCCATACTGAGAACAAATGTAACTGATTGCAATGGGACATTTCGCACTTCTTTCCAACGCTATTCCAGCCATGAAATGGTGGCATCACTACTCGTATAGAGTGCGTGGAAGTTGAAGGGTTCCTCACACATAAATGCAATGCAAAGACATTAAGATAATTGCAGAGAAGGGGAGAGAGAATCGTGAGAATCCATCTGAGATACGGAAAATATTTATAACTCCAAAAGCAAGAAAATAAAATGTTCAATAGTTCAGCGCAAATGGCTGATATAATCACGGTACGAAAAATAAAAGTTTCATTTTGATTTAATGCACAATTGTTAGAAAGGTCATTCATATGTGAAATATACCTTTGTAAACGGGAGAAACATTTATTCTCAATGTCTGTTTGTTTCCTATACATGCCATACAGATATATTTCTATTATATACTGTGGTACCCTATGTTTAAAGCATGATCGCATAATTGACATTATTTAATTACTGAATTAAGGTCATTTTTTCACTGAATTCCTTTTTATTTTTAACAAGAGGAAAAACTGCATTAGTTTTTATCATAAACGCCACACATAAGATATAATAAGACACGAGAGAAAAATAAAAGATATAATAAGAAACGAAAGAAAATAAAAGATATAATAAAAAAGGGAAAAAACAGAGAAAATAAAAGAGAGAGAGTGAGAGAGAGAGAGAGAGAGAGAGAGAGAGAGAGAGAGAATGAGAGAGAGAGAGAGAGAGAGAGAGAGAGAGAGGATGCTTAATGGGAAAACATGGGACTACAAATAGTTCTTGTATTGTTATTCTCGTGTCATTATTTCAATGAGAGAGAGAGAGAGAGAGAGAGAGAGAGAGAGAGAGAGAGAGAGAGAGAGAGAGAGAGAGAGAGAAATTTCATAATAACAACCAAGTTTCTATTTTAATGGTCTAATTTTTAACAATCACGTCTAAATACGAATAATTGGTAAACTTCTAGTCAAGTCAAACTAATTCACTATTTCGGAACAAAAATGTAGATCATTTTAGTCATAACTAGAGACTAAAAGAATCAGAAAAGGACCTTTGTTTTAGTTTTCAGGGGTCCAAAACACCAGCCCACACAGCAAATTGATGTCAAGAGGTTCCATCTCAGGCCCAAGTTAAGCGTTACCTTTCATGTAAATTTCTGCCGTTGCCCGATATCTGGATTGCGAATTATAGAACATAAGAGGAAAGAAGGGGAGCAGAATTCTTTAAAATGTATTTATTTGTTTATTTATTTTTGCAACGTTATCCCCTTTAAATAATAATTCAACTTCCCTAATAACGAAATCAGGCTAATATTGTAATTACTGAAACCTGCCAATTCCTGAAGACGCAATCTAACCTACAGGAAATTTAGAATAAATAAAATTTAAACCCAAAGGCCTGGGACCTATTGGGTCATTCAGTGCTGAAACGGAAATTGACTTTAAAAAGGCGTTAACAGGAGGAAGACCTCGCAGTTGCACTATCAATCAATTGTTGGGATAGGATAAGAAAGTAAGATATGAAGAACGAGAATATGAAAGGAGGTACTGTAAAATGAAGGACGAGTTGCAGATAGGGGCCGAAGGGACGCTGCAAAAAACCATAAGTAATGTCACAGTGCACTGCACGAGGTACATTGACAGCACTAACCCTTCCTGTGGAATTATATACAGGAAATTTCATATGAATTATTTACTGATACATTTCTAAGAAACTACGTAAAGACTCAAGAATATAATCATGAGACTTTTGGTTGACATTTAGCTAACTTCTTCTTTTATTACATCATTAAAATCTAAAATATCATCCACTTAACACAACCCTTTATTTTACCTCTCACGATTTAGAAACTGTCAGACTATGAATTCTTAGGATTTTGGATTTTGATGATATTTCCATAAAAGAAAATTACAATTCTTGTTTTGGTGGTTATCGTAACTGTTAAATATTCTGAACTACGGATTCTGTATTTTATCATAGAGTACGAATACCACAGGAATGGGAAATCCATGAATCTTTTAGCTGCGTTTAAAAAAAATAAGTAAAAGATGCAATGCAATAAAAAATCGCCTCTCACAGACGCATATGGTTTATTTTGAATGACGTACTTGTGAATACAAATGCTACAATATCCGATAATGAGGAAAATGTAAGTCAAGATTAGTGCTAATCTTTCAATGTTCACATTAATCAGAATGATCTCTGTACTGGAAGACGAGGATATTTAAAATAAGTAAGTGGCAACGTCATTCCTTCAATAATATGGTAATCTGTAATGACTTACCACATACACAATTCATGTGTGATCATTAAGATTACTGCAGCATAAGTTAACATGAGCCTCTAACCCTGTTGGAAAAGCTAGACTCAATATAATCAATTTCTTTAATGATCATAAATGAATAGTCAAGGCTTTCTCGTACAAATTATAATAATGTTGCCGAATTATGGATACAGTCTCAATTAAAAAAGATAAGAAAACACACTTTTCATTCACTTGTATGAAAGGTTATTTCACAAATCGTCAAATACTGCTCAAATCACCTGTCTTGTATGTACTCTCTTCCTGAATGCTAAGCCGTATCTTCTAATGAATTTAACTTCGTCTATCCAGGTATTGCTTTTTCGTCTCCTTTACCTCCCTAAAACTTTCATACATTACATTTTCTCATCAATATATCATCCTCTCTATTCCTACTTGACTGAACTTTCCCTAAACGCTAATCCATCCTTTCAAGTACAATAATTTTTTTAACACTATTTGCAAATTAATATATTTCTCATTTTACGAGTTTCTTTCGAACAAGATCCATCAAACTTCTATTAAACATGTTTCATTGACCCCTTTTTCTCACATTTGCATTTAACATCTATACAGTTCAGCTCTATAGCAGAGGGTAGATTCAATGTCACTACATGTATCCCCGATATACTGTCTAGTCTCTCTTTCATGAATAAATATTTATGATGGTTACTCACAAGTTGCCTAGACCCTAAATTGTCCGTATTAATACCAGTACATCTACCTGATTCAAAGTTTCCTTTTAACTATCACAACCTAAATCTTTCTCTAAACATTCTCTAAACAAATTCCACACGTCAAAACATCCAAATTGTTCCTTAGTGGCAGCAGTTTCTTTCCACATATCATATGCAAAGTGTTACCCATTCAATTACCTTGTATGTATGTATGAAAGATTACAGTTGTTTATTGCCTCAGAGCATAAGAATTTCTGCAAGGTATGATTCATTTTCTTTAAGCATTTACTCTTATGTGTACTCTTAGTTATACGCCGTTAAACCTTAATTTTCATAATTTTTCAAAAGATCTTATACACTAAACATTTCAAGTTGTGAGATATCCATTATCGATATTTCTTAAGTCATTTTTATCGTGTTCTTTTCTCTGTTTTTTTTTTTTATTTTTTTTTATTTATTTATTTATTTTTTTTGCTACAGTTAAAGTTCATCTTATAATCATTACCAAACTTGTAAGTAGCTGCAATAGAAAACTTGTCCGTCCGCACTTTATCTGTCAGTACTTTTTCCGTCCGCCCTCAGATCTTCAATACAAGAGACTAAACGGCTGCTTATTTGCATGTTGATCGTCCACCCTCTAATCATCAAACATACCAAATTCCAGCCCTCTAGACTCAGTAGTTTTTACTTTATTTAAGGTTAAAATCAACCATAGTCGTGCTTCTGGCAACGATATACCCCAGGCATCATTGGGCCATGGTTAAAGTTTCATGAAACCACCGAAAGATAGATCTGTTTTCGGTGGCATGGACTATACTCTGCAGAGGTTGTACAGAAAACTCCATTGCGCCGAAGAAATTCGGAGCATTTTTTTTTACTGGCTTACCATTGTTGCTGCTTCCCACGTCATCACTATTGTCGTTCTCAAAGTGTCTATTATATTTATTGGAATTTCAATTTTAGTTATTCTATTTTCTGCGTTTTCCACGTACGTAGACCAAAAGCAATTGTTCATAAATATTAGTCTTTCGGTTGGGGATGCTAATTCTAACACCGGACATTTGCTCAGTTCCTGCAATAACATTTTAATCATATAAAAGGGCATCAGAAATGGCAGTCCGTGCATGGGAGTTAAAGGTTCTCCAAACATCCATGCAATACAAAGGCATTAAGATAATTGCAAAAAGGGGGAAGAGTGGA
>NC_061108.1:11584342-11594971 GCF_015104395.2 Macrobrachium nipponense
GGTGAGTACAGAAGGGATAAAATAATTAAATTCTCAATGAAAGCATGAATAGGAAAAGGGGTAGATTACAAAATATCACTGATACAGTACAGTAAACGAGTAATTGGAGAGGGCACTACAATGAACACCAAAAAAAAAACATATTAGGCCCCAACAAAAAACAGCAAAGGAGAAAAACAATAGTTAAACAAAAGTAGAAATCAGGTTGAAAAAACAAAATAAAGGTAACGCATAGTAAATGCGCCTGTTGCTTTATGCTTTTATGCCATAGTATTACTTTATATATTTTTTTTTCATTATTTTTTTTCAATGATAGAAATGAAGCAAAATATTAATTCATACATTTTTGTTTCTTTATATCCTCATGTCATCAAAATTTGGTAGCTATTTTCTTTGCCCTTTCGGTAACTCTCAAAATACGAATTGGTGGCAATTTTTTTTTTTTTATGCAACAGTTCTCCCACCGAAATAGTGAAGTGAACTATCGCTAATTTATTTATATGTTATAACAGTATATCACACTGGACAATTACAACTAAAACAACAGATGGAAAATTAGCAGAACTGTGTTGAGGGACCACGAAATGCTTTTAGTCTTTTTTCCCTAAATAAAAATTTTAGTTTTTCTTTCTCTTTTAGAATCCTTTTCAACTTTTTATTATAGGATTTGTTAGTGAGGGATAATGATAAGAAGAGAGAGTTCAGGAGAAGAGTGCTGGGAGAGGTTGATCTGGGAATTGAAGATGTGGGAGAATGGTGGAGGCATAATGCATCAGTGATTAGAAGACATGGAAAGGAGATACTAGGGGAAACATCTGGAATAGTATGGGAGGAAAAGGAGAGCTGGTGGTGGGAAGAAGAGGTGGGGGAAGTGGTGAAAGGTAAAAGGGAGGCAAAGAAGAGATTTGAAGAGTCACAGCTGCAGGAGGACAGAGAAAGATTAAGAGAAAGAAACAAAGAAGTAAAAAGGGTGGTAGCTCAAGCTAAGGCAAGGGCATATGAAGAGGTTTATAATGAACTGGAAACCAAGGAAGGGTTGAGTAAGATGCTCACAAACTGTCAAAAGTAAGAATAAAAGAACTAGGACATCACCCATATTAAGAGCAAATGAAAGATAGGAATGGTACTGTCGTAAAAAAGGAAGAAGACATCCGAAAAGATGGAAAGAGTATTTCGAACAACTGCTAAATGAAGAAAATGAAAGACTTGTAAGAGAGGATGGACAAGTAAACATGGGAATGGTAATGGGGAATATCTAGGGATGAAGTGATACGAGCCTTAAAAAGAATGAGAAATGGGAAGGCAAACATGACCTGACTTAATCCCAGTCGAAGTTTGGAAAGCCTTAGGAGAGGAAGGGGTAGACATCTTGTATGATCTGATGGTAAAAAATATTCGAACAGGAAAAGATACCAGAAGAATGGCGGGAAAGCATATTGATACCTATATTAAAGGTAAAGGTGATGTCCAGGAATGCAGTAATTATAGAGGTATAAAACTAATGTCTCACACGTTGAAGATTTTGGAAAGAATCATAGATAGCAGGCTGAGAGAGGAAGTTAGAATAGGGAAGGAACAGTTAGGATTTATGAAGGGAAGCGGCACAACGGATGGAATATTTTGCATAAGGCAGCTAATGGAGAAATTCAGAGAAAAACAACGAGACCTGCATCTGGTATTCATAGACCTTGAAAAGGCCTATGACAGAGAGCCAAGGCAAGAAATATGGAGATGTTTGAGGGAGAAGATGGTGCCGCCGGAAAAGTATGTCAGAGTTATTCAGGAGATGTACAGGAATGTGATACTAGAGTGAGGAGTATGTTGGTGAGACGGATGGATTTGAGATAGGAGTTGGATTACACCAGGGGTCAGCACTTAGCCCATTCATCTTTAACATCGATGGATGTAAGACCAGGGATGTTAGAGAAGCAGTGCCATGGTGCATATTATACGCGGATGACATTGTGCTGTGTTCAGAGGGGAGGGAGGAGTTGGAGGGGAGGTTGGAGATGGTGGAGAGCAGCACTTGAGGAGAGAGGAATGAGAATAAGCCAGATCTCCAAAACCGAATATGTGTTCTAGTATACTGAGGACGGTGGAAGTAGCATAAGATTGGGTGGGGAAGAAATAAAGAAAGTACAGAAGTTCAAGTACTTAGGGTCCGTATTGGAGGATAGTGGAAGCATGGACCAAGAGGTGAGACACCGAATTCAGGCAGGATGGAATAACTGGAGGTCTGCATCAGGGGTACTCTGTGACAAGAAGGTCCCTCTGAAATTGAAAGGAAAGTTCCATAGGACGGTGGTCAGACCAGCAATGTTATATGGAACAGAAACGGCAAGTATGAGGAAAACAGAGGAGAAGAAGATTGGAGTAGCAGGAAATGAGAATGTTGAGATGGATGTCGGGAGTAACAAGGGAAGATAGGATTAGAAATGAGTATATAAGAGGATCAACAAAGGTAGCTGAAATATCAAAGAAATACAGGAAGGAAGGCTTCGATGGTATGGACACCTGTTACGAAGGGAGGAAACGTCATGTTGGGAGACATACAATGGAAATGGAAGTGCGGTGTAGAAGGAAGAAGGGTTGAAGACCAAGAAAGAGATGGCGTGATTGTGTAAGGGAAAGATATGGAATTGAAAGGTATAAATGAGAACGAGGCACAAGACAGAAATCGATGGAGACGACTCATTCGTAATGGCGACCCCATATAAAAATTGGGTTTTAAAGCTAGAAGAAGATTATAGGATTTTGCATGAAATAAGCTGGCGAGGATACTTTCGTTAGATAAACCCTAAAAGTAAAAGGAAAAGGAGCTTGTCAGTTTTTATCAAGAATCATCTGTACTCGTCTAACACAATCTTGTATTTTATGTACTGCCGCGTCTTACTTTGATGAAGGAAAAAACAGATTTTACACTATGTTTTTACAGCAGTTTTTTACCAAAAGATTCGACCGTTTCTTGTATGTGCCTAAGGTTTATGTTTTGTTTAATTATTCTTCTTGTAATTTATATTACTAAATCAATCGCAATTCAAGGTAAATTCGAGCAGGCAAAAGAAAACGGCAAGTGTTTACACGAGGCTTAAAAAAAAAAAAAAAATTTTATTCCATAATAGCGGGAAGCAAAAATAATTACTAAGCTGAACGAAAAAGCCTTTTCAATCATCTATATAATATTTTTGTTTCAATTTAGCTCATTAGAAGGAAAACTGTCTTTATTTTCAACACTGCATTCCTTTAGCTGTTTTGTTTTGGTATCTTTCTGTTCAAAAAATTGACAGAAAAATAAATCGTTTGGTCCACCATTCTGGTTTATTCCGTCTTTATGTAATAATATATCGAGTCTTATTGGTCTTGAGCTTAGGGAGTAAAATGAAAATTAAATATAAGGGTATTCAGAACTGAAAAATCTAGTGGTTTAAATATATAAGTAACGTACAAGAAAAGGCACAAACGCCAAATAAATCTGGGTACGTATGGGCCAGAAAAATCAGCTTGGGACTTCCTCCTGAGATTCTGAGAAAGAGGATTTGCAATTGAAGTCTAAGTAACGTAAAGGAAGAGGGAATTCTGTTTTCCCGACAACATTTTGGTTCTCAACAGGATTTCCAGGCGGTGTCATATTGTTCGTTGTTTTCCAGACTTTACTTTGTCCTTTCTGTTCGACAACATCAAAGAAATCATCCTGGCTTAATTATGAAATGAATAATGTACTTTACTTTAAACTCTGTCCAATTAAGAGGAATTTAAAATGACACTCTGTTTATCTTCTTTCAATAGTTGTATTGTTTTTATTTAGCGACAGGATAAGAAAAGTAAACAGGGTTACTTCTCGTGGTTTTATACAGAACATTTTGTTTCCTTAGTTGAGGGAAAGAGTTTCCTCATAGGGATGCATTGGGAAAAAAAGGAGGACTTAGCTATTTTAAAATGATTAAAAATTAAAAAAGGAGGAAAGGTACATCAAATTAATTCTTCAGATATCATTAGGTATGAGCAATGTCATTTCATAACCGTGTTGTTTGATATGGAAATAACATACTATCAATAATGACTTCATCCTATATTTTAATTATAAGAGCTTTATGACAACAGAAGTGCCCTTGTACGTAGGTACCATAAACACACATGATAGTCTCCTTCTAGAATAAGTTATATCTACAAGTAAAGCTCTGAATTGGATTCTATTTGACGAGGCTATGGGATCCTAGGTACTGCCATCTTTGACATTCATTGGTGAAGAGTCAAGCAAATAACAACTCAATAGGTTTATCAACATTCACTCCTGTAAGACCAGAAACCGGAGGAATATTTTTCCTTTTTTTCCTTTATGGTTAAGTAACAAAAGTTATAAAGTTTTTCGTCGGTTACCATACTTTCATGTGTGATGAAATTTTATTCGTTCAGAGACGGAACTAGTTCAGATATCGAGTTACACACATCATCATGTCTTCAATATGTTGGTTGTTACTTAGCATTTCTAAAGTGGAAGCGTTAGAACTATTGCCATTAAAATATATAACCATAATGAATTTTGCATTTAAAACTTCCCACTCCTATTACGATATCATTAAAACACAAGGTCAACATACAATCATTAACGGAGCGAGGAAGTAAATTGAAAAAATAAAAAAAACTTTGCTTTTCTTTACAAAGAGGAAGTAAGAAACATATGGCAAAACAAAAACAAGAACACAAAGCATTTGCCCTGGTAAACACTAAGCCAGATAGTGAGGAAAGTTGACGTCCCGTTCACACAAGGAGAGCAAATATGCTATAGACATTTTTTCAAGGGTCAGTCTAGACAATTACATCAATAATTCGATTTTTAAAATGGCAATTTATGAATTTATCAAAGTAGTTCCTCCTCTCTTATTTCAATAGAGTCACCTGAACATCTAAAAGAGCTAGCTTATCCTAACTATTGGAATTTGACAGAAATAAATAAAACACACTTCATAGGCATTGTTTCTTTTCTTGGCCAATAGAGAACTGCTTTTTCCCTTTGTATCTCCAGCCAGAAATCTCTTTATTCATGGTAGAGGTAAAATGACCGTTTATCTGAGCCTGGGCTTATGTGACGCTCTAGAACCTGTTGCATAACCTTTTTTTATCATTAAACTTATATTAACTTGCACTTGCTTCCTAGCTGGGTTGTTATGAAAACTTTTTTATAATTGTCACAAATACTCGCAAGATGATATTAAACTAATGCCATTCAAACTTGTCACAAAAAGAGATAAGATCCTGAATGAATTGATCAGGGGGACGTAAAGAATTAGAGGGTTTCTAATAAAAAAAAATGAAAAACTCAGGAAAGAAGACTCAAATGGTTTGGTCATGTCATGAGGAGAGAAGATAAACACGTATTTGAGAGGGTTATGACTGGAGGTGGAGGGCGGAAGAGGGAGGGAAGGCCAAAGTTCAGGTGGAAAGATAAATTATTTAATGACATGAAGGAAAAAGGGTCTAAGAGAACAAGATGTACAGGACAGAAGGAGATGGAGAAGGCTGACTAGAAATAGCGACCCCATGTAGAAAAGGGAAAAGCTGAAGGCAAAGAAGAGAGAAGAAGAAGATTCAAACTTGACAACAAGACTAGAGCAACAAAAAACTCAGCAGCTCACTAGAAACAGTGGAACATTCATTGAGCATCATCTTTACATAATTCTGCACACACACACAAACACACGCAAACACACACATATATTAATATAATATATATATATATATATATATATATATATATATATATATATATATATATATATATATCTCTAGCTAAGGCCGCACAGGAAAAATACTCGAAAACTTGTGTTTCAATTTTTCCAGCTTAAATGTTAACTTTGTTAGAAATTCTTGGTGTTTTCAGCATTGCACCTCGATAATGTGTTGAAATAACACGAAGCGCTTGGTACTTCTTTTATCTTCCTGGCCTTAGCTAGATATATTGTCTTACGTTATTAGTAACATGTAAGCATATATTTATATATATATATATATATATATATATATATATATATATATATATATTATATATATATATGTATATATGTATATGTATATATATATATATATATATATATATATATATATATATATATATATATATATATATATATATATATATATATATATATATATATATATATATATATATATATATATATACACATCTAAATTTCCGAATATCTATTCTAGTTCTACAGACATACCGAACAGTGTAACTAATTGCAATGGAACATTTCGCACTTCTTTCTAACGCTATTTCAGTCATGAAATGTGGCATCACTACTCGTACGAGTGCGTGGAAGTTGAAGGGTTCCTCACACATAAATGCAATGCAAAGCCATAAGATAATTGCAGAGAGGGGGAGAGAGAATCGTAAGAATACATCTGAGAGACAGTATATATTTATAACTCCAAAAGCAGAAGAAAATAAAATAAAATGTTCTATAGTTTATTGTTATGGCTGATATAATCACGGTTCGAAAGATAAAAGTTTTATTTATGATTTTAATGCACAATTGTTAGAAATGTCATTCATATGTGAAATATACATTTGTAAATGAGAGAAACATTCTCGCGTCGGTTTGTTTCCCTATACATGCCATACAGATATATTTCTATTTTATACTGAGACCCTATGTTTAAAGCATGATCGCATAATTGACATTATTTAATTACTAAATCAAGGTCATTTTTTCACTGAATTCCTTTTTATTTTTACAAGAGGAAAAACTGCATTAGTTTTTATCATAAACGCCACACATAAGATATAATAGACGCGAGAGAAATAAAAGATAAAATAATATATGAAACGAAAGAAAATAAAAGATATAATAAAAAACTAGGGAAAAATAACAGAGAGAGAGAGAGAGAGAGAGAGAGAGAGAGAGAGAGAGAGAGAGAGAGTATGCTTAATGGGAAAACATGGGAACTACAAATAGTTCTTGTATTGTTATTCTCGTGTCATTATTTCAATGAGAGAGAGAGAGAGAGAGAGAGAGAGAGAGAGAGAGAGAGAGAGAGAGAGAGAGAGAGAGAGATATATGAAATTTCATAATAACAACAAAGTTTCTTTTTTTAATGGTGTAAGTTTTTACAGTCACATCTAATACGAATCACCGGTAAACTTCTAGTCAAGTCAAACTAATTCACTGTTTCGGACAAAAAATGTAGATCATTTTAGTCATAACAGAGACTAAAAGAATCAGAAAAAGACCTTTCAGTTTTAGGGGTCCAAAAACACCAGCCCACACAGCAAATTGACTGTCAAGAGGTTCCATCTCAGGCCCAAGTTAAGCGTTACCTTTCATGTAAATTTCCACCGTTGCCCGATATCTGGGTTGCGAATTATATAGGAACATAAGAGGAAAGAAGGGGAGCAGAATTCTTTAAAATTGTATTTATTTGTTTATTATTTTTGCAACGTTATCCCCTTTAAATAATGATTCAAACTTCCCTAATAACGAAATCAGGCTAATATTGTAATTACTGAAAACTGTCAATTCCTGAAGACGCAATCTAACCTACAGGAAATTTAGAATAATAAAATTTAAACCAAAGGCCTGGGACCTATTGGGTCATTCAGTGCTGAAACGGAAATTGACTTTAAAAGGCGTTACAGGAGGAGACCTCGCAGTTGCACTATCAATCAATTGTTGGGATAGGATAAGAAAGTAAGATATGAAGAAAGAGAATATGAAAGGAGGTACTGTAAAATTGAAGGAAAGAGTTGCAGATAGGGGCCGAAGGGACGCTGCAAAAAAACCTTAAGTAATGCCTACAGTACACGCACAAGGTACATTGACAGCACTAACCCTCCCTGTGGAATTATATACAGGAAATTTCATATGAATTATTTACTGATACATTTCTAAGAAACTACGTAAAGACTCAAGGTATAATCATGAGACTTTTGGTTGCATTTAGCTAACTTCTACTTTTATTAAATCATTAAAATCTAAAATATCATCCACTTAACACAACCCTTTACTTTACCTCTCACGATTTCGAAACTGTCAGCTTATGAATTCTTAGGATTTTGGATTCTGCATATATTTCCATAAAAAGAAAATTACAATTCTTGTTTTGGTGGTTATCATAAACTGTTAAATATTCTGAACTACGTATTTCTGTATTTTATCATAGAGTACGAATACCACAAAAATGGGAATTTCATTAAACATTTAACTGTGTTTTAAAGAAATAAGTAAAAGATGCAACGCAATAAAAAATTGCCTCTCACAGACGCATATGGCTGTTTTGAATGACGTTCCTTGTGAATATAAATGCTACAAAATCCGATATGAGGAAAATGTAGTCAAGATTAGTGCTAATCTTTCAATGTTCACATTATTGAGAATGATCTCAGTACTGGAAGACGAGGATACTTAAAATAAGTAAGTGGCAACGTCATTCCTTCAACAATATGGTAATCTGTAATGACTTCCACATACTCAATTCATGTATGATCATTAAGGTTACTGCAGCATAAGTTAACATGAGCTTCTAACCCTTTGTTGAAAAACTAGCTTCAATATAATCAATACATTTAATGATCATAAATGAATAGCCAAGGCTTACTCGTGCACTCATACTTAAGTTGGCCGAATCATGGATAAAGTCTCAGTAAGAGATAAAAAAAATCGAAAACACACTTTCATTCTCTTGTTTGGGAGGATACTTCATAAATCGTCAAATACTGCTCCAATCAACTGTCTTGTATGTACTCTCCTTCCTGGATGCTAAAGCCGTATCTTTCTAGTGAACCTTTCACTTCGTCAATCCAGGTATTACTTTTTCGTCTCCTTTTCCTACCCCAACATTTCAAATATTATATTCTCATCAATATATCACCCTCTCCTTTTTCCTACTTGCTGAACCATCCTTAAACACTAATGCTTTCCTTCCACACACAATCATTTTTTTAACACTACTTTTCATACTATTAATATATTTCTCATTTTACGAGTTTTCTTTTCGAATGCGATTCATCAAACTTCTATTAAACATGTTCCGTTAACCCCTTTTCTCTCATTTGCATTTAACATCTATACTTCAGCTCTATAGCAGAGAGTAGGCGCAACTGTCACTACATATATACGGGAAACCTTTCTAGTTTCACCTATCCTGTGACGCAAACATGGTCTTTTTATAAATATATTAGGATGGTTTCTCACAAATGCCTAGACTAATTCTCCGTATTAATAGAAGTACATCTTCTGATTCAAAGTTTCCTTTTACTATCACAACCTAAATCTTTATCTAAACATTCTCCTCACGTCAAAACATCCAATTGTTTCTCATGTCAGCAGTTTCTTTCACCACAAACCCTTATCAATATTGTATCATATGCAAAGTGTTTACCCTTCCACTACCTTGTAAGTATGCATAAAAGATTACAGTTGTTTATTACCTCAGAGCATAAGAATTTCTACAAGGTATGATTCATTTTCTTTAAGCATTTACTCTTATGTGTACTCCTAGTTATAACGCCCTGTTAAGCTTGTTAATTTTTCATAATTTTTCAAAGATCTTATACACTGATATTTTCAAGTTTCAGATATCCATTATCGGTATTTCTTGGGTCACTTTTATCGTCTCTTTTCTCTGTCTTTGATTTTGTTTTACTACAGTTAAAGTTTATCTTATAATCATTACCAGAGTTTGTTTTAGGTTGCTGCAAAAGAAAAAACTATTGTCCGTCCGCACTTTTTCTGTCCGTACTTTTTCCGTCCGCCCTCAGATCTTCAATACAAGAGACTAAACGGCTGCTTATTTGCATGTTGATCGTCCACCCTCCAATCATCAAACATACCAAATTCCAGCCCTCTAGACTCAGTAGTTTTTTACTTTATTTAAGGTTAAAATCAACCATAATCGTTCTTCTGGCAACGATATACCCCAGGCCATCACTGGGCCATGGTTAAAGTATCATGAAACCACCGATAGATAGATCTGTTTTCGGTGGCCTGGACTGTACGCTGCTGTGGTTGTACAGAAGACTCCATTGCGCCGAAGAAATTCGGAGCATAGTTTTTTTTTACTGGTTTACCATTGTTGCTGTTCTTCGTCATCACTATTGCCGTTCTCAAAGTGTCTATTATATTTATTGGGAATTTCTATTTTAGTTATTCTATTTTCTGCGTTTTCCATGTACGTAGACCAAAAACAATTGTTCATAGATATTAGTCCTTTCGGTTACTAAATCTAACACCGGACATTTTGCACAGTTCCTGCAATAACATTTTAATCATATATATATATATATATATATATATATATTATATATATATCTATATATATATATATATATATATATATATATATGTTTTTAAAGCCAGAAGGAAAAAATGAAAAAGCGAGATAGCCGAGTACTTCGCCCTTGTTTCCGACCCTTTACGAAGGCAAACTGAGTTTACAGATGAAAAACATAGTCAAAAGAAGGCTTAATATCAAACCACAAGATTAGCAATAAGGTTGATTTCACTCAACAGAAACCGGGAAACGCCTTAGGTTAGCCACACCTTGGAGGATACACACGCGGTAAACAGGTTATTCTTCCAGAAAACAGTATATTTTGAAAAAACAAGGAAGCATATACAACTTGATATCATG
>NC_061108.1:11595471-11622971 GCF_015104395.2 Macrobrachium nipponense
TTTTCTTTTGCAGCAACCTAAAACGTTTGGTAATGATTATAAGATAAACTTTAACTGTAGTAAAACAAAATCAAAGACAGAGAAAAGAGACGATAAAAGTGACTCAAGAAATACCGATAATGGATATCTGAAACTTGAAATATCAGTGTATAAGATCCTTTGAAAAATTATGAATATTAAGCTAGGAGTACGCATAAGAGAAAATTCGTAATGAAAATGAATCATACCTTGCAGAAATTCTTATGCTCTGAGGTAATAAACAACTGTAATCTTTCATACATATATACAAGGTAACTGAATGGGTACTACTTTGCATATGAAACAATATTGATTAGAGTTTGTGGAAAGAAACTGCTGCCACTAAGGAAACAATTGGGATGTTTTGACGTGAGGAGAATGTTTAGAGAAAGATTTAGGTTGTGATAGTAAAAGGAAACTTTGAATCAGGAGATGTACTGGTATTAATACGGAGAATTAGTCTAGGCGTTTGTGAGTAACCATCCTAAATATATTCATAGAAAGAAAGTCTTTTCGTCACTGAATGGTTGAGGCAAGAAAGGTACTGGAATATATGTAAGCGATAAGGAAGAACCTTGAAGTGCCTCTGGAAAATCTGGTCTGGATACATGTGGTGATAATTGAACCTACCCTCTGATATAGAGCTGAAGTATAGATGTTAAATGCAAATGAGAGAAAAGGGGTCAACGAAACAGGTTTAATAGAAGTTTGATGAATCGTATTCGAAAAGAAAACTCATAAAATGAGAAATATATTAATATGCAAAATAATGTAAATAAAATGATTGTGCGTAGAGGATGGATAAGTGTGTAGGAATGGTTCAGTCAAGTAGGAAATAGAGAGGATGATATAATGATGAGAAAATGTAATGTCTGAAAGTGTTAGGGGAGGAAAAGGAGACGACAAAAAACATACTTGGATAGACGAATATAAGATTCATTAGAAAGATACGGCTTTAGCATCCAGGAAGAGAGTACATACAAGACAGGTGATTGGAGCAGTATTTGACGATTTGTGAAATAACATTTCATACAAGAGAATGAAAAGTTTGTTTTCTTATTCTTTTTTAATTGAGACTATATCCATAATTCGGCAACATTATTATAAGTGTACGAGTAAGCCTTGACTATTCATTTATGATCATTAAATATATTGATTATATTGAGCTAGCTTTTCCAACAAGGGTTAGAAGTTCATGCTAACTTATGCTGCAGTAACCTTAATGATCACACATGAATTGAGTATGTGGAAGTCATTACAGATTACCTTATTATTGAAGGAATGACGTAGCCACTTACTTATTTTAAATATCCTCGTCTTCCAGTACAGAGATCATTCTGATTAATGTGAACATTGAAAGATTAGCACTAATCTTACATTTTCCTCATTATCGGATATTGTAGCATTTATATTCACAAGTAACGTCATTCAAAATAGCCATATGCGTCTGTGAGAGGCAATTTTTTTATTGCATTGCACATTTTACTTATTTTTTTTAAACGCAGCTAAAAGATTCATGGATTTCCCATTCCTGTGGTATTCGTATTCTATGATAAAATACAGAATCCGTAGTTCAGAATATTTAACAGTTACGATAACCACCAAAACAAGAATTGTAATTTTCTTTTATGGAAATATATTCAAAATCAAAAATCCTAAGAATTCAAAATCTGACAGATTCTAAGTCGTGAGAGGTAAAGTAAAGGGTTGTGTTAAGTGGATGATATTTTAGATTTTAATGATTTAATAAAAGAAGAAGTTAGCGAAATGCAACCAAAAGTCTTATGATTATACCTTGAGTCTTTACGTAGTTTCTTAGAAATGCATCAGCAAATAATTCATATGAAATTTCCTGTATATAATTCCACAGGGAGGGTTAGTGCTGTCAATGTACACCGTGCGGTGCACTGTAGGCATTACTTAAGGTTTTTTGCAGCGTCCCTTCGGCCCCTATTTGCAACTCTTTTCCTTCATTTTACAGTACCTCCCTCCATATTCTCGTTCTTCATATCTTACTTACTTATCCTATCTCAACAATTGATTGATAGTGCAACTGCGAGGTCTTCCTCCTGTTAACGCCTTTTTAAAGTCAATTTCCGTTTCAGCACTGAATGACCCAATAGGTCCCAGTGCTTGGCCTTTGGCTTAAATTTTATTTAATCTAAATTTCCTGTAGGTTAGATTGCGTCTTCAGGAATTGGCAGGTTTCAGTAATTACAATATTGGCCTGATTTCGTTATTAGGGAAGTAGAATTATTGTTTTAAAGGGGATAACGTTGCAAAAATAAATAAACAAATAAATACAATTTTAAAAAATTCTGCTCCTCTTCTTTCCTCTTATGTTCCGAGAATTCGCAACCCAGATATCGGGCAACGGTGGAAATTTACATGAAAGGTAACGCTTAAGTTGGGCCTGAGATGGAACCTCTTGACAGTCAATTTGCTGTGTGGGCTGGTGTTTTTGGACCCCTAAAACTGAAAGGTCTTTTTCTGATTCTTTTAGTCTCGGGTTATTACTAAAATGATCTACATTCTTGTTTCGAAATTGTGGATTAGTTTGACTTGCGTAGAAGTTTACCAATGATCCGTATTTAAGATGAGACTGTTAAAACTTACACCATTAAAAAGAAACTTTGTTGTTATTATGAAATTTCATATATTTTCTCTCTCTCTCTCTCTCTCTCTGTCGTCTCTCTCTCTCTCTCCTCTCACTCTCTCTCCCTCTCTCTCTCTCATTGAAATAATGACACGAGAATAACAAACACAAAAACTATTTGTAGTTCCAATGTTTTCCCATAAGCATACTCTCTCTCTCTCTCTCTCTCTCTCTCTCCCACTCTCTCTCTATCTCTCTCTCCCTCTCTCTCTCTCTCTCTCTCCTCTCTCTCCGTGTTATTTTCC
Source organism: Macrobrachium nipponense (assembly GCF_015104395.2). Classification (NCBI taxonomy): domain Eukaryota; kingdom Metazoa; phylum Arthropoda; class Malacostraca; order Decapoda; family Palaemonidae; genus Macrobrachium; species Macrobrachium nipponense. The sequence goes on from NC_061108.1 coordinate 11,598,391, forward strand.
CTAGTTTTTTTATTATATCTTTTATTTTCCTTCATTTCTTATTATATTTTATGTGTGGCGTTTTATGATAAAAATTAATGCAGTTTTTTCCTCTTGTAAAAATATAAAAGGGAATTCAGTGACAAAAATGACCTTGATTTAGTATTAAATTATGTCAATTATGCGATTATGCTTTAAACACAGGGTCCAACAGTATATACTAGAAACAAATATATCTATATGGCATTTATAAGGAAACAAACAGACGCGAGAATGTTTCTCTCATTTACAAAGGTATATTTCACATATGAATGACATTTCTAACGATTGTGCATTAAAATCAAAATGAAAGTTTTATCTTTCGTACCGTGACTATATCAGCCATTTGCACTGAACTTAAGAACATTTTTTTTTATTTTCTTGCTTTTGGAGTTATAAATATTTTCCGTCTCTCAGATGGATTCTCACGATTTCTCTCCCCCCTCTCTGCAATTATCTTAATGCCTTTGCATTGCATTTATGTGTGAGGAACCCTCAACTTCCACGCACTCAGTACGAGTAGTGATGCCACATTTCATGACCTGAAAATAGCGTTGGAAAAGAAGTGCGAAATGTCCCATTGTAATTAGTTACATTTGTTCTTCATGCACTGAGGAACTAGAATAGAATATTCGGAAATTTAGAATTTAGATCTATATATACACACACAGATATATATATATATATATATATATATATATATATATATATATATATATATATATATATATATATATATATATATATATATATATATATATATATGCATTACATGTCACTAAAATAACGTGTGCCAATGTAAATATCTAGCTAAGGCCACAGGAAAAATAAAAGAAGTACCAAGCGCTTTAGTGTTATATCAACACATTTTCGAGGTGCAATGATGAAAACATCTGAGAACTTCTAACAAAGTAAACATAAAAGCTGGAAAACTTGAAACACAAGTATTCATATACATACATATATATCATATATATATATATATATATATATATATATAATATGATATATAGATATATATATATATATATATATATATATATATATATATACACATTATATATATATATATATATATATATATATATATATATATATATATATATATATATCACATATATATATATATATATTATATATATATATACATAGTGTGTGTGTGTGTGGTGTGTGTGTGTGTGTGTGTTGTGTGTAGAATGTGTCAAAGATAATACTCAATGAACTGTTTCCAGTGTTCAAGTGAGCTGCTGAGTTTTGTTGGTCTAGTCTTGTTGTCAAATTTTGAATTTTCTTCTTCTTTCTTCTTTGCCTTCAGCTTTTCCCATTTTTATATGGGGTCGCTATTTCTAGAAAGCCTTCTCCATCTCCTTCTGTCCTGTACATCTTTTTCTCTTAGACATTTCTCCTTCATGTCCATTCAATAATTTATCTTTCCACCTGAACTTTGGCCTTCCCCTCCCTCTTCTGCTCTCCACCTCCATTGTTCATAACCCTCCTTACAATACGTGTTTCATCTTCTCTCCTCATGACATGACCAAACCATTTGAGTCTTCTTTCCTGAGTTTTTAATTTTTATTTTTTTTATTTTTTGAAACTTCTAATTCTTTGACTGTCCCCCGGATCAATTCATTCCGGATCTTATCTCTTTTTGTGACAAGTTTAAATGGCATTAGTTTAATGTCTCTTGTGAGTACTTGTGGCAATTATAACAAAGGTTTCATAACAACTTACATAAGAAGTTAGTGCAAGTTAATACAGTTTAATGGTAAAAAAAAAAAAATTACGCACCAGGTTCTAGAACGTCACAGAAGCCCAAGCTCAGATAAACGGTCATTTTACCTCTACCGTGGAATAAAAAGACATTTCCTTGGTTGGAGGTACAAAGGGGAAAAAGCAGCCCTTTATTGGCCAAGAAAAGAAGCAATGCCTACGAAGCGTGTGTTTTTTTTAATTTCTGTCACAAATTCCAATAGATAGGATAAGCTAGCTCTCTTAAATGTTCAGGTGACTCTATTGTAATAAGAGAGGAGGAACTGCTTTGATAAATTGATAAATTGCCATTGTTAATCGAATTATTGATGTAATTGTCTAGATTGACCCTGGAAAAAATGTCTATAGTATATTTGCTCTCTTTGTGTGAACTTGACATCAACTTTTCTCACTATATGGCTTAGTGTTTACCAGAGCAAATGCTTTGTGTTCTTGTCTTTGTTTCGCCGTAGACTTCTAACTTCCTCTTTGTAAAGAAAACCAGTTTTTTTTTTGTCAATTTACTTCCTCGCTCGTTAAATAATTGTGTCGACATTGAGTTTTAATAATAATGTACTAAGGGTAGGAATTGTAAATACAAAATTCATTATAGTTATATATTTTAATGGCAATAGTCCTAACGCTTCTTCATTAGAAAAGCTAGGCAGAATAACCAGTGTAGTAAAGCTATGATGATGTGTGTAACTCGATATCTGAACTAGTTCCTTCTTTGAACCATTAAAATTTCATCACACATGAAGGTATGGCAGCCGAAGAAAAACTTTATAACTTTTGTTACTCAACCATAAAGTAAAAATAATTCCTCCGGTTTCTGGTCTTACAGTATGTGAATGTTAGTAAACCTATTGAGTTGTTATTTGCTTGAATGTTCACCAGTGAATGTCAAAGATGGCAGTACCTAGGATACCATGGCCTCGTCAAATAGAATGCAAACCAGAGCTTTACTTGTAGATATAACATATTCTAGAAGGAGACTAGCATGTGTGTTTATTGGCGCCAACGTACAAGTGCTCTTCTGTTTTCATAAAGCTCTTATAGTTAAAATATAGGATGAAATCATTATTGATAGTATGTTATTTCATACTAAACACAACACGGTTATGAAAATGCATTGCTCACACCTAATAATATCTGAAGAATTCAATTGATGTATCTTTCCTAACATTTTCAATCATTTTAAAATAGCCAAGTCCTTTTTTTTCCCAATGCATCCCTATGAGGAAACTCTTTCCCTCCACTAAAGAAAGAAAATGTTCTGTATAAAACCACGAGAAGTAACCCTGTTTACTTTTATTATCCTCTTGCTAAATAAACCAATACAATTATTGAAAGAAGATAAACAGATGTCATTTTAAATCCCTCTTAATTGGACGGATGTTTAAAGTGTACCCTAATCATTTCATAATTAAGCCAGGATGATTTCTTTGATGTTGTCGAACAGAAAGGACAAAGTAAAGTCTGGAAAACAACGAAACAATATGACACCGCCTGGAAATCCTGCTGAAAACCAAAATGTTGTCGGGGAAAACAGAATTCCCTCTTCTTTTACGTTACTTAGACTTCAATTGCAAATCCTCTTTCTCAGAATCTCAGGAGGAAGTACCAAGCTGATTTTTCTGGCCCACACGTACCCAGTTTTATTTTGCGTTTGTGCCTTTTCTTGCACGTACTTATAGAATATTAAATCACTAGGTTTTCAATTCTGAATGCTCTTATATTTCATTTATTCTCTAAGGTCAAGACCAATAAGACTCGATATTAATATTACATAAAAACGGAATAAGCCAGAATAATAGACCAAAAGATTATTTTTCTGTCAGTTTTGGAACGAAGTTACCAAAGCAATTATGTAATATAGCAGTGATTTGATGGATCTTGTGGAATAAATGCAGAATAAAAAAAATGCAGTATTGACAATAAAGGCAGTTTTCTTTTAATGAGGTAAATTAAAACAAAATATTATATAGATAATAGTATTGAGAAGGCTTTTTCATTCAGCTTAGTAATTAGTTTTGCATTCTGCCATTATCGGAATATAAATAAATTGTTTTTTATGAAGCCTTGTGTAAACTCTTTTTTTTCCGGTGCCTGCTCGAATTTACATTGAATTGCGACTGATTTTTAGTAAAAATAAATTACATGAAGAGTAATTAAAAAAACATAAAACCTTAGGCACATACAAGAAACGGTCGAATCTTTTGTTAAAAATCTGCAGTAAAAACATAGTGTAAAATCTTTTTTTACCTTCATCAAAGTAAGACGCCTCAATACATAAAATACAAGATTGTGTTAGGACGAGTACAGATGATTCTTGATAAAAAACTGACAAGCTCCCTTTTCCTTTACTTCTATGGGTTTATTAACGAAAGTTTTCTTTTCGCCAGCTTATTTTATGCAAATCCTATAATAAAAAGTTGAAAAGGATTCTAAAAGAGAAAGAAAAAAACAAACATTTTTATTCAGGGAAAAAAAGACTAAAAGCATTTTCGTGGTCCCTCAACACACTTCTGCTAATTTCCATCTGTTGTTTAGTTGTAATTGTCCAGTGTGATATACTGCTATAACATGTAAATTTAGCGATAGCTCACTTCACTATTTCGGTGGGGAGAGCTGTTGCATAAAAAAAAAAATTGCAACCAATTCGTACTTTGAGTGTTACCGAAAGGGCAAAGAAAATAGCTACCAAATTTTTATGACATGAGGACATAAAGAAAAATATGTGAATTAAGTATTTTTGCTTCATTCTATCACTGAAAAAGACAAAAAAAAATAATGAAAAAAATTGATATGAAATAGCGATGGCATAAAAGCATAAAAGCAACAGGATCTCATTTACTATGCGTTACCTTTATCTGTTTCAACCTCACTTCTACTTTTGTTTTACCACGTTTTTCTACTTTGCTGTTTTTTGTTTGGCCTAATATTTTTTGTTGGTGTTCATTGCAGTCTTATTTCCAATTACTCTTTTACTGTACTGTATCAGTGATATTTTGTAATCTACCCCTTTTCCTATTCATGCTTTTATTGAGAATTTAATTATTTTATCCTTTCTGCATTCCCATACGAACCCTCTTGTGCTGATTGTACTCAATTCTGAATATTATTTATATTTATGTTATATTCAGTCATCGCCAATATTGAAAGCTATTCATATATACATACATACATACATACATACATACATACATACATACATACATGTGTACGTATGGTTTATGTATGTATGTATGTATGTCTGTATGTGTGTTTGTATGTATATATTTGCTCGATTTGGTTATTGTTTCAATCTCGCGACTCAGATTCATATTAGAAGTTTTTCATAGCTAACGAATTTAATAGCCCATATTTTTTTCGTGTGTCGTGAATTGAACAATTTTGCCTAAATAATCACACTGATCTTCCCTTCTATCAATTAACTTATTTAAATTAATCATGATGGTCTAATAATTCATTCTATTTTCTTGTTCCATAGACATTCGGACATTCATGTTAACTGAATTCCGTTATGCAAGACTATATTCCAAACGTGTTTCAGAAAAGGAAGAAAGAATAAGTCAGGAATCTGTCTTTATTTTTTTTTTGGTGTTGCACTATATGCAGTATATATGTTACGGCCATTTGAAAAATTTGTAATTTTACAAAATTGCGGCCATTATGCAAAAGGACAAAATTCATGGTCATTTTGCAAAATGACATAAATTTCTCAAACATTTTGCAAAACGACCAAGATTTTGGTTATTTACAAAAAAGCAGTATTATTGTTGGTCCGTTTACAAAAATCTCCATACAGCAAGAGCCAGATGGAAAAAAAGCTTGTCATTCACTCTGCAAATCATCTCTTTAATATTGGTTAATTTACTCGTTTCCCACTAGGTAATTGTACTGTATAATTGTCGATCATTCACTTACTTATCCGAACCCCCCCCCCCCCCCCCCCAGGTTCTTTTTTCTCCACAATAGTAAGTGAGCTGGTTTTTTGTACGGTTGGTTGATCACTGCTGTCAGAAGGCACTGCTGAAAGCCAGGAGAAGACGGACCAACGCCAGTACTTTGTTGCATTCAATTAGTTACTTGCTAAAACTTTATACGTTTTGATGTATTTTGAAAGTGTATTTTCTGATAATGAATGACTTAGTTATGTTCACTACGTTTTAAATTCCCTCGCTTTTTTTTTCCATCTGGGCTCTGCTGTATGGACATTTGTAAACTGACCAACGATAATTTTGTAAACTGACCAAAATCTTGGTCGTTTTGCAAAATGTTGAGAAATTTAGGTCGTTTCAAAAGACCACGAATTGGTCCTTTGCATAATGGCCGGCAAATTTTGTAAAATGACCAATTTTGCAAAAATGGCCGTAACATATATATGCTCTCAAAACACAAAATCTCCGGTCTAAGTATCTAACATCTTAATACACCACATTTTCCTACAACAGCACCAAGCTCTAACTTTGAAGAGTGCTCCCGTTCAGGTTGGCCTTCGATAGATGTCCAAAGACTCTGTATCTCAAGAAGTTGCAGGCAAACGCCAATATTACCACAAATCCGTTTATGGTGAAAGATGGCACTATAACGCGCCAGTCCTGAAATACGTAGTGTCTACCAATAGACTTTTCAGAGGTTAATGGGGGAAGGGGGAACAATCTCAAATAGTTATAATCCCTAGCTTCGCTCTTTTTTAAAGTTTCAGATAATTTTGCTGTTATCCATTAGGAAACATTCCCATTCATTAAATATTCCTTAAAAAAGATCTGATTTTCCTTTTCCAAAAGAGAGAGAGAGAGAGAGAGAGGAGAACTTCACGCGAGAGAGGAGAGGAGACCCGAGGAGAGAGAGCGAGAAGGAGAGAGAGAGCAAGGGTGGTGTTCGCGGGAAGTCGATGTTACTGGCAAAAAAAAAAATACATGTATCTTTTGCGTAGGAAGCTAAGTTGGCAGCTAGATATCATTCGGACTTGTCGAAGGGTCAGTGATTTCCAAGTTCAGAAAAATATTATTTTAACATAATTTTTACATTTCCGGATCTTTGTAAATGCTCCATCTTCGTTTAAAAAAGGAGCATCAACTTGGTTTCCACTAAGGAGGCGGTTCATAAGTTACTTATGTGAGCGTTTGTCCTGCAGAAGTATTATTATAGAAAAAGGGGGCTTGAGATATGAATAACTCCCAGAATAAACGAATTAATTTGACGGTTTTCTGCGCCCTAAAACAAGGGACTTAAAGCCATGGGAATATAAAGAAAAATAAATTATATACAAAACGTTCCACCAAAAGTTGGGATTGAAAGATAGGATGTTGCTTTTATTCATAGTAATCATCTCGGGTTTCATGTGGGCTGCCACGCCTTCAGGAATTAAAGCTACCATATCTATACAAGTTCGTTTGTAAATATAACCCGTAACTCGGTCTCTTTCTTATATTTCAGGCTTTGTTATATTATTAGAAGGAAGATTAACCTCGGTATTAAGAAAGAATTGAATTTAAAAAAAATCACAATTCAGATTATAGAGGAGGGGTAGGGTATTAAGCCCTTCATCATGAATAATCACGGACCAACACAAATATGAAAAATGTTTGTTAAGTATGTCAAAACAACATTTTCATTTTGCTGCCAGTTTCAGCTATTTAAATATTGGATAGCAGTGCTCTCTCACTAAATGTTTAATTACAGCGACCCCTCATATCATCTCTCTCTATCTCTTCTATCTCTTCTCTCTCTCTCTCTTCTCTCTCTCTTTCTCTCTCTCTCGGGATCCATAATTCCACTCCTCCCCCTTTTTGCAATTATCTTTTAATGCCTTTGCTATGCATGGATGTTTGGAGAACTTTAACACCCTATGCACGGACTGCACTTTGATGCCTCTTTATATGATTAAAATGTATTGCAGGAACTGTGCAAAATGTTCCTGTGTTAGAATTAAGCATCCCCAACGAAAGGTAATAATAATCTATGAACAATGCTTTTGGTCTTACGTTACGGAAAACGCAGAAATAGAATAACTAAAATTGAAATTCCAAAAATATAATAGACACTGTGAGAACGAAAATAGTGATGACGTGGGAAGCAGCAACAATGGGTAAACCAGTCCGAAAATGCTCTGAATTTCTTCGCGCAATGGAGTTTTCGGTACAACCTCAGCAGTAGTTTACAGTCAGGCCACGAAAACAGGAGCATCTTTCGGCGGTTTTCATGAAAACTTACATCATGCGCCCAGTAATGGCCTGGGTTACTATCGTTGCCAGAAGCACGATTATGGTTGATTTTAACCTTAAATAAAGTTAAAAACTACGGAGTTCTAGAGGGCTGAAATTGTGGTTATGGTTTGATGATTGGAGGGTGGACGATCAACATGCAAATAAGCCAGCCGTGTAGTCTCTTGTATTGAAAGATCTGAGGGCGGACGGAAAAAGTACTGACAGGAAAAGCGCGGGACGGACAATAGTTTTCTTTGCAGCAACCTAAAATGTGTGGTATGATTATACGATTAAACTTTAACTGTGTAAAACAAATCAAAAGACAGAGAAAAGAGACGATAAAAGTGACAAGAAAAAATATCGTTAATGAATATCTGAAAAACTTGAAAGATCAGTTGTATAAGATCCTTTGAAAAATTATGAATATTAAGCTAAGGAGTACGCATAAGGAGTTAAATTCGTTAATGAAAATAAATCATCCCTTGCAGTAATTCGTATAATCTTTCATGCATACATACAAGTAGTGAATGGGTAGCACTTTATATGAAACAATATTTGATTAGAGTTGTGGAAAGAAACGCTGCCACTAAGGAAAAACAATGGGATGTTTGACGTGAGGAGAATGTTTAGAGAAAAGAAAGGATTTAGGTTGTGATAGTAAAAGGAAAACTTTGGATCATGATATGTAATGGTATTAATACGGACAATTAGTCAAGGCATGTTGATGTAACCTCATAAAACATATTCATAGAAAGAGAGGAATAGAAAGGTCTATCGGGATACATGTCGTGACAGTTGAGCCTACTCTCTGCTATAGAGACTGAAGTAATAGATTGTTTTAAATGCCAAATGAGAGAAAAGGGCGTGAACGAACATGTTTTAATAGAAGTTGATGAATAGCAATTCGAAAAGAAAAACTCGTTAAAATGAGAAATATATTTATATGCAAAATAATGTTAAAAAATGATCGTGCGTGGAGGATGGATTAGTGTTTAGGAATGGTTCAGTTTCAAGTAGGAAATCGAGAGGCTGATATAATGATGAGAAAAGTATGTCTGAGGAGTGGTAGGGGAGGAAAAGGAGACGAAAAAAAACAAAACCTGTATAGACGGATTTACGGATTCATTAGAAAGATCCGGCTTTAGCATCCAGGAAGAGAGTACATACAAGACAGGTGATTGGAGCAGTATTTGACGATTTGTGAAATAAACATTTCATACAAGAGATGCAAAGTTTGTTTCTTAGTCTTTTTTATTGAGTAATATATCCATAATTCGGCAACATTATTATAGTGTACGAGTAGCCTCGACTATTCATTTATGATCATTAAAATATTGAAGTAATTAGCTAGCTTTTCCAACAAGGGTTAGAATAGAAGTTCGTGTAACTTATGGTGCAGTAACCTTAATGATCACACATGAAATTGAGTAGGTGGAAGGTCATTACAGATTACCTTATTATTGAAAGGAATGAACGTAGCCCACTTTACTTATTTGCAATATCTCGTCATTCCAGTACAGAGATCATCTGATTACTGTGAACATTGAAAGATTAGCACTAATCTTACATTTCCCCTATATAGGATATTGTTAGTGTTTATATCACAAGTAACGTCATTTCACAATAAGCATATGCGTCCTGTGAGAGGCAATTTTTTATTGCATTGCACATTTTACTTATTTTTTTTAACGCAGCTAAAAGAATTCATGATTTCCAATTCCTGTGGTATTAGATTCTATGATAAAATTACAGAATCCGTTATAGTTCAGAATATTTAACAGTTCCGATAACCACCAAACAAGAATTGTAATTTTTCTTTTTATGGAAATATATTCAAAATCAAAAATTCCTAAGGAATTCAAAAATCTGACAGATTCTGAAGCCGTGGAGGTATAAAGTAAAGGGTTGTTGTTAAAGTGGATGAATTTTAGATTTAATGATTTAATAAAGAAGAAGTAGCGAAATGCAACCAAAAGTCTTATGGATTTACCTTGAGTCTTTACTAGTTCTTAGAAATGCATCAGCAACATAATTCATATGAAATTCTGTATAGAGTTCCACAGGGAGGGTTAGTGATGTCAATGTTACACCTGCGGTGCACTGTAGGCAGTACTTAAGGCTTTTTTGCAGCGTCCCTTCGGCCCAATTGCAACTCTTTTCTTCATTTTACAGTACCTCCTCCATATATCGTTTCCCTCTATCTAATTTACTATCCTATATCAGCAATTGATGATAGTTGCAACTGCGAGGTCTTCCTCCTGTTAACGCCTTTTTAAAGTCAATTTCCAGTTTCTGCACTGAATGACCCAATAGGTCCCTAGTGCTTGGCCTTTGGCTTAAATGTATTTAATCTAAATTTCCTGTAGGTTAGCTTGCGTCTTCAGAATTGGCAGGTTTCAGTATTACAATATTGGGCTGATTTCGTTATTAGGAAGTAGAATTATTGTTTTAAAGGGGATAAACGTGCAAAAATAACTAAACAAATAAATACATTTTAAAAATTATGCTCCACTACTTTCCTCTTATGTTCCGAGAATTCGCAACCAGACTATCGGGCACCGGTGGAAATTACATGAAAGGAAACGGTTAACTTGGGCCCTGAGATGGAAACTCTTGACAGTCAATTTGCGGTGTGGGCTGGTTTTTGGGACCCCTAAAACTGAAAGGTCTTTTCTGATTTTGTAGGTCTCGGGTTAGACTAAAATGATCTACATTTTTTTTCCGAAATAGTGAATTAGTGTGACTGACTAGAAGTTTACCGGTGATTCGTTTTAGATGTGACTGTTAAAAACGTTAACCATTAAAAAAGAAACTTTGTTGTTTATTATGAAATTTCATCTAATTTCTCTTCTCTCCTCCCTCTCTCTCTACTCTCTCTCTCTCTCTCTCTCTCTCTCTCTCTCTCTCTCATTGAAATAATGACACGAGAATAACAATACAAAAACTATTTGTAGTTCCCATGTTTCCCATTAAGCATACTCTCTCTCTCTCTCTCTCTCTCTCTCTCCTCTCTCTCTCTCTCTCTCCTCTCTCTCTCTTGTTATTTTCCCTGGTTTTTTATTATATCCTTTTATTTTCTTTCGTTTCTTATTATATCTTTGATTTCTCTCGTGTTCTTAGTATATCTTGATGGTGGCGTTATGATAAAAAAACTAATGCAGTTTTTCCTCTTGTAAAAATAAAAAGGAATTCAGTGAAAAAATGACTTAATTAGTAATTAAATAATGTCAATTATGCGATCATGCTTTAAATCATAGGGTCCACAGTATATAACAGAAATATATCTGTATGGCATGTATAGGGAAACAAACAGACATGAGAATGTTTCTCCCGTTTACAAGGTATATTTCACATATGAATGGACCTTTCTAACAATTGTGCATTAAATCAAAATGAAACTTTTATTTTCGTAAACCGTGATTATATCAGCGTTTCCACTGAACTAACGAACATTTCATATTTTATGCTTGGAGTTATAAAATCATTTTCCGTCTCTCAGATGGATTCTCACGATTTCTCTCTCCCCCTCTCTGCAATTTCTAATGCCTTTGCATTGATTTATGTGTGAGGAACCCTTCAACTTCCACGCACTCGTACGATTTAGTGATGCCACATTTCATGACTGGAATAGCGTTGGAAAGATGTGCGAAATGTCCCATTGCAATCAGGTACATTGTTCTTCAGTATGCCTTGTGGAACTAGAATAGAAATTCGGGAAATTTAGATGTGTGTATGTATATACCTACTATCATAGTATATATTACTATATATATAATATAATATATATATATATATATATTATATATTATATATATATATATATTTTATATGTACTATATATAATATATATATATATATATATATTATATATTATATATATATTATACTATATATATTATATATATATATATGTGTGTGTGTGTGTGTGTGGTGTGTGTGGGTGTGTGTGTGTACGCAGAATAATGTAAAGATGGATACCAATGAAATGATTCAGTGTTCAATTGAGCTGCTGGAGTATTTGTTGCTCTAGTCTTGCTGTCAAGTTTGAATCTTCTTCTTCTTTCTTCTTGCCTTCAGGCGATTTCACATTTTCTATATGGGGTCGCTATTCTTAGTCAGCCTCTCCATCCTCCTTCTGTCTGTACATCTTGTTCTCTTAGACATTTTTTTCTCATGTCATTCAATAAGTCATCTTCACCTGGGGGGGAACTTGGCCTACCCCTCCCTCTTCTGCCTTCCACTCCATGTTCATAAGCCTCTTACATACGGTGTGTATCTTCCCTCTATGACATGACCAAAACCATTTGAGTATTCTTCCTGAGTTTCTTTTTGGGGGGAAACTTCTAATCTTTGACTGTCTCCCCCGGATCAATTCATTTCCGGATCTTATCTCTTTTTTGTGACAAGTTTGAATGACATTAGTTTAATGTCCTCTTGTGAATACTTGTGACAATTCTAATAGAGTTTGATACAAGTACATAAGAAGTTAGTTGCAAGTTAATATAAGTTTTAATGGTAAAAAAAGGTTATGCCACAGGTTCATCAGCGTCACTTAAGCCCAAGCTCAGATAAACGGTCCATTTTACCTCTACCGTGAATGAAAGAAATTTCAGGTTGGAGTACAAAGGGGAAAAAGCCAGCTCTCTATTGACCAAGAAGAGGAAACAATTTCCTATGAAGCATATATTTTTTTATTTCTGTAACATTCCAATAGATAGGATAAGCTAGCGCTTTAAAATGTTCAGGTGACTCTATTGTAATAAGAGAGGAGGAACTGCTTGATAAATTCATAAATTGCCCAAATTTTTGGGGGGGGTTTTTTTTAAACGAATCTGGATGTTAATGTCTAGATGACCTGGAAAAAATGGTCTATAGCAGATATTTTCTCTCTTTGTGTGACGTGACATCAACTTTCTCACTATATGGCTTAGTGGTTTACCAGAGCCAAATGCTTGTGTACTTGTCTTTGTGTTCGCCGTAGACTTCTAACTTTCTTCTTTTGTAAAGAAAACCAGTTTTTTTTTTTTTTTTCAATTTACTTCCTCGCTCGTTAGATGATTGTGTCGACATTGAGTTTAATAAAAATGTACTAAGGGTAGGAATGTAAATACAAATTCATTATAGTTATATATTTTTAATGGCAATAGTCCTAAAACGCTTCTTCATTAGAAAAGTAGGCAGAATAACCAGTGTAGTAAAAGCTATGATGCTGTATGAGATGTGTGTAACTCGATATCCTGAACGTTCCTTCTTTGAACCATTAACATTTCATCACCACATGAAGGTATTGGCATGCCGAAGTAAAAACTTTATAACTTTTGTTACTCAACCATAAAGGAAAAATACTTCCTCGGTTTATCGGTCTTACCAGTATGTGAATGTAGTAAAACCTATTGAGTTGTTATGTGCTTGAATGTGCAACCAGGAATGTCAAAGATGGCAGTACATAGGATACCATGGCCTCGTCAAATAGAATCCAAACCAGCGCTTCACTTGTAGATATAAACATTATTCTAGAAGGAGACTAGCATTGTGTGTTTATTGGCGCCAAGTACAATTGCTCTTCTGTTTTCATAAAGCTCTTATAGTTAAAATATAGGACTGAAATTCATTATTGATAGTATGTTATTTCATACTAACACACCACGGTTATGGAAAATCCATTGCTCCACACCTAATAATATCTGAAGAATTCAATTGATGTATCTTCCTAACATTTCAATCATTTTAAAATAGCCAGTCCTTTTTTTTTCCAAGGGGCATCCCTATGAGGAAACTCTTCCCTCCACTAAGGAAAAGAAAATGTTCTGTTATAAAACCACGGAAGTAAACGTTTACTTTTATTATCCTCTTGCTAAATAAAACAATACAATTATTGAAGAAGATAAGAAAACAGATGTATCATTTTAAATACCTTTTAATTGCGACAGAAGTTTAAAGTGTACCTTAATCATTTCATAAATTAAACCAGGAGATTTCGTTGATGTTGCCGAACAGAAAGACAAAGTAAAGTCGTGGAAAAAACAAACGAAACAATATGACACCCGCCTGGGAAATCCTGCTGAAAACACAAAATGTTGTCTGGGAAAACGAATTCCCTCTTCCTTTACGTTACTTAGACTCTCAATTGCAAATCCTCTTTCTCAGACTCTCAGGAGGAAGTCCCAAAGCTGATTTTTCTGGCCCACACGTACCCAGTTTTATTTTGCGTTTGGCATTTTGTGTATAGCTTATAGAAATATTAAATCACTAGGTTTTTTCAGTTCCTGAATGCCTCTTATACTTAATTTTCATTTCTGCACTAAGGTCAAGGACCAATAAGACTCGATGTATTATTACATAAAGACGGAATAAGCGTGATTAATAGACCAAAAGATTATTTTTCTGTCAATCTTTGAACAAAAGATACCAAAGCAATTACGGAATATAACAGTGATTGTTGATCGGTGTTATGGAATTTACAAATGCAGATTGAAAAAATGCAGTATGAAAGTAAAGATATTTTCCTTGCAATGAAGTTAAATTAAAACAAAATAGTATATAAAGTATGGTACTGAACAGGCTTTCGTTACAGACGTAGTAATTTTTTTGCAATCTGATGTTATCGGAATAAGAAATAAAAATTGTTGTTTGAAGTCTCGTCTAAACACTTCCCGTGTCTTTTCTTGCCCGAATTACCGGAATTGCGACTGATTAGTAAAATAAATTACTTGCAGAATAATTAAAAACATATCCTTAGGCACTTACAAGAACGGTCGAATCTGTTAGTCAAAAACCCCAGTAAAAGCATAATGTAAAATCTTTTTTCTTCATCAAAATGAATACCCAAAGTACAAAAAATACAAGATGGGTTAGACGAGATAGATGATTCTTGGTAAAAACTGACAAGCTCCTTTTGCCTTTTACTTTTATGGGTTTATTATTCGAAAGTTTTCTCGGCAGCCCATTTATTGGGAAATCCTATAACAAACACGTTGAACAGGATCTAAAGAGAAATAAATAAAAACAAACATTCTTATTTAGGGAAAAAAGGACTAAACATTTCGTAGTCCCTCAACACAGTACTGCTGTATTTCCCATCTGTTGTTTGTTTTAGTTGTAAATTGTACAGGGTGAATACTGCTTATAACACATGTAAATTTAGCGATAGCTCACTTCACTATTCGGTTGGGAGCAACTGTGCATAAAAAAAAAAAAAAATGCAACCAATTCGTACTTGAGTGTAGTGTTACGAAAGGGCAAAGAAAATAGCTACCAAATTTTTTATGACATGAGGACATAAAGAAAAATATGTGAATTAAGTATTTGCTTCATTTCTATCACTGAAAAGAAAAAAAAATAATGAAAAAAATGATATGGAAATAGAGTATGGCATAAAAAGCATTAAAGCAACAGGATCTCATTTACTATGCGTTACCTTTTATCTGTTTCAACCTCATTCTACTTTGCTTTTACTATTTTTTTTCTCCTTTGGCTGTTTTTGCTAAGGCCTAATATTTTTGTGTGTTCATTGCAGTCTATTTCCAATTACTCTTTTACTGTACTATATCAGTGATATTTGTAATACTACCCTTTTCCTAATTCATGCTCTTATTGAGAATTAATTATTTTATCCTTTGTATTCACCATACGAACCCTTCTTTCTGATTGTACTCAATTCTGAAATATTCATTTTTATATTTATCTTATATTTCAGTCATCGCCAATATGAAAGCTTATCCGACTGAGGACAATATAAATATATAATATTCCATACTATAATATATATAATATATATATTATATATATATAATTATATATATCTATATATATATATATTATATATATAATCATATACAATACATACATTACAAGTTTTGCCACGAAGGAAAAAATGAAAAGCGACTATAGACAAGTACTTTCGTCCTGTTCGGACCCTTTTACTTAGTAAAGGGTCCGAACAGGAACAAAGTACTCGGCTATCTCGCTTTTTCATGTTTTTTTTCCTCGTGAATCTCGCTTTTTCCTTTTTGTCTTTCGTGGAAAAAAAACCTTTAGTTCACATAGGACTCCGTTTTATATACTGCTGATCAAGTTTTTCATACATTACATAATACATTACCATAGATATATATAGATATATATTTAAATGTTAAAAATAATTATATATATACTATATATATATATAATATATATATATACTACAATGTATATATATCTATATATCACATATATATATATACCCATTATATATATATATAATATATATAATATATATATATATATATATACATATAATACATATATATATCTATATCATCTATTTATATATATATATATATATATATAATAGATATATATATATATATATATATATATTTATATATATATATTGTGTGGGTATATGTGTGTTGTGTTGTGTGTCGTGTGTGTGCGTGTGTGTGTACGTGTGTGTTTATGTCTGTGTGTAGGTTGTATGGTGAGTTTGTATGTATGTAGTTTGCTAATTTAGTTATTGTTTCAATCTGGTAATTCAGATTGTGCATAGGCCAAGTTACAAAATCGTCCTAAAAATAGGCCATCATATTAGAAGTTTCATAGCTAAACGAATTTATTGGTCCATCTTTTTTGTGTTGTCGTGAATTGAACAATTTTGCCTAAATAATCACATTGATATTCATTCGATCAATTAACTTAGTTAAAATTAATCATGATGGTCTAATAATGTCATTCTATTTTCTAGTTTCCATAGACATTAGACGTTCATTTCAAGAATACATATGCAAGTATCCTATTATCAAACGTTTTTTTTAGAAAAGGAAGAAATAAGTAGGATCTGTCTTGCTTACTTTTTTTGCGCACTTACATAGCAGTAGATTTATGCTCTCAACACAAAATCTCCGGTTAATGTATCTACAATCTTAATCCACCACTTTTCTTACACAGCACCAAACTCAAACTTTGAAGATGCTCATCGTTCAGGTGCCTTCGATAGAGGTCAAAGCTCTGTATCTCAGAAGTCCAGGCAAAGCCAATATTCTCACCACAAAATCATTGGTAAAAGATGGCACTAAAGCGCAGTCCTGAATGTTCTTTAGTTTTTACATGCACTAGACTTTCAGAGGCTAATGGGGGGGAGGGGAGGAAAAATCTCAAAATTGTTATAATCCTAGCTTCGTCGTTTCTTAAAAGTTGTCAGATAATTTTGCTGTTTTCAGTAGTATACCATGGCCTATTCATAAAATTTATCTAAAAAAGGATATGACATCCTTTTCCAAAAGAGGGAGAGAGAGAGAGAGAGAGAGAGAGAGAGAGAGAGGGAGAAGAGAGAGAGAAGAGAGAGAAGGGTGGTGTTTGCGGGAGTCGATATTACTGGCAAAAAAAAAACATTATCTCTTGCGTAGGAAGATTAAGTTGGAAGCTAGAATATCATTCGAGTTGTGGAGGGTCATTGATTCAAATTAGCAAAATATTTTTTTTTAACATATTTTTACATTTCCGGTCTCTTTGTAAATGCTGCCATCTCTCATGTAAAAAAGGCGCATCGAGCACGCTTGTCTTCTCCATAGAGCGGTTTCATAATTTACTTATGTGAGCGTTTGTCCTGCAGAGTATAATTATACGAAAAGGTGGGCTTGAGGGAAAGAATAACGCCAGAATTAAAACTGAATTAATTTGGCCGGTTTTCTGGCGCCCTAAAACAAGACTTAAGCCCCGGAGAAATGAAAGAAAATAAATTATATAATGGAAAACGCTTCCACCAAAGGGGGAGAAAGATAGGATTGTTGCTTTTATTTGTGTAATCATATGGGTTCATGTGGGCTGCCACGTCTTCAGAAGTAAGCTTCCCAATCTATTACAAGTTCGTTTCTGTAAATATTACCGTAACTCGACATTCTTCATTATATTCAGGCTTTGTATCTTTTTAGAAGAAGATTTAACCTCGGTAATTTGTCAAGGTTCTCTGATATGTTCCACGTAGGAACTGGGCATTTATCAAAATAATTGAAAAAAAACTCCCCCCACAGAGTAACTCGGTCAAAATAATGGGAAATATGATGAAACATGGTACGGTAGTAAATTAAATGGATATTACGAAACGGTATGGTGTAAATATTTGTATGCATATATTACGCTTTACTATAGATGAACTCTGCATCATTGTTATTCAGGGGAACGAATGTCCGACAGGGCAATATTTGAAGTGAAATAATTTGTCCGAAATAAGCATCCTTATATATCAGGTGCGAAAATATATATTCCCCATGCATGAATAAAACACATTTAATGAAGCTCTCCTCTCTCTCTCTCTCTCTCTCGCTGCTCTCTCTCTCTCTCTCTCCTTTATATATATATATATATCAAACATAGATATATATATATATATATATATATATATTAATATATATAAAATACATAGATATTATATATATATCACTATATATATATATTTATATACTTATATATATATATATCATATTTATATATATATAAATATATAATATTATATATATACATACATCCATATATATATAGTATATATATATATCTATCTATATATATATATATTATATATATATATCTTATATATATAGTATATATATAAAGGTTTTTTGCCACGAAGGGAAAAAGGAAAAAGCGAGGTAGCCGAGTACTTTCGGCCCTTGTTTCGACCCTTTATGAAGGCCAAACTGAGTTTACAAATGAAAACCATAGTCAAAAGAAGGCCTTAATATAAAAACTGACACTACAAGATTAGCAATAAGGTCGATTGCAATCTACAGAAACGGAGGAAGGAAAAGGAAACGCCTTAAGGTTAGCCACACCTTTTGAGGATTACACACGCGGTTAAACAGGTTATTCTTCGAAAAACAGTACAGTTGGAAAAAAACAAGGAAGCATACAACAACTTGGATTATCATTGAAATTTACAACAAATTTTCCCAAAAAAGACGAAAGAAAATATGAACATATATATATATATATTATATATATATATATATATATATATATAATATATATATTATATATTTATATTATATCTAATATATATTAATATATATTATTATATACCTATACTATATATTATATATATTAGATATATATATATATATATCGAGCAAGAGAAAGAGGAGAGGTAAATACGAACCCGAGGAGAGAGAGAGAGAGGACGTGGAGACAGTACGAGAGAGAGAGAGAGGAGAGAGATGAGAGAGAGAGAAATAATAACTATATACTTGTGGGGACTAATTATTAGTAGTCATTTTTTTAAGGTCCTTCGATAAACATTCTTACAAATTATATGGGTCCAAATAGTAAATTCCCAGACTAAGATTTAGGTTGGTTTTCATTAAGTGATTTGTATAATTGCCGATTTCAGTCAATTTCATGAAACATAATCATTATATACTAGCAATTACCGAGGTATCCCCCAATTAATACATGAGATGGTTCATCAGATGGATAAACAGTGCATTGAAGTCCTGGGCGGTTCTAAACTGAATACATATGCTGGTATACGTACACATAAATTTTTACTTGACTGAACCAACGTAAAACGATGGGCAATCCTTACAAGGAATTTTGTAAATGATGTTACTTGTTACGAGACTATTCTTAATTATTTCATATCTTTAATGTAGTGTTTATAAGAGAAACACTATATTAACATAAACGATTTAATATTGATTTATGGTTCAGTATTTAAATCGTTATATCACGTGGTTTTAAAAGGATGCTTCTCTGCCACAATGAAGTCTTTGGCAATATACGCATCCGGGTATGAAGGGAATAACTATAGTAGATTCACATCATTTTTGATGTTCTAGGCCGGCCCTTACGACGCTCCTGAGAATCATCTGCCATATGAACTCTTGACAGAGTGACAGGTTTCCAGCCCTTGTGATTGGCTTATAACAGCCAATCAGGAGCGTCGTAAAGATTGCAATCGAAATCAGATGCACCGGTGGATGTGGAATCTACTATAGTTTCCACTTACCTAAAAATAAATTTTGTAGTTCATCCTTCATTGTCAAAAAGGCCTCGTCCAACCATATATAGCAATAATGTTATACTGTTAACATGTAATATATACTTATTAAAGAAAATTTAGGGGCAAAAATGGCACGCATAGGATTGTATCATAACCTTTGATAAGTGCCCACCAAATTACTTCTCCCTTTCACTGTGTAATTCAAACGGAATATAATAGCAGTTTTACTCTTTAGTACACGATAGAATACATTTTTTATATTATAGAGTATTATTATAAGAATGAGTTACCATAGTTGCTTATAAGCTA
Source organism: Macrobrachium nipponense (assembly GCF_015104395.2). Classification (NCBI taxonomy): domain Eukaryota; kingdom Metazoa; phylum Arthropoda; class Malacostraca; order Decapoda; family Palaemonidae; genus Macrobrachium; species Macrobrachium nipponense. The sequence continues at coordinate 11,618,653 of NC_061108.1, forward strand.
TCTACTGTAGCAGTAGCCACCTTCCCCATAGCCCCCCTCCCCATAGCCCCCCTCTTCCACCCACCCCGCAAAAAAAAAAAAATTGCAGATCGTTTCCGCAGTTTGTTTTCAGTATGCGTTACTTTTATAGTTCCACAATTTGCATATCTATTATATAAATCCCTCTGGTAAGATGTTTCCAGAGTTTATTTTTTTTGTGTGTGCGTGGAAGGTGGGGGGGGGTGGGGCGGGGGTGGCGGGTTCCCTGACCATTCCATCGCCGTGTTTTCGGGTTTATTTTAAACATGCTGTGCGAGAATAAAATTGGATGACAAATGACTATTCCGAAAATGTAGTTTACTTTTGGGCCTCCAAAGAGTCGCAGGATTCTTATTTTTCTTTTTTCTTCATCTGTTTTTGTGGGATTGTTTTTTTCACCTGACGGAGCAAAATATGATTTTTGTTCTCGTACCATTTTTGTGGATAGTCGGTGATATTAAATAGAGGGATAATTATTTTAAAAAACCATAAAGGATGAGGAACTTTTACTTTAGTATCTCTCTCTCTCTCTCTCTATCTCTCTCTCTCTTGTCTCTCTCTCTCTCTCTCTTATCTATGTGTGTGTGTGTGTGTGCTTGTGTGTGTCTGTCTCTCATAAAGGACTAGAACTCTCTCTCTCTCTCTCTCTCTCTCTCCTCTCTCTCTCTCTCTTTCTCTCTCCCGACAAAAAATATATGTCTTTGAATATTACCTGAAACGTTAAAATTCTAGGAATATTGACAGTGAACTTGCAAATCAGGGATTACACAGTTGAAGTAAAAATTTATCAGTTAGATGTTTCTCTCGCCAGCTATTGTTCACAAGGCCAACTAAAATGCTTGTTTGAACTTAAGAAGTAAATCGTACGGATGTGAAACTTACAGGAGAAACAGGTTTCATAGTACATGAATATTTTCTTTTTCTACTCTCTCTTCCTTTCCTCATCTTAGGCCCACAGGAAATCAAGATATGTGCTGTCCTAGAAAACAGTATGAGAGTTTGTATTATAATTTTTCAGCTACTTTGAGGTACATAAATGTTAGTTTGACCCCAAAGAGGCTCTTACTTCAAGAAATTAGTCCTTGCTCTCCATTTACTGAGAATATGAATAATAAAGTATCTATCTTTATTTTCAAAGCAATTCTTATATGATTTAATGATATCAAACTAGAATGATTGTTCGAGATTAGTTATTATTATAATTATTATTATTTTTTTTTTTTTTTTTTTTTTTTTTTTTGCTCTATCACAGTACCTCCAATTCGACTGGGTTGGTATTTATATGTGGGGTTCCGGGTTGGCATCCTGCCTCCTTAGGAGTCCCTCACTTCTACTATGTGTGCCGTTCTAGGATCAACACTCTTCTGCCTCCCCATGATCCTGGAGCTACTTCAGCCTCTAGTTTTTATAGATCCTTTCAGGGATCTTGGGATCGTGGCCTAGTTGCTCCTATGATTATGGGTACGGATTTCCACTGCATATCCCTATCCTTCTTATTTCTATTTTCAGATCTTGCTACTTATCCATTTTTTCCATCTCGTTTCTCTTCAAACTCTGGTGTCCCATGTATTGGCGGACACAATTGAGTGAGACTTTCTTCTTGACTTTGTCAATCAAGTCACGTCTGGTATGTTTGCACGTATCACCCTACCGTTCGATACCATTTTTTAGCTCCAAGAGGATCTGCCTGGATCGTTTGCTCATCACTCCCCAGGGTGGTGCTCGTACCCACTTATACTGCAAGGGTAGCTGATGTTTCTTTGCCACAGGCTCCAGTGGAGGGCTTTTCACACTGAATCATGCCTCTTTTGTATTTGGTTCTGTGCAAGTGCCGGCCATTCACTTGCTATATGGTTTATGGTTTCATTTTTCGTATTGAACTTCCACATATGGGAGAGATGTTATTCCGTCTATCGTACTTTGAACTATCTGGTCTTAGGCCTGATCTGTGCCGTGTTATAATTCCTTCAGTTTCCTTCTTTAGCTCTACCTCTGTAAGCCATTGCCCAATGTCATCGCTGGCTAGTTATTTAGTCTGTCTCATGTATTGTTCCGTGCATTGGTTGTTGGTGCCAGTCCTATGTCTTTCTTCTTGTCTTCTTCTGTTCTCTGTATATTTCTGGGTCTTCGTATACTTTTTATTAGTCCTTCTCCCATTGCACTCTTTAGCCACTCGTCTCACGGATTTTCAGGATATGCCACAGTGCTCAGTTTTCGATGTGACGAAAGTCCTCATACTTGAGTAGCCCCTCTACCCCTCCTTGTGTTATGTATAGTCTGTCGTATTTGCTCTCTGGGTGTAGTGCGTTGTGTATTTGTTCAATTTGTTTCTGGTTTTCTGATCTTATGCGGCGGAGTTCTGCCTTGGTCCATTCCACTATTTCCTGCGCTCGTATCTGATTACGGGCACTGCCATGTGTTTATGGCTTTATCTATTTGTCCGGGTTGAGTTTTGGACTTGAGTAATCGCCTGAGTCTCTGCATATATCTTTCCTGATCGTGTCCTTTCATCTCTTGGTGTTTATATTTCCTCCTTAGTATTCCCAAGGTATTTGTTCCTGTCTCATCTACGTGTTTGATGTGCTCCCATCTGGTAGCTTTATCCTTCAGTTCTCGTTACTTGCATTTTTGTATGTTGACGTACAGCGCATTTTATTATTATTATATTATTATTATTATATGTTATTATATTATTATTATTTGGAAGAAGACCCATATTTAAACAAATCTGTTGAATAAAATTTGCAGAATGCACGGAATTAATTTATAAAATTATCTTTCTATGTTTCTTCGTCTGGAGTAATAAGGAAAATAGAAAAAGTAAATAAACCTTGATAATTCTATGAATCTGCATTTTTTATTCAACAATGAGGAGCGCTTTCGTAACAACAGGTGTATACGAAAATCACAAACCTGGGCCATCGTGCATGAACGGCGAGAGCGAGGTCCAGAGAGATACATAGCGCACGCGATCAGCGCCTTCATCAGGAGAGGCTCTCTCACACTGCTCTTCGTGGAAGGACACGCACACTGAATTAGAACCTGTTGCCCAAGTTTTAATTAACAACGGTATTCCAACCGGGACATCACTAATTGCATTCGCAGAAACATCGATAAGTGGTATCAGCAGGAGCCTCGTCCCGCCGCCCTTGAAGACGTCACTCTCTTTTACAAGGGAGTATTTCATAAGAAATACAAAGAGGACGAGCGAGCCCTTCGTACCATCATAGAAAGGAACGTCTCCCCCACGGACCCTGCGAAAAAAGTGAAACTAATAATTTACTACAAGAGCAAGAAGACCAGTGGCCTGATTATGAAAACAATCCAGCCCCCGTGTTGCAGGACCCTCTCAAGAAAACTAACGTTGTCTACCAGTACAAATGCCCTGTCCGGGAATGCCCCGGCGCTTACATTGGTATGACGACTATGCGATTTTCGAAGAGGATATCCTGCACGCTCAGGAAGGCGCCATCCATAATCATGCCAAAAAACGTCCACAATACCAGGATAACTAGGAATGACATTATTCCTAATATCAGAATATCGATAAGGCAGCAGACCACCGTCGCCTCCGCCTCTTGGAGGCCCTACACATCGGGAAGGAGAGACCCAGCCTCAACACACCCAAGAGACTTCACTCCTCCCGACGGTGGCACGAAGGGCGCCGCCCGCCAGCACCATAGAGCCGATCGAACGGGCCAATCAGGTGCCCCCGTCTATCGGCAATGACCTTCCCAATACTACGCTCCCAGTCTCCAGCGTCCGCACGAGGAAGAGCAGTGCGAGCTTCCACCTCTGCAAGACGGCTTGATCAGGGACTTTAATCCTCTGTTCAGACAGAGCACCTGGACACAATAAATACCGCCGAACGACCCCATTTCAATCAGTTCAAGCTCACCTTTCCTTGAAAATGAACCGATGATACTGTTGGAAACGTTGGAATTCCGTTACGACCCGGCCCTTAGACTAAGATTTGTTTAACCACTTTTGTTATCATATCAATAAATTATTATTTTTAGAAAACATTTCTTTCACCGAGATATGAACATCGGCCAGCTATTAGCAAATATCAGCCCTGATGAGAAGAGAATAATAAGAAGAATTGAAAAGACAATATATAAAATCAATTCCACTGATGCTGCCATCATCTTTAACAAAATATTATTATTATTATTATCAATATTATTATTATTATTATTATTATTATTCTGTTTTTTGCAATTCTAATCCACTCAAAATATCTTTTATTAGTTAATAATGAAGGAATGCATTCATAATTTATCAATTAAAGTATTAGACTA
>NC_061108.1:11627971-11647906 GCF_015104395.2 Macrobrachium nipponense
TTATGATCACTCTTTAAGGATGAAACTTGATTAAAACAAATCGTGCCTAATGTGTCATTTGAAGGCGATATCAATTCGCAGTTCTGTAAGACATTTTAACATCAGATACTGTCGTATGATTTCTTGGCCATTATTTGCATTCAGATTTGGCCTGACTTGCTGGGTTCGAGTTTCCCAGAAGAAAAGGACACACCCTCACTGGAACATCATACGGAAGTCCCTAATCTGCATATTTTCCAGAAATAAAGATGACATTATTACATTCATTTTGATGAATCCGGATTAGATCGTTTTCCCAAAGTGGGAAGAATAGAAACATTAATGAAATGAACCATAGGTAAAAAAATATAGGTTTCGAGACAAAATACCATTGCCCATATTATGTATTACTAGTAATAATTAGCGCCTCAGTGGCGTGATCGGTATGGTATTGGCCTGCCACCTTGATGGCCGCGAGTCCGATTCTCTGGCATTCCACTGAGAGGTTAGAGATGTGTATTTTTGGTGATAGAAGTTCACTCTCGAGCGTGGTTCGGATGTCAGGTAAAGCCGATGGTCCCGTTGCTGAATAACCACTGGTTCCATGCAACGTAAAAACACCAAACAAACAAACAAACAAACAAACAAACCAGTATTAATTAAGAATTCGAATTAAAAAAATCACATCAGATTATAGAGGAGGGGTATTAAGCTCTCATCATGAATATCACGGGACCAAACAGATAGAAAACAATTGTTGTTAAGTAGCGAAAACAACATTTCATTTTCCTGCCAGTTTCAGCTATTTATATTGGATAGCAAGGGCCTCTTCTCACTAAATATTTCAATTACAGTGACCCCTCATATTTCTCTCTCTCTCTCTCTCTCTCTCTCTCTCTCTCTCTCTCTCTCTCTCTCTCGCTCTCGTGGATCCATAATTCCTCTCTTCCCCCTTTTTGCAATTATCTTAATGCCTTTTGTATTGCATGGATGTTTGGAGAACCTTTAAACTCCCATGCACGGACTGCACTTCTGATGCCCCCTTTATATGATTAAAATATTATTGCAGGAACTGTGCAAAATGTCCGGTGTTTAGAATTAGCATCCCCAACCGAAAGGATTATACCTATGAACAATTGCTTTTTGTTTACGTACGTGGGAACGTAGAAAATAGAATAACTAAAATTGTTCCAATCCAATATAATAGACACTTTGAGAACGACAATAGCGATGATGTGGGAAGCAGCAACAATGGAGTTTTCTGTACAATCTCTGCAGCGTACAGTCCAGGCCACCGAAAACAGATCTATCTTTCGTTGGTTTCATGAAACTTTACTCATGACCCAGTGATGGCCTGGTCTATATCGTTGCCAGATGCACGATTATGGTTAATTTTGATGTTAAATAAAGTAAATACTACTAAGGTTAGAGGGCTGGAATTTGATATGTTTGATGATTGGAGGGTGGACGATCAACTTGCAAATAGCAGCCGTTTAACATCTTGTATTGAAGATCTGAGGGCGGACGGAAAAAGTACTGACAGAGAAAGTGCGGACGGACAATAGTTTTCTTTTGCAGCAAACTAAAACGTTTGGTAATGATTATAAGATAAACTTTAACTGTAGTAAAACAAAATCAAAGACAGAGAAAAGAGACGATAAAAGTGACTCAAGAAATACCGATAATGGATATCTGAAACTTGAAATATCAGTGTATAAGATCCTTTGAAAAATTATGAATATTAAGCTAGGAGTACGCATAAGAGAAAATTCGTAATGAAAATGAATCATACCTTGCAGAAATTCTTATGCTCTGAGGCAATAAACAACTGTAATCTTTCATACATACATACAAGGTAATTGAATGGGTATACTTTGCATATGAAACAATATTGATTAGAGTTTGTGGAAAGAAACTGCTGCCACTAAGGAAACATTGGATGTTTTGACGTGACGGAGAATGTTTAGAGAAAGATTTATGTTGTGATAGTAAAAGAAACTTTGAATCAAAAGAAGCACTGGTATTAATACGGAGAATTAGTCTAGGCGTTTGTGAGTAACCATCCTAAATATATTCATAGAAAGAAAGTCTTTTCGTCACTGAATGGTTGAGGCAAGAAAGGTACTGGAATATATGTAAGGCAATTAGGGAGAACCTTGAAGTGCCTCTGGAAATCTGGTCTGGATACATGTGGTATAATTGAACCTACCCTCTGATATAGAGCTGAAGTATAGATGTTAAATGCAAATGAGAGAAAAGGGGTCAACGAAACAGGTTTAATAGAAGTTTGATGAATCGTATTCGAAAAGAAAACTCATAAAATGAGAAATATTAATATGCAAAGTAATGTTAAAAAATGATCGTGCGTGGAGGATGGATTAGTGTTTAGGAATCGTTCAGTCAAGTAGGAAATAGAGAGGATGATATAATGAAGAGAAAATGTAATGTCTGAAAGTGTTAGGGGAGGAAAAGGAGACGAAAAAACAATACCTGGATAAACGAATTTAAGATTCATTAGAAAGATTCGGCTTTAGCATCCAGGAAGAGAGTACATACAAGACAGGTGATTGGAGCAGTATTTGACGATTTGTGATATATCCTTTCATACAAGTGAATGAAAAGTTTGTTTTCTTATTTTTTTTAAATTGAGTCTTTATCCATAATTCGGCAACATTATTATAAGTGTACGAGTAAGCCTTGACTATTCATTTATGATGATTAAATATATTGATTATATTGAGCTAGCTTTCCAACAAGGGTTAGAAGCTCATGTTGACTTATGCTGCAGTAACCTTAATGATCACACATGAATTGAGTATGTGGAAGTCATTACAGATTACCTTATTATTGAAGGAATGACGTAGCCACTTACTTATTTTAAATATCCTCGTCTTCCAGTACAGAGATCATTCTGATTAATGTGAACATTGAAAGATTAGCACTAATCTTACATTTTCCTCATTATCGGATATTGTAGCATTTATATTCACAAGTAACGTCATTCAAAATAGCCATATGCGTCTGTGAGAGGCAATTTTTTTATTGCATTGCACATTTTACTTATTTTTTTTAAACGCAGCTAAAAGATTCATGGATTTCCCATTCCTGTGGTATTCGTATTCTATGATAGAATACAGAATCCGTAGGTCAGAATATTTAACAGTTACGATAACCACCAAAACAAGAATTGTAATTTTATTTATGGAAATATCATCAAAATCCAAATCCTAAGAATTCATAAGCTGACAGTTTCGAAATCGTGAGAGGTAAAGTGAAAGGGTTGTGTTAAGTGGATGATATTTTTAGAGTTTAATGATTTAATAAAAGAAGTTAGCTAAATGCAACCAAAAGTCTCATGATTATACCTTGAGTCTTTACGTAGTTTCTTAGAAATGTATCAGCAAATAATTCATATGAAATTTCCTGTATATAATTCCACAAGGGGGAGGGTTAGTGCTGTTTATTGTACACCGTGCGGTGCACTATAGCATTACTAAGGTTTTTTTTGCAGCGTCCCTTCGGCCCCTATCTGCAACTCTTTTCCTCATTTTACAGTACCTCCTTTCATATTCTCGTTCTGCATATCTTACTTTCTTATCCTATCCCAACAATTGATTGGATAGTGCAACTGCGTGGTCTTCCTCCTGTTAACGCCTTTTTAAAGTCAATATCCGTTTCAGCACTGAACGACCCAATAGGTCCCAGTGCTTGCCTTTGGCTTAAAATTTTATTTAATCTAAATTTCCTGTAGGTTAGATTGCGTCTTCAAGAATTGGCAGGTTTCAGTAATTACAATATAAGCCTGATTTCGTTATTAGGGAAGTTTGAATCATTATTTAAAGGGGATACGTTGCAAAAATAAAAATATAAACAATAAATGCAATTTTAAACAATTAATTCTTTTCCTCTTATGTTCCCAGAATTCGCACCCAGATATCGGGCAACGGTGGAAAGTTACATGAAAGGCAACGCTTAACTTGGGGCCTGAGATGGAACTCTTGACAGTCAATTTGCTGTGTGGGCTGGTATTTTTGGACCCCTTAAACTGGAAGGTCTTTTCTGATTCTTTTAGTCTCGGGTTATGACTAAAATGATCTACATTTTGTCCGAAACAGTGAATTAGTTTGACTTGAGTAGAAGTTTACCATTTTCGTATTTAGATGTGACTGTTAAAATTACACCATTAAAAAAGAAACTTGGTTGTTATTATGAAATTTTCATATTTCTCTCTCTCTCTCTCTCTCTCTCTCTCTCTCTCTCTCTCTCTCTCTCTCTCTCCCTCTCTCTCTCTATCATTGAAATATGAAACGAGAATAACAACACAAAAACTATTTGTAGTTCCATGTTTTTCCCATTAAGCATACTCTCTCTCTCTCTCTCTCTCTCGTCTCTCTCTCTCTCTCTCTCTCTCTCTGTTATTTTCCCAAGTTTTTTATTATATCTTTTATTTTTTTCCGTTTTTTTATTATATCTTATGTGTGGCGTTTATGATAAAAACTAATGCAGTTTTTTCCTTTTGTTTGTAAAAATAAAAAGGAATTCAGTGACAAAAATTACCTTGATTTAGTAATTAAATTATGTCAATTATGCGATCATGCTTTAAACATAGGGTCCACAGTACATGATGGAAATATATCTATAGGCATGTATAAGGAAAACAGACGCGAGAATGTTTCTCTCTTTTACAAAGGTATATTTCACATATGAATGACATTTCTAACGATTGTGCATTAAATCAAAATGAAAACTTTTATCTTTCGTGCCGTGATTATATCAGCCATTTGCACTGAACTAAAGAACATTTTATTTTCTTGCTTTTGGAGTTATAAATATTTTCTGTCTCTCAGATGGATTCTCACGATTCTCTCTCCCCCCTTCTGGCAATTATCTTAATGCCTTTGCATTGCATTTATGTGTGAGGAACCTTCAACTTCCACGCACTCAGTACGAGTAGTGATGCCACATTTCATGACTGAAATACCGTTGGAAAGATGTGCGAAATGTCCATTGCAATTAGTTACATTTGTTCAGTATGTCTGTCGAACTAGAATAGAATATTAGGAAATTTAGATGAGTGTATAGTATATATATATATATATATATATATATATATATATATATATATATATATATATATATATATATATATATATATATATATATATATATATATATATATATGCTTACATGTCACTAAAATACGTAAGATAATATATCTGGCTAAGGCCATAGGAAAGATAAAAGAAGTACCAAGCGCTTTCGTGTGTTATTGCAACACATTTTCGAGGTGCAATGCAAAAAACACAGAGAACTTCTAACAAAGTAAACATTTAAGCTAGAAAAATTGAAACACAAGTATTCGAGTATTTTTCGTGTGGCTTAGCTAGATATATAGATATTGATATATATATATATATATATATATATATATATATATATATATATATATATATATATATATATATATATATATATATATATATATATATTATATATATATATTTTATATTTATATATATGTGTGTGTGTTTGCGCGTGTGTGTGTGTGTGCAGAATAATGTAAAGATGATCCTAAATGAATGTTCCACTGTTCAAGTAAGTTTTGTTGCTCTAGTCTTGTTGTTAAGTTTGAATCATTTTCTTTCTTCTTTTGCCTTCTGATTTTCCATTTCTACATGGGGTCGCTATTTTCTAGTCAGCCTTCTCCATCTCCTTCTGTCCTGTACATCTTGTTCTCTTAGACCTTTTTCCTTCATGCCATTCAATAATTTATCTTCACCTGAAACTTTGGCCTTCCCTTCCCTCTTCTGCCTTCCCGCCTCCATGTTCATAACCCTCTTACATACGTGTTTATCTTCCCTCCTCATGACATGACCAAACCATTTGAGTCTTCTTTCCTAAGTTGTTTTTTTTGGGGGGGAAACCTCTGATTCTTTGACTGTCCCCCTGATCAATTCATTCCGGATCTTATCTCGTTTTGTGACAAGTTTGAATGGCATTAGTTTAATGTCCTCTTGTGAATACTTGTGACAATTCTAATAGAGTTTTCATAACAAGTAACATAAGAAGTTAGTGCAAGTTAATATAAGTTTAATGTAAAAAAAGGTTATGCAACAGGTTCTATAGCGTCACTTAAGCCCAAGCTCAGATAAACGGTCATTTTACCTCTACCGTGAATGAAAAGAAATTTCAGGTTGGAGGTACAAAGGGGAAAAAGCAGCTCTCTATTGACCAAGAAGAGAAACAATTCCTATGAAGCATGTTTTTTTTATTTCTGTCAAATTCCAATAGATAGGATAAGCTAGCTCTCTTAAATGTTCAGGTGACTCTATTGTAATAAGAGAGGAGGAACTGCTTTGATAAATTGATAAATTGCCATTGTTAATCGAATTATTGATGTAATTGTCTAGATTGACCCTGGAAAAAATGTCTATAGTATATTTGCTCTCTTTGTGTGAACTTGACATCAACTTTTCTCACTATATGGCTTAGTGTTTACCAGAGCAAATGCTTTGTGTTCTTGTTTTGTTTCGCCGTAGACTTCTAACTTCCTCTTTGTAAAGAAAACCAGTTTTTTTTTTTTTAATTTACTTCCTCGCTCGTTAAATAATTGTGTCGACATTGAGTTTTAATAATAATGTACTAAGGGTAGGAATTGTAAATACAAAATTCATTATATTTATATATTTTAATGGTAAATAGTCCTACACTTTCTCATTAGAAATGCTAGGTGGGAATAACCAGTGTAGTAAAGCTATGATGATGTGTGTAACTCGATATCTGAACTAGTTCCTTCTTTGAACCATTAAAATTTCATCACACATGAAAGTATGGCAATCGACGAAAAACTTTATGATAGCTTTTGTTACCACACCATAAAGCAAAAACAAAAATAATTCCTTGGGTTTCTGGTCTTACAGTAAGTGAATGTTGGTAAACCTGTTGAGTTGTTATTTGCTTGAATGTTCACCAGTGAATGTCAAAGATGGCAGTACCTAGGATACCATGGCCTCGTCAAATAGAATGCAAACCAGAGCTTTACTTGTAGATATAACATATTCTTGAAAAAGAAAAAAACTAGCATGTGTGTTTTTGATTGGCACCAACGTACAAGGGCTCTTCTGTTTGTCATGAAGCTCTTATAATTAAAATATAGGGTGACGCCATTATTGATAGTATGATATTTCATACTAAACACAACACGGTTATGAAAATGCATTGCTCATACCTAATGATATCTGAAGAATTTATTTGATTTATCTTTCCTAACATTTTTTAATTATTTTAAAATAGCTAAGTCCTTTTTTCCCAATGCATCCCTCCCTATGAGGAAACTCTTTCCCTCAACTAAAGAAAGAAAATGTTCTGTATAAAACCACGAGAAGTAACCCTGTTTACTTTTATTATCCTCTTGCTAAATAAACCAATACAATTATTGAAAGAAGATAAACAGATGTCATTTTAAATCCCTCTTAATTGGACGGATGTTTAAAGTGTACCCTAATCATTTCATAATTAAGCCAGGATGATTTCTTTGATGTTGTCGAACAGAAAGGACAAAGTAAAGTCTGGAAAACAACGAAACAATATGACACCGCCTGGAAATCCTGTTGAGAACCAAAATGTTGTCGGGAAAACAGAATTCCCTCTTCCTTTACGTTACTTAGACTTCAATTGCAAATCCTCTTTCTCAGAATCAGGAGGAACCCTCCCAAGCTGATTTTTCTGGCCCACACGTACCCAGTTTTATTTTGCGTTTGTGCCTTTTCTTGCACGTACTTATAGAATATTAAATCACTAGGTTTTTCAATTCTGAATGCTCTTATATTTCATTTTATTCTCTAAGGTCAAGGACCAATAAGACTCGATATAATATTACATAAAAACGGAATAAGCCAGAATAATACACCAAAAGATTATTTTTCTATCAGTTTTGAAAAAAGAAAAAGAGATACCAAGCAATTATGGGAATATAGCAGTGATTTGATGGGTCTTGTGGAATAAAATGCAGTATTGAAAGTAAAGACAGTTTTCCTTGTAATGAGTTAAATTAAAACAAAATAGTATATAAATAATGGTAATTGAAAAGGCTTTCGTTCAGCTTAGTAATTATTTTTGCATTCTGATGTTATCGGAATAGAAATAAATTTTTTGTTTTTATGAAGCCTTGTGTAAATACTTCCGGTTTTCTTTTACCTGCTTGATTTACCTTGAATAGTGACTGATTTAGTAAAATAAATTACATGGAGAATAATTAAAATGTTACATAAACCATAGGCACATACAAAAGCGGTCGAATCTTTTGGTAAAAAAACTGCAGTAAAAAACATAGTGTAAAATCTTTTTTCCTTCATCAAAGTAAGACGCGGCAGTACATAAATACAAGATTGTGTTAGACGAGTACAGATGATTCTTGGTAAAAACTTTCAAGCTCCTTTTTCCTTTTACTTTTATGGGTTTATCTAACGAAAGTTTTCTCGGCAGGTTATTTTATGCAAATTCTATAATAAAAAGTAAAACAGGATTCTAAAAGAGAAATAAAACCAAACATTTTTATTTAGGGTAAAAGACTGAAAGCATTTCGTGGTCCCTCAACACAGTTCTGCTAATTTCCATCTGTTTGTTTTTTTAGTTGTAATTGTCCAGTGTGATGTACTGCGCTAAACATATGTAAATTTAACAATAGCTCACTTCACTATTTCGGTGGGAGAACTGTTGCATTAAAAATAAAAATAATAAAAATTGCCACCACCTAATTTCGTATTTTGAGAGTTACCGAAAGGGCAAAGAAAATAGCTACCAAATTTTTATGACATGAGGACAAAATGAAAAATGTGTGGATTAAGTATTTTTTTGCGTCATTTCCATCACTGTAAAAGAAAAAATAATTAATATCAAATAACGATGGCATAAAAGCATAAAGTAACAGGAGCATTTACTATGCGTTACTTTTATTTTATTTCAACCAAATTTCTACTTTTGTTTAACTATTGTTTTTCTCCTTTGCTTTTTTTGCTAGGGCCTATTATCTTTTTTTTTGGTGTTCATTGTAGTCTTCTCTCCAATTACTCTTTTACTGTAAAGTATCAGTGATATTTTGTAATCTACCCCTTTTCCTATTCATGCTTTTATTGAGAATTTATTATTTTATCCCTTCTGTATTCACCTACGAACCCTCTTTTGCTGATTGTACTCAATTCTGAACTCTTATTTTATATTTATTTTATATTCAGTATGACTGCAGATCATATTATAAATATATATATAAATGTAAATATATATATATATATATATATATATATATATATATATATATATATATAGATGAGATATATATATATATAATAGATATAATATATATATATATATATATATATATATATATATATATATATATATATATATATATATATATATTTATATATCTATATATATATAAATATATATATATATATATATATATATATATATATATATATATATATATATATATATATATGCGTGTGTGTGTGCGTGTGTGTGTAGTATGTATGTAAATATTTCTGTATGTGTGTTTGTATGTTATATATTTGCTCATTTGATTATTGTTTCAATCTCGCGACTCAGATTTATAGGCCAAGTTACCAATCGTCCTAAAAATATGGCCACCATATTAGAATTTTTCATGGCTAACGAATTTAATTGTCAATATTTTATCGCGTGTCGTGAATTGAACAATTTTGCCTAAATAATCACACTGATCTTCCCTTTTATCAACAATTATTTATTTAAATTTAATCATGAGATGTCTTATAATTTTATTCTATTTTCTTAGTTTTCATAGACATCAGACATTCATTTCAATGAATATCCGTATTCAAGTATTTAATCGCCAAACGTGTTTTCAGAGAAGGAAGAATAAGTCAGGATCTCTGTGTGTCTCTGTCTTTCATACTTTTTTGCATACTTACTCAGCAATAATATATATATGCCTGTTCATTAGTAAACCATGCATTCATAAATTTATCCAGAAAAGGATATGCCATTCCTTTTCCAAGAGAGAGAGAGAGAGAGAGAGAGAGAGAGAGAGAGAGAGGAGAGAGAGAGAGAGAGGAGAGAGAGAGAAGGTGGTGTTGTCTTGCGTAGGAAGATAAGTTGGCAGCTAGAATATCATTTTCGACTTGTGAAGGGTCATTTGATTTTCAAATTAACAAAATATTTATATAACATATTTTTTTACATTTCCCGGTCTCTTTGTAAATGCTTCCATCTCTCGTTTAAAAAAGGAGCATCGAGCACAGTTTGTTTCCATAAGAGCGGTTTCATAATTTTACTTATGTGAGCGTTTGTCCTGGAGAAGTATAATTAGACAAAAGGGGGCTAGAGGGATTATGAATAACGCCCGGAATAAAATGAATAATTTGACGGTTTTCTGCGCCCTAAAAACAAGACTTAAGCCCCGGAGAATATGAAGAAAATAAATTATATAGAAAACGCTTCCACCAAAAGTGGAGAAAGATAGGATGTTGCTTTTATTTATAGTAATCATAATGGGTTCGTGTGGGTCTGCCACGTCCTTCAGAAGTAAGCTCCCATATCTATTACAAGTTCGTTTTGTAAATATAAACCGTAGCTCGTCTCTTCATTATATTTCAGGCTTTGTTATCTTTAGAAGAAGATTAACCTCGTAATTTGTCAAGGTTCTCTGATATGTTCCACGTAGAACTCGGCATTATCAAAATAATTTTGAAAAAAACTCCCCCAGAGAGTAACTCGGTTCAGAGTAATGGGAAATATGATGACATGGTACGGTAGTAAATAAATGTATATTACGAAACGTAGGTGTAATATTTGTTGCATATATTTACGCTTTTACTATAGATGAACTCTGCATCATGTTTATTCGTGGGAAACGAATGTTGACAGAGACATATTGAAGTGAAATTAATTTGTCCGAAATAATGCATTCTTTTATATCAGGCGCGAACATATATATACCCATGCATGAATTAAACACATTTAATGGAAGCTCTCTCTCTCGCTCTCTCTCTCTCTCTCTCTCTATCTCTCTCTCTCTCTCTCTCTCTCTCTCTCTCTATATATATATATATATATATATATATATATATATATATATATATATATATATATATATATATATATATATATATATATATATATATATATATATATATATATAAAGGTTTTTTGCCACGAAGGAAAAAATGAAAAAGCGAGATAGCCGAGTACTTTCGGTCTTGTTCCGACCCTTTACGAAGGCAAAACTGAGTTTACAGATAAAAACATAGTCAAAGAAGGCTTAATATCAAAACTGACACTACAAGATTAGCAATAAGGTCGATTTCACTCTACAGAAACGAGGAAACGCCTGAGGTTAGCCACACCTTGGAGGATACACACGCGGTAAACATGTTATTCTTCCAGAAAACAGTATATTTTGAAAAACACAAGGAAGCATATGTAATGATTACATAATAAAAATATGGAATGTTAGTCCATATATATAAAAGACTAAACTAAAGAGGTCAAACCAGATTGCTTGCAGACTAGAGACGCTAAAGATGACCTATACATAAAGTATGTAGGCTAAGTTGACATGCCGTCATCTGTGGTCATTCCATTTGTTTTGAAACATGTCCAAGCTCCCTTCTTGAGAACAACTACCGCGACCTATAATTCAAACGGCCTACGTGATCTGTAGTGTGTCTCATTGTATGTATGTTCATATGTCCGAGCTACTGTCTGTTCCTTTATGACTTGTAACCGAGATGGTAGACGGAACAGAATAGAGTTAGCCATCGTCATTAGAAGACCTGTACCTCTTTACCTAAGCTTTATCATGTAGAAGAGAATAGAATTAGCCATCATCATTGGCAGAAGCGATCAAGCTATCGTCATTAGAAGACTTGTACAATCTTACTTAATCTTCACCATGTAAAACTCAGAAAATATAAGTATTTTTGTACTTCGTGGTTTCTACTAGATCCTCACCTCATCACCGAATCATCATGAGTTTAACACATCGTCGTCATAACCAAAGAAGATAATACCGACTTCGTAAGTGATCTACAAACCCCAAGACACTCCATTGAATATGGAAGTGCAATACCAACCGACTTAGCGTAAGATTATCGCAAAGTCTACATTACCTCATAGGGCGCCTTATTATACAAGGCAAAAGAAAAAGCCCTAAAAGTGGTGGCAGACGTACCAGAAGAACTCTACAACTTCTCCGAAGAAAAAACCAGAATAATGAACATGTATCGCATCAGAAGTCAACGACGACGAAAACAAGAGATTCTTCAAGCAACTTATTATCATCGTTTAGTGAGTGACTTCAGAAAACAACAAGAACTCTTCAACGACGACGAAAGCAAGAGATTCTTCAAGCAACTTAGTATCATCGTTTAGTGAACAATTTCAGTAGGAATAACTTCAAGAAACAAACCCGACGTGTCTTTTTCCTACGGCGACGCAAGTTTCGTCTCTCATTAGAATCATTCAAGAAAACATCGTTTATTGAGCGTTTCCGGCACTTCAAGAAACAAACAAAAACTGAAGGCGTTTTCAGCATCGGATCGTCAAGGACTCGAATCATTCAAACAACGCGCACGGGGGGAAACTCAGCCAAAAAACAGGTCATCCGCTAAATAGAGAAGGAGGGCCAAGGGCACATCGTTATCGGAACACCGTGACTTCCCACAAAATCAAGCTAAGTACAACCTTTTTATTCATTTGGAGTAACTTTGAGTGTTTCCTTTGGCAGGTCGAATTTCGTTATTCCTGTGGGTGAAGTTACGAGACATTCTAATCTTACTTTTTACAGAAATTATCTACATCATTGAGATTTCGCTACTGCGAGTTTTTATCTTTGAGTGTCTGTTTTTCAGAAGTTCTACTGAAATAGCATAATCATATACTATGTTAATTTTATAATTTTGGGTGATTATTAATCCCTTACATAACAAATCATATTAAACAGTGAATATGCGTTTACGCAGTGGACGTCTGTATTTATACAGATGCATAAATTGGATGACAACTGACTATTCCGAATATGTTACTTTTGGGCCAGAAAAGATCGCAGGATTTCTTATTTTTCTTTCTTCACTCTTTTTTGTGGATGTTTTTTTCAACTGACTGAGGAAAATGTGATTTTGTTTCGTACCATTTTTGTGATAGTCGGTGATATTTAGAAATAGACTGGATATTCTTTACATAAAGGATGAGAACTTTATAATCTCTCTCTCTCTCTCTCTCTCTCTCTCTCTCTCTCTCTCTATGTGTGTGTGTGTGTGTGTGTGTGTGTGTCTCTGTCTCTCCATAAAGGAAGAGAACTCTCTCTCTCTCTCTCTCTCTCTCTCTCTCTCTCTCTCTCCCCCCGACAGAAATATTATTCTTTGAATTACCACCTGAAACGTTAAAATTCTAGAATATTTGACAGTTGAACTTGCAAATCATGATACACAGTTAAAGTAAAATTTATCATTGAAACCATAAAATCAATATTTAAAGCGTTTAATGTTAATATAGTGTTCTCTTATAACAATACCATTAAATCTTACGTACTTGTGAAACTTACAGGAGAAAAAGGTTTTATAGTGAATGAATGTTTTTCTTTCTCTTTCTCTCACATTTCTTCATTTTTGAGGCCACAATCATCAAGATATTGTTTTGTCCTAGAAAACAGTATGAAGAGTTGTTTTTATTATAATTTTTCAGCTACTTTGAGCACATAATGTTATGGTTTGGACCACAAAGAGGCTCTTACTTACCAAAATTTAGTCTTTGCTCTCCATAATGATAATAAGCAATAATAGTATCTATCTTTATTTTAAAGCATTCTTATATGATATCAACTAGGAATGATTTGTCGCGATTATTATTATTATTATTATTATTATTATTATTATTATTATTATTATTATTATTATTATTATTAATTTTTTTTTTTTTGCTCTATCACAGTCCTCCAATTCGACTGGTTGTATTTATAGTGTGGGGGTTCCGGGTTGCATCCTGCCTCCTTAGGAGTCCATCACTTTTCTTACTATGTGTTATTATTATTATTATTATTATATTATTATTATTATTATTATTATTATTATTATTATTATTGATTATTATTGTTATTAGAAGACCATATTTTAAACAAATCCTGTTGAATAAAATTGTTGCAGAATTCAGAGAATTAATCTTATATATTACCTTTTCTATTTTTGTTATTACTCGAGTAATAAGAAAAATAGAAAAGATAATATATAAGATTAATTCTCTGAATTCTGCCATTTTATTCAACACTATTATATTATTATTATTATCATTATTATTATTATTATTATTATTATTATTAATTATTATTATTATTATATTATTACTATTATTATTATTATTATTATTTTTTTTTTTTATTTTTTTTTTTTTTGCTCTATCACAGTCCTCCAATTCGACTGGGTGGTATTTATAGTGTGGGGTTCCGGGTTGCATCCTGCCTCCTTAGGAGTCCATCACTTTTCTTACTATGTGTGCCGTTTCTAGGATCACACTCTTCTGCATTAGCCCTGGAGCTACTTCAGCCTCTAGTTTTTCTAGATTCCTTTTCAGGGATCTTGGGATCGTGCCTAGTGCTCCTATGATTATGGGTACGATTTCCACTGGCATATCCCATATCCTTCTTATTTCTATTTCAGATCTTGATACTTATCCATTTTTTCCCTCTCTTTCTCTTCAACTCTGGTGTCCCATGTATTGCGACATCAATGAGTGATACTTCTTCTTGACTTTGTCAATCAACGTCACGTCTGGTCTGTTTGCACGTATCACCCTATCCGTTTCTGATACCAATAGTCCCATCCCAGATCTTTGCCTGATCGTTTTCTATCACTCCTTCAGTTGGTGCTCGTACCACTTATTACTGCAAGGTAGCTGATGTTTCTTGCACAGCTCCAGTGGAGGGCTTTTGCCACTGAATCATGCCTCTTTTTGTACTGGTTCTGTGCAATGCCGGGCATTCGCTTGCTATGTGGTTTATGGTTTCATTTTTCGTATTGCACTTCCTACATATGGGAGAGATGTTATTTCCGTCTATCGTTCTTTGGACATCTTGGTTCTTAGGGCCTGAACTTGTTGCCGCTGTTATCATTCCTTCAGTTCCTTCTTTAGCTCTCCCCTCTGTAGCCATTGCCAATTGTCATCGCTGGCTAGTCTTTTAGTCTGTCTCATGTATTGTCCGTGCATTGGTTTTGTTTGTGCCAGTCCTCTGTTCTGTCTGTCTTTCTCCTGTCTGTATATTTCTGGTCTTCGTCTACTTTTATTAGTCCTTCTTCCCATGCACTCTTTAGCCACTCATCTTCACTGGTTTTCAGATATTGCCCCAGTGCTCTGTTTTCGATGTTGACGCAGTCCTCTATACTTAGTAGTCCTCTCCCTCCTCCTTTCGTGTTATGTATAGTCTGTCCATATTTGCTCTTGGGTGTAGTGCTTTGTGTATTGTCATATGTTTCCTGTTTTCTGATCTATGCTGCGGAGTTCTGCCTTCGTCCATTCCACTATTCCTGCGCTGTATCTGATTACTGGCACTGCCCATGTGTTTATGGCTTTGATCATATTTCCTCCATTGAGTTTTTGACTTGAGTATCGCTTGAGTCTCTGCATATATTCTTTCCTGATCGTGTCCTTCATCTCTTGGTGTTTTATATCCCCTCCTTCCATTATTCCCAGTATTTGTATCCTGTCTCATCTATGTGTTTGATGTTTGCTCCCATCTGGTAGCTTTATCACTTCAGTTCTCGTTACTTTGCCTTTTTGTATGTTGACTAAGGCGCATTTTTTTTCTATTCCAAACTCCATTCTGATGTCCCCAGATACATCCTTACAGTCTGGATTAGGGTATCTATTTCCTTGATGCTCTTACCATACAGCTTGACGTCGTCCATGAACATCAAATGGTTGATTCTGTTGCCTCTTTTCTTGAGTTGGTCCCACGGCATCCATCTTCTGTAGTACTTTTGTCATGGGAATCATGGCTACTACGAAGAGTAGTGGGACAGTGATCGCCCTGGAAGATCCCTCTCCTGATATTAACCTCTGCTAGTATTATTTTCCAGAGCTTGTAAGTATTGTATTCCAGTTGCGCATTGTATTTTTGAGGAAGCTGAGTGGTTTTGTCTGCCCCATATATTTTCAGGCATTCTATTAGCCATGTGTGTGGTATCATGTTGAAGGCTTTTCTTATAGTCTATCCATGCCATGCTTAGGTTGGTTTTCCTTCTCCTACTGTTTTCTTCATTACCATTTTGTCTATCAGGAGCTGGTCTTTTGTGCCCCTACACTTCTTCTGCAGCCTTTCTGTTGGTGGGGATGGTGTTTGTCTCCTCTAGGTAGTTGTATAGCTTTTCACTGATGATACCTGTTAGTAACTTCCATTATTGGTAGGCAGGTGATAGGCCTGTAGTTACTGGCTATATTTCCCTTACTTATGTCTTTTTGTACTAAGGATGTTCTTCCTGTGGTCATCCATTTGGGTTGCTTGGTATTTGAGATACAATGCTGGAGTTGTTCTGCTATTCGTGGGTGTAGGGCCTTGAAGTTTTTGAGCCAGTATCCATGGGACTTCATCGGGACCTGGGGCTTTCCAGTTGGCACTTTTCTTTAGTTGGTGTCTGACTGTGGTCTGTCGTGATCTCTGTGAATCTTTGTTTTATTCTCCCTGTTTCTTCTTCCTTGACTTCCTGGAGCCATGTTGCATGTGTTGTGTGATACGGAGTTGCTCCATATGTTTTTCCCGAGTCTCTTACTTGGTTCGGCTTCAGGAATTTCTGGGTGGTTGTCTTCCCCTCTTAGTTGGCTGTATAGTCTTTTCTGGTTGGTTCCTAATAGTTTTGTTCTGTTGGTATCCCTTATTCCTGTTCTGTACCGTTGGATCTTGTGTGCTTTGGCCTTAAGCCTCTGTTTTACATCTTCTATTGTGTTTGTTTAGTCCCCTCTCTTGTACTTTGTATTTCTCGTTGAGTTCCTCCCTTGTTTTTTTGCTTCTTAGCCTTTTTTCTGCCATCTCTTTCATTGTTTACTCAAGTCAGATCTCATCACCATGATTTGCTTTTCCAGGCGCCTTTTCCAAGGAGGTTGCTGTTTTGGTTTCTGTTGGGTTGGTTGTGCTGGTGGTGTTGGTGTTCGAATCCCCATCAGTTCTGCTACTAATCTTGCTCCTGCATATGTCAAGTTATTTGTTTCTGTGATACTGGTGGTGTGTATTATGCCCATTATTTCATTGACCTCACTTGTTTTCTCCCTTAATTTCTTGGTGTTGTATGGCTTTCATGGAAGGGATCTTTGTTCTCTCTGTATCTGCTCCATCCATTGTCTAATCTTTTCTACCCATTCCGTCCTCTCTGTTACTTCGTCGGTGTTTCTTCGCGTGTCGTTGTTTGGTACCTCATCCTCCTGTCGTCTTCTGTGGCATCGTCTCTCAGTTCGTCTTCGTGTAATTCGTTGTCGGTGTGACATTTCCCTTTCCAGTTCTTCTCTTTCTGTTGGGGAGAGCCAGTTCTTTTGTTTTTCTTTATGTTCCTTACTTGGTCTGCCAGCCTCTGCTCTGTTTTGGGGGGTGTTATTCCTCTCATTCCAGATGTTGACCAATCTTCTTCTATCCTCTCTCCGTCGGGTTGCTTCTGATGTAGCATCTCCATATTTCCTTATTTTCTTCTCTTGTCCATTTCTTCCTTTTTGCCTCTGTAGCTCCAATCTCAGGCTGTTGATTACTCTCGTTGTGTGATCAGTTGCTGGATGACGACCTCCAGTACCTGACCGTCTTCCCCTTCAATTGGGTTGAATACCTGGTTGCCGGACGAAGCTCCTCTGTTGCCAGAGGTTCCATTTACGTCGTTGTCGTTTTATTTCCTTCATTTCTTTCCATCATTGCTGAGTTTTGTATTTAACCCATAGCTGGACCCTACCCCATCAGGGATAGGTACTCATTTACAGCTGAGTAGACTGAGGAAATTATGGTAAAGACCTCCTTTCCAAGGAATCAACGCCGAGGAGAGCGGTCACCCATCCAACGACTGACCAGCCCCAATGTTGCTTAACTTGACTTAAGTCTATTGACGACCTAACCTAATAATAATAATAATTATTATTATTATTATTATTATTATTATTATTATTATTATTAAACCAAACAAAAACTTTTTCCAGTTTTCTTCTGAAGATTGAAAAAGAAACCCACAAAATCACTTTGTAACTTGTTTACTTCTAAGTGTTTACATTTAGTTTTACTCTACACTCGAGTACTTTCAGGCCCTGTCCCTGGCCCATTCTCAAGATATGTTTGGGATGTTAGCCTGGGTCAAAGCAGAAGACTGCTGGGCCTTGACCAGGCTAAAATACCCAAACATCTCTTGAGAATGGGCCACAGACAGGGCCTGAAGTACTCGAGTGTGGAGTAAAACTAAATGTAATACTTGGAAGTAAACAGTTACAAAGTGATGTGGGTTTCTTTTTCAATTATTATTATTATTATTATTATTATTATTATTATTTTTTTTTTTTTTTTTTTTTTTTTTTTTTTTTTTTTCTTTTTTTTTTTTTTTTTTTTTTTTTTTTTTTTTTTTTTTTTTTTTTTTTTTTTGCTCTATACAGTCCTCCAATTCGACTGGGTGGTATTTATAGTGTGGGGTTCCGGGTTGCATCCTGCCTCCTTAGGAGTCCATCACTTTTCTTACTATGTGTGCCGTTTCTAGGATCACACTCTTCTGCATGAGGCCCGGAGCTACTTCAGCCTCTAGTTTTTTTTCTAGGTTCCTTTTCAGGATCTTGGGATCGTGCCTAGTGCTCCTATGATTATGGGTACGATTTCTACTGGCATTCCCATATCCTTCTTATTTCTATTTTTAGATCTTGATACTTATCCATTTTTTCCCTCTCTTTCTCTTAACTCTGGTGTCCCATGGTATTGCGACATCAATGAGTGATACTTTCTTCTTGACTTTGTCAATCAAACGTCACGTCTGGTCTGTTTGCACGTATCACTCTACCGTCCTGATACCATAGTCCCAGAGGATCTTTGCGTTGACGTTTTCTATCACTCCCTCAGGTTGGTGCTCGTGCCACTTATTACTGAAAGGTAGGCTGATGTTTCTTGCACAGGCTGCAGTGGAGGGCTTTTGCCACTGAATCATGCCTCTTTTTTGTACTGGTTCTGTGCAAGTGCCGGGCATTTCGCTTGCTATGTGGTTTATGGTTTCATTTTTCGTATTGCACTTCCTACATATGGGAGGGAGATGTTATTTCCATCTATCGTTCTTTGAACATATCTGGTTTTCTTAGGGCCTGATCTTGTGCCGCTGTTATCATTCCTTCAGTTTCCTTCTTTAGCTCTCCCCTCTGTAGCCATTGCCAGTGTCATCGCTGGCTAGTTCTTTAGTCTGTCTCATGTATTGTCCGTGCATAGGTTTGTTGTGCCAGTCCTCTGTTCTGTCTGTCATTCTCCTGTCTCTGTATATTTCTGGGTCTTTCGTCTACTTTTATTAGTCCTTCTTCCCATGCACTCTTTAGCCACTCGTCTTCACTGGTTTTCAGTATATTGCCCCAGTGCTCTGTTCTCGGTGTTGACGCAGTCCTCTATACTTAGTAGTTCCTCTCCCTCCTTCCGTTCGTGTTATGTATAGTCTGTCCGTATTTGCTCTGGGTGTAGTGCTTTGTGTATTGTCATATGTTTCCTGGTTTTCTGATCTATGTGCGAAGTTCTGCCTTCGTCCATTCCACTATTTCTGCGCTGTATCTGATTACTGGCACTGCCCATGTGTTTATGGCTTTGATCATATTTCCTCCATTGAGTTTTTGACTTGAGTATCGCCTTGAGTCTCTGCATATATTCTTTCCTGATCGTGTCCTTCATCTCTCGGTGTTTTATATCCCCTCCTTCCATTATTCCCAGGTATTTGTATCCTGTCTCAT
>NC_061108.1:11653406-11655906 GCF_015104395.2 Macrobrachium nipponense
ATCATTAAAATCTAAAATATCATCCACTTAACACAACCCTTTACTTTACCTCTCACGATTTAGCTTATGATTCTTAGGATTTTGGATTTTGATGATATTTCCATAAAAGAAAATTACAATTCTTGTTTTGGTGGTGTTATCGTAACTGTTAAATATTCTGAACTACGGATTCTGTATTTATCATAGAGTACGAATACCACAGGAATGGGAAATCCATGAATCTTTTAGCCGCCGCGGTTAAAAAAATAAGTAAAAGATGCATTGCAATACAAATTGCCTCTCACAGACACATATTTCTATTCTGAATGGCGTTACTTGTGAATATAAAAAACAAATGCTACAATATTCCGATAATGAGGAGAATGTAAGTAAAGATTAGTGTTAATCTTTCAATGTTCACATTAATCAGAATGATCTCTGTACTGGAAGACGAGGATACTTAAAATAAGTAAGTGGCAACGTCATTCCTTCAATAATATGGTAATCTGTAATGACTTCCACATACTCAATTCATTGTGTCATCACTAAGGTTACTGCAGCATAAGTTAACATGAGTTCTAACCCTTGTTGGAAAACCTAGCTCAATATAATCAATATATTTAATGATCATAAATGAATAGGTCCAAAGTCTTACTTGTACAGTTATAATAATGTTGCCGAATTATGGATAAAGACTCAATTAAAAAGATTAAGAAAACAACTTTTCATTCTCTTGTATGAAAGGTTATTTCACAAAATCATCAAATACTGCTCCAATCACCTGTCTTGTATGTACTCTCTTCCTGGATACCAAAGCCGTATCTTTCTAATGAATCTTAACTTCGTCTATCCAGGTAGTTTTTATTTTATCGTCTCCTTTTTCTCCCCTAACACTTTCAGACATTACAATTTTCTCATCATTATATCATCCTCTCTATTTCCTACTTGATTGAACCAGTCCTAAACACTAATCCATCCTTCCACGTACAATCATTTTTTTAACACTATTTTGCATATTGATATATTTCTCATTTTACGAGTTTTCTTTTATAACAACCGATCCATCAAACGTCTATTAAAACTGTTTCGTTGAACCCTTTTTCTCTCATTTGCATTTATAACAGCTATACTTCGGCTCTATAGCAGAGGGTAGGTTCAATAGTTACCACATGTATCCAGACCAGATTTTCCAGAGGCACTTCAAGTTTCTCCCTTATCGCTTACTATATTCCAGTACCTTTCTTGCCTCAAACCATTCAGTGACGAAAAGACTTTCTTTCTATGAATATTATTTAGGTGGTTACTCACACAACGCAACCGTATTAATACAAGTACATCTGATTCAAAGTTTCCTTTACTATCACAACATAAATCTTTCTCTAAACATTCTCCTCACGTCAAACATCCAAATTGTTTCCTTAGTGGCAGCAGTTTTCTTTCCACAACTCTAATCAATATTGTTTCATATGCAAAGTAGTACCCATTCAATTACACCTTGTATGTATGTATGAAAGATTAAAGATGTTTATTGCCTCAGAGCATAAGAATTTCTACAAGGTGTGACTCATTTTATTTTCATTACGAATTTACTCTTATGCGTACTCCTAGCTTAATTATTCATAATTTTTTCAAAGGTCTTATTACACTGATATTTCAAGTTTCAGATATCCATTATCGGTATTTCTTGAGTCACTTTTATCGTCTCTTTTCTCTGTCTTTGATTTTGTTTTACTACAGTTAAAGTTTATCTTATTTAATCATTACCAAACGTTTTAGGTTGCTGCAAAAGAAAACTATTGTCCGTTCGCACTTTATCTGTCAGTACTTTTTCCGTCCGTCCTCAGATCTTCAAATACAAGAGACTAAAACGGCTGCTTCTTTGCAAGTTGATCGTCCACCCTCCAATCATCAAACATATCAAATTCCAGCCCTCTAGAACTCAGTAGTTTTTACTTTATTTAAGGTTAAAAACAAGCATAATCGTGCTTTCTGGCAACGATATAGACCAGGCCATCACTGGCCATGGTTAAAGTTTCATGAAACCAACGAAAGATAGATCTGTTTCGGTGGCCTGGACTGTACTCTGCTGAGGTTGTACAGAAAACTCCATTGTTGCTGCTTCCCACATCATCGCTATTGTCGTTCTCAAAGTGTCTATTATATTTATTGGAATTTCAATTTTAGTTATTCTATTTTCTACGTTTCCCACGTACGTAAACCAAAAGCAATTGTTCATAGATATTAGTCCTTTCAGTTGGGGATGCTAATTCTAACACCGGACATTTTGCTCAGTTTCCTGCAATAACATTTCAATCATATAAAGGGGCATCAGAAATGGCAGTTCCGTGCATGGGAGTTAAAGGTTTTCCAAACATCCATGCAATACAAAGGCATTAAGATAATTGCAAAAAGGGGGAGGGAGGAAAGGAATTATGGATCCACGAGAGAGAGAGAGAGAGAGAGAGAGAGAGAGAGAGAGATATGAGGGTCGCTGTAATTAAAACATTTAGAGAGAAAAGGC
>NC_061108.1:11663406-11668406 GCF_015104395.2 Macrobrachium nipponense
CTTCATTATTAACTAATAAAAGATATTTTGAGTGGATTAGAATTGCAAAAAAAACAGAATAATAATAATAATAATAATAATAATAACTAATAATAATAATAATAATAATAATAATAATAATAATAATAATAATAATAATAATAATAATAGTGTTGAATAAAAATGCAGAATTCAGAGAATTAATCTTATATATTACCTTTTTCTATTTTTCTTATTACTCCAGTACGAAGAAAAATAGAAAAGATAATATAAGATTAATTCGGTGCATTCTGCAAACTTTTATTCAACAGAATTTGTTTAAATATGGGTCTTCTTCCAAAATAATAATAATAATAATAATAATAATAATAATAATAATAATAATAATAATAATAATAATAATAATAATAATAATAAAATGGCCTTAGTCAACATACAAAAAGGCAAAGTAACGAGAACTGAAGGGATAAAGCTACCAGATGGAGCAACATCAAACTCGTAGATGAGACAGGATACAAATACCTGGGAATAATGAAAGGAGGAGATATAAAACACCAAGAGATGAAGGACACGATCAGGAAGAATATATGCAGAGACTCAAGGCGATACTCAAGTCAAAACTCAACGCCGGAAATATGATAAAAGCCATAAACACATGGGCAGTGCCAGTAATCAGATACAGCGCAGGAATAGTGGAATGGACAAAGGCAGAACTCCGCAGCATAGATCAGAAAACCCAGGAAAACAAATGACAATACACAACGCACTACACCCAAGAGCAAATACGGACAGACTATACATACACGAAGGAAGGAGGGAGAGGGCTACTAAGTATAGAGGACTGCGTCAACATCGAGGAACAGAGCACTGGGGCAATATCTGAAAATCATGAAGAAGGAGTTGGCTAAAGAGTGCATGGGAAGAAGGACTAATAAAGTAGACGAAGACCCAGAAATATACAGAGACAGGAGAAAGACAGAAAGAAAAACAGAGGACTGGCACAACAAACCAATTGCCACGGGGGGACAAATACATGAGAACAGACTAAAGAACTAGCCAGCGATGACATTGGCAAATGGCTACAGAGGGGAGAGCTAAAGAGGAAACTGAAGGAATGATAACAGCGGCACAAGATCAGGCCCTAAGAACCAGATATGTTCAAAGTACGATAGACGGAAATAACATCTCTCCCATATGTAGGAAGTGCAATACGAAAAATGAAACCATAAACCACATAGCAAGTGAATGGCCCCCCGGCACTTGCACAGAACCAGTACAAAAAGAGGCATGATTCAGTGGCAAAAGCCCTCCACTGGAGCCTGTGCAAGAAAACATCAGCTACCTTGCAGTAATAAGTGGTACGAGCACACCAACCTGAAGGAGTGATAGAAAACGATCAGGCAAAGATCCTCTGGGACTATGGTAATCAGAACGGATAGGTGGATACGTGCAAACAGACCAGACGTGACGTTGATTGACAAAGTCAAGAAGAAAGTATCACTCATTGATGTCGCATACCATGGGACATGACACCAGAGTTGAAGAGAAAGAGAGGGAAAAAATGGATAGTATCAAGATCTGAAAATAGAAATAGAAAGATATGGGGATATGCCAGTGGAAATCGTACCATAATCATAGAGCACTAGGCACGATCCCAAGATCCCTGAAAAGGAATCTAGAAAAACTAGAGGCTGAAGTAGCTTCCAGGTTCATCATGCAGAAGAGGTGTGATCCTAGAAACGGCACACATAGTAAGAAAAAGTGATGGACTCCTAAGGAGGCAGGATGCAAACCCGGAACCCCACACTATAAATACCACCCAGTCGAATTTGGAGGACTGTGATAGAGCAAAAAAAAAAAAAAAAAAAAAAAACAAAAAAAAAAAAAAAAAAAAAAAAAGAATAATAATAATAATAATAATAATAATCAGCGACAAATCATTCTTAGTTGATATCATGATCATATAAGATTGCTTTAAAATAAAGATAGATACTTTATTATATCTATTATCAGTATGGAGAGCAAGGACTAATTTCTTGTAAGTAAGAGCCTCTTTGTGTCAAAATAAAACATTATGTTCCCCGCCCCAAAGTAACTGAAAAATTATAATAAAAACTCTCATACTGTTTTCTAAGACATAACATAGCTTGATTTCTGTGGCCTCAAAAATGAAAGAAACGAGAGAGAGAAGAGAAAGAGAAGAAAAACATTCATTCACTATGAAACCTTTTTTATCCGGTAAGTTTCACATGAACGTAAGATTACTTCTTTGAGTTCAACAAGCATTCTAGTTGGCCTTTTGAACAATATATGCCAGAAACATCTAACTGATATATTTTACTTTACTGTGTATCATAGTTTGCAAGTTCAACTGTCAAATTTTCCTAGAATTTTAACGTTTCAGGTAATTCAAAGAATAATATTTCTGTCGGGGAGAGAGAGAGAGAGAGAGAGTGAGTTTCTCTTCCTTTATGAAGACAGACCAGACAGACACACACACACACACACACACACACACATATATATATATATATATATATATATATATATATATATATATATATATATATATATATATATATATATAGATATAGAGAGAGAGAGAGAGAGAGAGAGAGAGAGAGAGAGGAGAGAGGAGAGAGAGAGAGAGAGAGAGAGATATTAAAAGTAAAGTTCTCATCCTTCATGTAAATTACTTGACTGACCACGTAAAACGATTGGCAATCCTTACAAGGAATTTTATAAATGATGTTGTTATTTGTTACGGGATTATTCTTAAATTAGCATATCTTTAACGGTATTGTTATATGAAAACCTATATTAACATTAAACGATTTAAATATTGATTTTTATGTTTCAATTGATAAATTTTACTTTAACTGTGTATCATGATTTGCAAGTTCAACTGTCAAAATATTCCTAGAATTTTAACGTTTCAGGTAATTCAAAGAATAATATTTCTGTCGGGGAGAGAGAGAGAGAGAGAGAGAGAGAGAGAGTTTCTCTTCCTATGAGAGAGGCAGGCACACACACACACACACACACATATATATATATATATATATATAGAGAGAGAGAGAGAGAGAGAGAGAGAGAGAGAGAGAGTATAAAGTAAAGTTCTCATCCTTTATGTAAAGAATATCCAGTCTATTTCTAAATATCATCGACAATCCATAAAAAAATGGTACGAAACAAAACCATATTTTACTCAGTAAGTTGAAAAAACATCCCACAAAAAAGAGTGAAGAAAGGAAAATAAGAAATCCTGCGACTCTTTGGAGGCCCAAAAGTAACATATTTTCGGAATCGTCAGTTGTCATCCAATTTATGTCTCGGCACACAAGCATGTTTTAAATAAACCCGAAAACAACCGGCGATGGAAAATGCTCAGGGAACCCCCGCCATCAACCTCCACACACACCACACACACACACACAACACACACAAACTCTGAAAACATCTTACCCAGAGGGATTTATATAATAGATATGTTATGTGGAGACTATAAAAGGTAACGCGTACAGAAACAAAAAGCTGCGGAATTTTTTTTGGGGGGAATGGGGGTGGGGGTAGGGAGCCCGCTCGGTGGGGTTTGGATACCGCTATCAGTAGATAGCTAAGCAACTATGGTAACTCATTCTTATAATAATACTAATAATAATTAGTAGGGAAAAACTCTCAATCGCAAAAGTATATATAATGTTCTAAAGGGTCCACAATAATACAAAGTGTTAAGAGTCCGTGTATAATTTTTACAACTTTACAAAAAGCTTTCGAACCCTTCTCTGGGTTCATCTTCAGTCCAAATGAACAATTAGTTACAACATGTACAGAGGTGAATTTAAAAACAAGAGTCGTTGAAGATCGTTGACACCGGTTGTTAGCTTGTTAATGGGCCAGGTGATGAAGAAAGAGGGCAGTTAATTCCAACTAGGTGATTTCCTCTCCCCTATCAATCCTTCTGGCTGCAAATCTCCGCAATGGTTGTTGCAACGTTGCAGGAAGTCCTTTATCCGAGAGCGTAGATTGGGCACCGTAACCAGATTCCCCTGAGGCAGCGGTTACCTGGACTGGAAGAGGCAAGGCAGAGGCAGCATCAGGAGAGGGAAAAACAGAGCCTGTCCTACAGTTAAAATCTTTTAAAAACATACTAGTAATATAAAAATTAACAAATGGGTCTTCGTTGACAAAAGACTTGTTTCCTTTGAATGATTCTCCTAAACTTATAGCAGCTCCCTCGACTAGTTGTCTGACATTCACATTATTACTTTTAAAGATAATTTTAGCCGTGTTAAAGTTGGGTCTATGATCATTCCTGAATGTATGTGCTACTATTGCGCTGTTTTGTGATTGTAGTTCATAAGCTCGCTTATGAACTCCAAACGTATATCTAGTCCCCGTCCACTTTCACCAAAATATTTACTATTACAATCCATACAAGGTAGTTCGTAAACGCCTGGGACTATATGATTTTTATCATTGTTATTGTTTCTTACGAGGGAGCGTCTTATTGTATTCATATTTGAACACAATTATAATTTCCTTCTGACATTTGTATATTACTAGTATGTTTTTAAAAGATTTTAACTGTAGGAGAGGCTCAGTTTTTCCCTCTCCTGATGCTGCCTCTGCCTTGCCTCTCCCTGTCCAGGTAACCACTGCCTCAGGGGAGTCTGGTTACGGTGCCCAATCTATGCCCTCGGATGAAGGACTTCCTGCAACATTGCAACAACCATTGCAGAGATCCAACAGAATTGCAGCCAGGAGGATTGATAGGGGAGAGGAAATCACCTAGTTGGAGTTAACTGCCCTCTTTCTTCATCACCAGGCCCATTAACAAGCTAACGAACGGTGTCAACGATCTTCAACGACTCTTGTTTTTAAATTTACCTCTGTACATGTTGTAACTAATTGTTCATTTGGACTGAAGATGAACCCAGAGAAGGGTTCGAAAGCTTTTTGTAAAGTTGTAAAAATTATACACGGACTCTTAACACTTTGTATTATTGTGAACCCTTTAG
>NC_061108.1:11673406-11680906 GCF_015104395.2 Macrobrachium nipponense
TTTTGAGGAAGATCACAATATTTTTCAAATTTACTTAGGTATGATGCAATCATTAAAGCAGAAGGTCGCCTTGCTATAAAGAAAGATAAACCATATCCAAATGCACTCACAACATTTTCACATATTTGTTTACTTGATAGGTTTGCAACAAAATCTTGACATGCACAATTAGTCCAATCACTGCTATCAATAATATTTTTTAGTTTTCTGTCGAGTTTCCTTTTCAGGGAATTAGTAGTACTACATAGTTCTTCGTAAATTTCCAGTCGCGGTGAGTCCTTCCAATCAGTCGGGATAGAATGATTGAAAGAGATCCTTGTTTTTTTCCAGCTCCTTGAATTTTTCTGTCTCTTCTTACTTAGCAGCTGCTATGTGCTGTTTCAACATCATGGAACTAAATTCGTTGAATGGGTGATTGTCATACCTTCTTAGACGGCGTGGCAGCAAGGATTTAGGGAGCACTTGTTCAGAAACGCACAAAGAAAATAACCCTATGCGGCCTATTATCAGTACTGTTGGTTCAATTTCATATAAATTTTCGAAATATATCACTAAGATCTTGTATACTTGGAACCATCTCCGATTCTCATATATATAATTCTCTAGATTTAGTTAATAAATCAAACAAAATTACTCTTTGCCCCACTGATAGATTCGTTAGTTTTGATGTATGTTCCCTTTTTACTAAAGTCCTTATAGACTCTATTTTGTTTAGAATATCTTTAGTAATGAACTAAACTCAGCATGAAATTACTTCTACCTATAAGTCACATTATTTCATCACTAGGTTGTGCAGTTTGTCATTGTAAGTTTATATTGCAAATGGCCAAATTTTATCAACAAATATTTGGCATTGCCAATGGGCAACCTTTTATCGCCATCCTCTCAACTTGTACATGGAATTCTTTGAAAAACGCTACTTACCTAATATCATTCATATTCCTGTAAAGTGGTATAGATATGTTGATGATATTTTAGCTCTTCTGCCTGTTGGTATTGATGTAAATGATATACTCTCTAAATTAAATAACCAGGTACCATCGATTAAGTTTGCTCTAGAATTAGAAAAAAAGACAATTGCCTCGCTTCTTTCTTAGATGTTTTGATATCAGAGAACCATTCAATGTAAATTCAGTATTTATAGGAAACTGACCAACAACTTAGATTATGCTCATTTCTATTCAGGTCACCATCTTTTTTTTTTTCGGGGGAGGGAAGGTGGGGGTGGGGGTTTTTAGGGGGGATGGAATTAAACTAAAGCATACCATATGGAAAGCACTGTACATTTAACTGTTGAATATTTTTATGTTTCTAGTATCACAAAATTTTTCAGCAGGTCAAACACTTATTATCATTGGTATTTATATTCATATATATATATATATATATATATATATTAATATATATATATATA
Source organism: Macrobrachium nipponense (assembly GCF_015104395.2). Classification (NCBI taxonomy): domain Eukaryota; kingdom Metazoa; phylum Arthropoda; class Malacostraca; order Decapoda; family Palaemonidae; genus Macrobrachium; species Macrobrachium nipponense. Next base: position 11,674,821 of record NC_061108.1, read on the forward strand.
TATACATATATATATATATATTTAAATAGCCACATGAAAGGTGAAGAAAATCAAAGACCAGGTACTAAGCGCTTTTCGTGTAAATTGCGTTACACATCGGTCTTTGTACTCCGAAGAAGTGTACGGCAATACACGAAAGCGCTTGGTACCTGGTCTTTGATTCTTCACCTTTCATGTGGCTATTTATACATATTTGTCACGTGCTGTTTGGTGACTTATTGCTGATAATATATATATGTATGTAATATATATATATTATATATATATATATATATAATATATATATATATATATATATATATATATAATTGATATATATATATATATATATATATATAATAAAAAGAGTATGGCCAGCAGAAACTTCAGCATTTTTCTGTTAAAACTTTTTATTTTTATCCTACGCCTACATTTCGAGATACAAATCCCATCTTCAGGGCTAAAAACAGGGAAAAAAAAAAAATGAAATTTTCTATACATTAAATCTGACTAAATTTGGGGCACAGTAGTAAATTATACTTTCTAAAAAATTATATAGATTACTATCATTACATCAGTAAAATTCGAATTTTATATAAAAGTAAGATGGTAACTAATTAAATAAGAGATTAACAGTAAAGAGCAAAGCTACTAAGTACAATGACACTTCTGAATAAATAAACAAAAACACATGAAAACATAAACCATTGGTGAACAACTAAGAAAATTACATATTACTAAAGACAGGAGAAAACAATACATATTTATATATGATATATATATATATATATATATATATATATATATATATATATATATATATATATATATATATATGTATGTATAACTGAATCACCATTTGGTATGTGATAAATCTATACATAAAGGTATAAGCCACGAAGGAAAAATAATCACGGGGTTTCTGCAAGATCTTTCGACTAGAACGTCCTTTACTCAGCATTATAAACTGACTTACATGAGGAATTGACAATACAAGAAAGTCGTATAACTGACAGATAGGGAATATTAAAGAGATTAGTACTTAGAATCCGACACACCTGGAAGAAATGAGTAACCTTCCCAAAACAAGCATAACATGGGTACAATTAAAAAAAAAAAAAAAAAAGAAAAAAAAAAAAGATTAAGTCAATCTACTCAGACACAAGGACACAATTAAAGCAATATTTTGGGTGACAGCTATTTAGAACTTTGGTAAACAAAAACATATTCACAATACATATTAAACAAACATACAACGAAGATATCTCTATGACAACTAATTTTTATTTAAGTCTGTAATTATATCTTTGAGGTCATTCTTAAACATGTTACAAATATCAAGGGTCTAAATGAAAACAGGTCACGAATAATATTGAAATTACAATGGGAAATGAGTTGTATTAAAGCAGGTTCGGAAAGATTTCGTAATAAGACATCTTTTGACATTGCAATTACTGAACTTCCAATCCAATTTATTCGGTGGTTGTTTAAAACTAAATAGAATGAGTATTGCAATTAGATGTTTGCCCAGTTTTTACAGAATATTTATGCTGGCTTAATCTTACTTCTAAGAAACCCCGCCCTTGCTCGACTGCCCGAGTACAAAATGAGGGGCAGGTCCATACAATGGATTTTTATACATTATGTTGTTGCTTTCTCTGGGGCCATTTTTTTATCAACATTCCCTTTGGGTGGTGTATTATAGGAAAAAAACAAGGTTCACCTTAAAGGCTTTTGACAATGATTTAATGGTTTCAAATCCGTTCAAATAAGGCAAACTGAGATTGTTCTTAGAATTTTCTTTCTGCGTGTTACTTACATTATAAAACTTTTTGTGGGCTTTATTATAACAAATATCAAATATATGTGAAGGATAACATAAATCTTTCCCTATTTTTCTTACGTATTCAATTTCTTGATCCAAATATTGGGGACTGACAATGCGCAATGCTCGTAAAAACATAGAAGAAACAATTGATATTTTGATGTTAAGATGGTGACCTGAATAGAAATGAACATAATCTAAGTTGTTGGTCAGTTTCCTATAAATACTGAATTTACATTGAAATGGTTCTCTGTATATCAAAACATCTAAGAAAGAGAGGCAATTGTCTTTTTCTAATTCTAGAGTAAACTTAATCGATGGTACTTGGTTATTTAATTTAGAGAGTATATCATTTACACCAATACCAACAGGCAGAAGAGCTCAAATATCATCAACATATCTATACCACTTTACAGGAATATAAATGATATTAGGTAAGTAGCGTTTTTCAAAGAATTCCATGTACAAGTTTGAGAGGAGTGGCGATAAAAGGTTGCCCATTGCAATGCCAAATATTTGTTGATAAAATTTGCCATTGAATATAAACTTACAATGACAAATGCACAACCTAGTGAGTGAAATAATGTGACTTATAGGTAGAAGTAATTCATGCTGAGTTAGTTCATTACTAAGATATTCTAAAATAGAGTCTATAAGGACTTTAGTAAAAAGGGAAACATACATCAAAAACTAAAAACGAATCTATCAGTGGGGCAAAGAGTAATTTTGTTTAATTTATTAACTAAATCTAGAGAATTATATATATGAGAATCGGAGATGGTTCCAAGTATACAAGATCTTAGTGATATATTTCGAAAATTTATATGAAATTGAACCAACAGTACTGATAATAGGCCGCATAGGGTTATTTTCTTTGTGCGTTTCTGAACAAGTGCTCCCTAAATCCTTGCTGCCACGCCGTCTAAGAAGGTATGACAATCACCCATTCAACGAATTTAGTTCCATGATGTTGAAACAGCACATAGCAGCTGCTAAGCAAGAAGAGAAAGAAAAATTCAAGGAGCTGGAAAAAAACAAGGATCTCTTTCAATCATTCTATCCCGACTGATTGGAAGGACTCACTGCGACGGGAAATTTACGAAAAACTATGTAGGACTACTAATGCCCTGAAAAGGAAACTCGACAGAAAACTAAAAAATCTTATTGATAGCAGTGATTGGACTAATTGTGCACGTCAAGATTGTGCTGCAAACCTATCAAGTAAACAAATAAGTGAAAATGTTGTGAGTGCATTTGAATATGGTTTATCTTTCTTTATAAAAAGTCGACCTTCTGCTTTAATGATTGCATCATCCCTAAGTAAATTTGAAAAATATTGTGATCTTCCTCAAAATCATGTTGACATGATTAAAGGTATTGTTTACAGAGCTGCTAATGTTAAGCATGAAAGTAACTTCCCTACTCGCTATAAGAAAAGTTTGACCGATCTTAAAAAGTCCATATAGAATCTATTTTAGAATATATTAGTAATGAACTAACTCAGCATAAATTACCTCTACCTATAAGTCACATTATTTCAATCACTAGGTTGTACATTTGTGATTGTAAGCTTATATTCAATGGTGAATTTTATGAACAAATATTTGGCATGGCAATGGGCAACCCTTTATCGCCACTCCTCTCAAACTTGTACATGGAATTCTTTGAAAAACGCTACTTACCTTATATCATTTATATTCCTGTAAAGTGGTATAGATATGTTGATGATATTTGAGCTCTTCTGCCAGTTGGTATTAATGTAAATGATATACTCTCTAAATTAAATAACCAAGTACCATCGATTAAGTTTACTCTAGAATTAGAAAAAGACAATTGTCTCCCTTATGTTCATTTCTATTCAGGCCACCATCTTAACATCAAAATATCAATTTTTTCTTCTATGTTTTTACGAGCATTGTGCATTGTCAGTCCCCAATATTTGGATCAAGAAATTGAATACATAAGAAAAATAGGGAAAGATTTATGTTATCCTTCACATATATTTGATATTTGTTATAATAAAGCCCACAAAAAGTTTTATAGTGTAAGTAACAAGGAGAAAGAAAATTCTAAGAACATTCTCAGTTTGCCTTATTTGAACGGATTTGAAACCATTAAATCATTGTTAAAAGCCTTTAAGGTGAACCTTGTTTTTTCCTATAATAACACACTAAAAGGAATGTTAATAAAAAATGGCCCCAGAGAAAGCAACAACATAATATATAAAATTCCATGTATGGACTGCCCCTCATTTTATCTCAGACAGTTGAGCAAGGGCTTAGAAGTAAGATTAAGCCAGCATAAATATTCTGTAAAAACTGGGCAAACATCTAATGCAATATTCATTCATTTAAGTTTAAACAACCACCGAATAAATTGGATTGGAAGTTCAGTAATTGCAAGGTCAAAAGATGTCTTATTACGAAATCTTTTAGAATCTGCTTTAATACAACTCACTTCCCATTGTAATTTCAATATTAGTCGTGGCCTGTTTCATTTAGACCTTTGTATTTGTGTCATGTTTAAGAATGACCTCAAAGATATAATTACACACTTAAATAAAAATTAGTTGCCTTAGAGATATCTTCGTTGTTTATTTTTTGTTTAATATGTATTGTGAATATGTTTTTGTTTACCAAAGTTCTGAATATCTGTAACCCAAAATAATCCTTTAATTGTCTTGTCCTTGTGTCTGAGTAGATTGACCTAATCTTTTTTTTTTTTTTTTGTTTTTTTTTTTTTTTTTTAATTGTACCCATGTTTATGCTTGTTTGGGAAGGTTACTCATCTTCCAGGTGTGTCGGATTCTAAGTACTAATCTCTTTATATTCCCTATCTGTCAGTTATACGACCTTTCTTGTATTGTCAATTCCTCATGTAAGTCAGTTTATCTGCTGAGTAAAGGACGTCGAGTCGAAAGATCTTGCAGAAACCCCGTTGATTATTTTTCCTTCCTGGCTTATACCTTTATTTATATATATACATATATATTGCTGGAATTTCCACCTTTTTATTTTGGGATATTCATCATAATCCCTTGTCTCAATGTCCCCTTGAAACTTTGACATATAATCACCTTATACAGTAGTGCTCCATTTGTGTTAGTGATATTAAACAGTGTAAGTAGAGTCAAAATATTATATTTCTGGTGTTTGGCACCGTATAACGAGGTTCAGTAATGTGAAAGGTAATTAACTGTCCCAAAATAGATAGCGGAAAGAGGAAATGCTTTCCAGCAGTCAAGTGGTAAAAATTTGGCAGTCTCCATGTTAATACATATCTGAGATGGGTACGGGTTCATTGATGAGCATAGGTAAAGTCGTTCATTTTGCTTATCAGTATAAGATGGTTGATGCTTTGTGTAAATCACTGCATATTCTAAAGGATAAGTGTGCAATAGTTGCTATTCAGCCATGAAAACAAAGAAAACTTTTTATGTAGTCGACTAAACTTACAAATATTAACTTATTTTCATTATCAATTTATTTATTTATATATCTATTTTTATTTATTCATTTCTTTTTTGCAGCTAACTAAGCCTACAGACTCGGCTCTCACCGACAAGCAAGGCCTGTGTACGAAAATAATATTCCTTTAAGGGAACATGACAAGACATATTTTAGACAAATAGCTTACCAAAAATTGAAACTTTTGTTTCGTATCAATGTAATATTTATTTGTGCATTTATTTAAAAGACAGTAGTAAAATGATAAGAGACGACACAGAAAAACAGACTGAAAAACTCAAAACTCAGGTAAAACCATCTTGCTAGGAACCTTGACAATTAACCCAAATAACGCATTAGTTTTGCGTCCTCGGGTATAAAGATTTTACAATTAGGGAAACAATATATTGTATATATACATATACATACATACATACATTATATATAGTATATATATAGTATATATATATATATATATATATATATATATATATATATATATATATATATTGTTCTGATTCTATAAGCGTCAATTAAGAAATAATTCAATTAATGAGGATGAGTACTTGACGAGCAATGAATGCAATAAACTAATCGTATCTCATTTACCTAACAAATCCTTTTGAAAATATCGAATTAAATTGACTTCTCTCTTTCAGAGGAAAAATGTAATATCCTGTGATTTTATCAAAGCACATCCATTAATATAGCTCTCGATTTCCCTAACCCTTTTTATGGTAGAATTCAGGATGTAATGAAATCAGCATTTAATGCCAAACTCATTTGTGAATATTGATTGCATTATTATCATCATGAAATAGATCTCAATTTTGCCG
>NC_061108.1:11685906-11703406 GCF_015104395.2 Macrobrachium nipponense
TGGTGGTATACTCGCCAACCAAGAGGAGGAACCCAGGTTTAAGGAGTGCTTAACGGGAAGAGAGAGAGAGAAGAGAGAGAGACGAGAGAGAGAGAGGAGAGAGAGAGGAGAGAGAGAGAGAGATTAGGAGGAGAGGAGGAGGAGGAGAGATTAGCGCGTTTCCTTATAAATAACATTTACTCTGAACATCCTACGCGAAAGAGCTCAAATAAATCAATATCCCTATCTGTAAATGTTTTCCCCAATGCGAATGAAAATGCTTTTTATTAATAATCCTATATCGACTACAATCTCCTCCGTTTTTGGATGGGAGTGGGGGCGGGGGGGGGGGGGGAGGGGGGGGGGGGGGGGGGATTAGCACGTTTCCTTATAAATTATATCTACACTGAACATCCTACGCAAAAGAAGTTAAATAAATGTATCTCTCAATGTCTATAAAAGATACGTTTTATTAACATTCATGTATCGATTACAATCGCCTCCCTTCGGAGCTGGTTCCTTTAAATATCGCTGGAAAAATATAAAGGCATCAAATGAGCGACTAACCTTTTAAAAGACATTCCAGAGTCTGTTTTTTGAAGGCGGCCGATGTTGTCACACCTTTTTCTCTTTGTAACAATATCTTGTCTCCCGATTCAAGACCAGTTGTGTTGCTAACTCGGAGGAAGATTCTGGCAACTTCCCATCTATTCAGAGGTTGAGGAGTTTGAAAGACAGTTGAAGAGAGAAAATAATCAACTGCCCAACAACTGCCTTCAAATTCCTTTTACTACTTAATGAAGTGCTGTTAAGATGCCAAAAAACTAAAGATATTAAAAAGACGTATAATAGTTTAATACTCTCTCTCTCTCTCTCTCTCTCTCTCTCTCTCTCTCTCTCTCTCTCTCTCTCTCTCTCATGGATCCATATTCCTCTCTTCCCTCTTTTTGCAATTATCTTAATGCCTTTGTATTGCACGAATGTTTGGAGAACCTTTAACTCCCATGCACGGACTGCCATTTCTGATGCCCCTTTATATGATTGAAATGTTATTGCAGGAACTGTGCAAAATGTCCGGTGTTAGAATTAGCATCCCCAACCGAAAGGATTAATATCTATGAGCAATTGCTTCCGCTATATGTGAGTGGAAAACACGGAAAACTGAAAGTAACTAAAATGGAAATTCCTGAAATATAATAGAAACCTTGAAAACGAAAATAATAATGGTAAGGATTGCATTAACAACAATAAAACTTTTTGTAATAATGAAAAAATCAACAATTATATGAAAAAAGTAAAAAAAAAAACGCGTTGGAAAAAAATAACTCAGAACTTTCAATAAGGATTGTAAGATTTCTATCCCCTACAGCAATGGCCACTTCAGGCAACGAGAGTAACTTTAGACATGTCCTATTTGCTGACAACTGATAAGTTAAATATTTTACTTAGATAGATGTATCCTTTGATTCTGAATAGTGTTTAATGGTAATTTTTTTTTGCACTATTGTGCTGGCGCTCCAACATACGATATGAGTTATTTGTTCCTGACTCATGTTGGCGGTAAAAGTACACATGGGCCAGTTCATGTTTACTTAAACTACAATAACCTTAGTGATCATACATGAGTATTGAATTTGACTTCATTGCAGATTACCGTATGACTGAAAGAACACCATTTTCAGTTATGTACTACATGCATGCTTGTTTTCCAGTATAGGTGACTACGAATATGAAAGCTGATAGCTTAACATTATTTTTAGTTTACTTTTCCTGATTATCGAATACTGTAAAATACTTATTTATTTTTTTTATAATTGCATAACTGAGACTCTGTGACCATTCATTGGTACGAGTACTGTCAATTGAAACATTCCAAAAATCGTCATCGTAACCAAAAAGATATTGGTAACAACCTCCACAGAGCTATAAAAGTAAATATTTCTGCTTACAGAATGATTTTTTTAAACATTATTTTGATAATTACTGGACGCGTTCTTAAAAACGATAAGATAAATAAATCCAATGAAAAGTCTTATTGCTATGACTAGAGTCTTCAAAACCGTTTTTTATATTTATACCAATAAATGAATCGTATAAAATTTCCTAGAAGTTAAATAAATCTTTAGGGGTTCAGTATTTTCAAAGGCCGCCTACACAACCGACTCCCTTATTATGGAGATTAATGATGTTTCAGACAGATCGTTAGAAAACGAAAAACAAACAAAAAAAAAAAAAGGTTAGTCCCATCTCCTTTGTTCTTTCGTCCTGGGAAATCACAGCCCAGAAAATGGCTCAGGGTGGAAATTTACATGAAAGGTAACACCTAACTTGCGTCGGAGATGGGACCGTCCTGACAGTCAATTTGCTATGTGGGATGGTGCTTTTGAACCGAAAACTATGACGTCTTATTTTGATTACTTTTGTCTTAGGTTAAGGCTAAAACTGCCTAGCTTTATTCCATGAATAACAGTATTTGGTCTAAGTCCGAAAGTCGCCCTTCGTAATCACTCAGATGAGACTATGATCCATCACAGACCACAAGCAAAAAAAAGAACGAAACAGCAGCAAATAAAAAGGGACTCTTGTAAATAATTTCCTTGATGCCAGCTCGTCTACTACTCTGACGGTCTTTTATCTTCACCGACACACAAACGCCCTCTTTCTCAGTCCATGTCAACGAACATTCGCACATTGGGATGACATTGCAAGAAATATTTGAAATTCTTATTTTTATCTATCTCTCTGCCTCATACTTCTTTCTTAACAGCCAAGCTCTCTCTCTCTCTCTCTCTCTCTCTCTCTCTCTCTCTCTCTCTCTCTCTCTCTCTCTTTTTTTTTTTATTTACCTTTCTCCAGCATTTTTACTGTCTTACATGAGGTGTTCGTAAACAGGAAGAATGTATAGCAGAGGACGAACCGAAATGATAGGCCTAAGCACTTCTGAATGTGAATCAAATATGAGTCGCAGACCTAACCGGTTTTATATTTACACTCACGCCAAGTATATGGTACTAAAATTAACCTTTCAATAAAATCCACGTTTACAAAACAATCCAGTCTTGACGGATTTCCACCTAAAATGAAGCCACGAGATCTTTCAGACAAATTCTCAATGAAGAATGACAAAGACCTTTTGCTGAGCATATATTTGAACAGCATAATTGAATTCTCTAGGTATTTAGTCAATACTCGGAAGTAAGAGTTTATAAAAAGAGCCACTGCATTTTGTATTTTTCAGGGAATGACAAGAATGGCTGAATTCGCCGAGAGCCAGAAAAATGGTATAAAGCTACAATAGGGTACAGAAATGGCACCATTATTATAAAACCTACGTATCTTTTAATCTCTTAGTAACAAAAGCATCAAACGTGAAACGGTTTTACCGTTGTGACAAAATACAATGACGCAATTAACCTCGCGCCGCTGCTGTTAAAAAAAATCCGACTGTTTCTGGTACGAGGAAAAAAAATAAAGATAACTAAAATAACAAGGAAAATACAACGTTACCTAAGAAAGCGGCTGGATACGTTTATCACAATGTCCGATAGATGGCATCTGCTTACACGTTTTTACGACTTGGATGATTCCATTTCAACGAAATGTGAGGGAGGGTCAGACATACATATTAAATTATTACTGTCATACAAATTGGTAGGATTCTATCTACAGTGATAACTGAATAATAGACCGGCTTACATTTTCAAAATGCATGCCAATGAACGTCATTTACTTTTTATATGTATATATAATGTATCATCATGCTGACTGGGCATTTGGATTTACCCGTTACTGACGCACCTGAGGTACCACGAAAGATACCACGATTTTCATTTTAAGAGGATTGTAAAGATATCGTAACGTAATCTGTAACTTAGTAATGGAGTTTCGCAGGAATATTTATGATCCCTTAATGAATATACTCGTTACGCCTCTTTCAGGCTTACATAGTCTTTCGTATACAATGCATGCAAGGACTTTCACCAATTTCGTATACGATGCTTGCAAGGACTTTCACCAATTTCGTATACGATGCTTGTGAGGACTTTCACCAGTTTCGTATACGATGCTTGTGAGGACTTTCACCAATTTCGTATACGATGCTTGGAAGGACTTTCACCAATCATTGTCGTGGACTGAAAGTCAGTATCAGAGACGAACATCCTATATTGCTATTCATGATGTCATTTTAGTGGATAATACCTTTGCTAATAAATTATTCAACACCGTTGAGTTAATGAGGATATTCTTCAGTATATATTACCACCGAGAGATTGCTAAAATAAAGTCTTCCTTCGTTAAGAAAGACGTGAAATGGATACAAGTTACATTATGTCCCATCACTTTCTGACGCAGTAAGTCTTGCGATGCTTTCTACTGTCATGTTGTTAGCAAATGAATAATGGACTTTCTTCTTTGTTTGGTTTTATGTACAGCCCTGCACAGGGATGGTTCCCTCTCTGGCTAGCTTTTGTACTTTTCAATATAAGGTGCGTCTTGCATTTTATAATTGTCTTTTAGTATTTTGCCGTCGGAATCACCGCACCCCCAACCCTTAAGCACATGTTATTTTGTTTGTTTGTATGGTGTTTTTACGCTGCATGGAACCAGTGGTTATTCAGCAACGGGACCAACGGCTTTACGTGACTTCCGAACCACGTCGAGAGTGAACTTCTATCAACAAAAATACACATATCTCACCCGTCATTGGGATGCCCGAGAACCGAACTCGTTATTGGCTGTAAAGGTAATTTGTCAGAAAGATGGTGACGCATTCTTCCTATACCCATCATCGTATCTGAAAAAGGACGGTAAGCATAAGAGACCTGGGAGGTGCATTACTTTGCTAACAGCAAAGCAATAGAAAACTTCACAAGACATACGATGTTTGAAAGCAGTTTCCTTACAAAGGAAAGACTTGATTTGGAAATCTCTTAGTGGTAAAATCTAGTGAACGTATCCAAAAATTTTCATTGATGTAATAACATTGACCTTCCTCGCTTGCTGAATATTTTAGTGCCAAAGCGATCCTGTGATATAGATCTAACGTGAAATGAACCCGGGATGAATCGTTTAATGGCAATCATTTAATCAGAAGAATACCATACCAACCACGGGTTAACCTAAATGTAGATCAGCTAATTATAAGTCTTTGTTTCTTATTTCTTCACAAGATAGCTGTCAAAGTGAATGACTTAGCGGATGTTTATATACACATTCGCATTTCAACCTAAGTTGTGGGATTCGCTGGATAATTTTAAACAGATGCTGTTTCAACTGTCATTATTTCACTTTCTACTTTGGGAAATATATGCCGAGTCATAAAGAAAATAATCTGAAATCCAAGTTGGAAATATCTCTTTATATGGCGCGTCTCAAGATATCTAACATCGGTCCAAATTCAAAAAATCCTAATAGTAGCACGAGTCTTCAAATGGAGAAACAAATCCACAGTTATGTAAATGTACGTATATTTAAATCTAAAACTTTAAGGATAGCTTTCTGGAATCTGTTCGGTTCTCCTTTACATAACTGTGGATTTGTTTCTCCATCGGTCCAAATATAATACGATTTTATAGAATGTAAATCCTATACAAACATGGGTCCAACAAACCTCTCCGTCTCACAATAAAAGTAAAAGGAAAACAAATGTAAAATATGATATTCCCCAGAAGGTGTGCGAACAAAAACATTTTCCGTTGTTTTTCCGAGAGTGAAGGGAATTGATACCCTACAATATAGAACCTCCTTAAGGCAAGTCCCCTGGGTAATTTCGTATCGTTGGGGAGAAAGCAGCCATATAAGTCATGAATAACACGAATCAATCTTATATTACTGATCGTTCCGAAAGTACCCATCGTTTTTTTATTTTTTATTTTTTTATGAGAGAGAGAAATAGCATGTTATATGAAGACGAATGTGAAAGCTTGTTTGTGTTATGAGAAGTGATGCTTGTAAAGAATTTTATTTATCCTTTTTTTAACAAGAAAATGCTTTATTAAATGTTTTATAGCAGAGGCATTAAAATTCTATATCCCAGGCCGGTTTGGGGATGAGACACGGTTGCTTTGAATATGCCAAGCCACGAGTTGAGAGAGAGACAGAGACAGAGAGAGAAAGAGAGAGAGTTATGTGTGGAATATATGTTAAAAGAGTCAGTGCCATACATCAGGGGAACAATAATCACCGTTATATATAATCCACAATGGCATTGAAGTATGACCAGAATCCTTATTATAGGCGAGTCTAGACAGTGGACAATCCCAAGGGTCCGTTCGAATAGCTATCAGAAAAGCAATGGATATATTCAATTGGGTGAAGGAGAATGTGAAAAGGGTCTAAATTTAGCGATATGTTGGTCTTTTTTTCGTGCGTATCCAATAGCATAGGTTTGTAACATTCCTTTTCTGCACGGGAATCGACATGAAAGGGAGTGAAAAAAAAAAAAAAAAAAAAAAAAAAAAAGCATCGCACACTTCATTTAGTATAACAGGCAAAGAGTATGGAAGTATTTCGAGTAAGTAATTAAACAGGAAAGCAGAGAGTCCGGAAGGAAGAGCAGTGAATCCATAGACAAAGGGATGATTCTCATATCGCATCAGAAAGGAGATACACTTTATAGGAATTCTGATGGAAAGTTAGCGTTGGGAACGTGTAAAGCTCAAATGATAGACTGTTATTCTCTGATGTTTGTTCTTATTTTTCATTATGATGAATGGAGTTATGCCGTCGCTTATTCATTGATACTCAAATACAGTTTCATCTTTGATGACTCAAAGGCTGACCAACCACTTTTCCAAAAAACTTTTTTTTATCTTATCTTCAAACTATAGGAGCTTGTTGAAGTGAAGGGCTAATGCATTAAGGGGAGGAATTGCTTATGCATAATACAAGGTATTTATTACTCGATCATTCAATAGCACGTAAAGGATTGTTTACACGAATGCAATTGAGATGATGATAATAGCAAGAGCGAAAATCAAAATACTTTGCAACTATTCGTTGAGAAAATTAACCGTACAAAATATGTTCACTACAGAACTTCTGATATGTGACATTGCCTTTATTAAATTTGAATTTAATCGTGGTCTCTATACCAGCATTGCTAGCAGAATACTTAGGGGAAAAGGGAGTTTTTAGTACATTTGTTTAAACATCACAAGTGATAAACATAGTCTAACTGAGGACTGATTGGAGCCAACTTGATCATGCAATTACAATCATTGCAAAGACGTTGCTACTAAAGATAGATTGAGAGTACTGAGTGAACTTTTATTCATGAGATTATGGGTTAAAGTGAGTTTCCAGGAGATAATATATGCCATATGAAATATACGAATTATGTGATTTATAATTCACAGGGATAGTAGGATTAGTCAGGAGTTTTATTAGAGTATCAAATTAATTCCATACCGTCTGAAATATATTTGTGGAAATAGGTCAGTAGTATAAAAAAAACTGAAGGTTCATTTTATTTATATTTCACTTTAATTATAAGCAAAAATATAATTTTCCTTATTAACTGATCCTTTAACATCGCAACCCTTTGTTGTATTACATTCAATCTTGCTATGAGCTTAGTTTCATGTTTGATGTTAAAAAAATGTCTGATATGAATAAACATGCGTTGCATAAGATCCCCATTTTGTAAGAATGCATGTCAGTTCGAAGAATATATACATACACACACACACACACACACACACACACACACATATATATATATATATATATATATATATATATATATATATATATATATATATATATATATATATTAATCTTTCCAATTAACATATGGTGAGCAGTACAGTATACTCACCGCTCTTATAAAATAACTGGATGCAGCGTCTATTATCCTAGTGTTGACTAGGGAAATATATATATATATATATATATATATATATATATAGATATATATATATATATATATATATATATATATTTAATATATATATATATATATATATATATATATATATATATATATATATATATTTATATATATCCAAATAAAATATATATATATATATATCTATATATATATATATATATATATATATATATATATATACCATAGACTATATAGATATATATATCTATATATATAATATATTATATATATATATACTATATAATATATATGTATATATATATATATATCTATATATATATATATACTATATAATATATATATATATATATATATAATAAATAAATATATAATATGTATATATATATATACTATATATATATATATATATATATATATATATATATATATATATATATATATACTATATATATATATATATATATATATTATATATATATATATGTATATATATATATATATATATATATATATATTATATATATATCTATATATATATATATATATATATATATATATATATATCTAATGAAACCACAAATAGATCTTCGCAATACCATACTTAAAAATAAAAATATATAGACGAAGGAAGATACTTCACTTCTTAAATTATATAAAAAAAAATTCAATAACGAAATCATATTGGCATAACATCGCTTATTTTTTCGCGCCTTAAACACATAGAGACGGCATCTAAACTCGCGCCAAATCAAGAACCCCGTTACAGTGAACCCCACGGCGCGATTTAAATGCCCTGATCGGGTGCGGAAGATGCAGGTGTCCGCTGGCTCGCAAATGAATGGAGGGGAGGGGAGGGGAGGAGATTTAAACCATTCATTCTCGGGAAGTATTTAAAGGTATCCATTCAACTGAACTGAGCTATTTGATTCAACGGAGTTTAAATGGCTCCCCCCTTTTTAAAGCTATGGGCGGTGTTGCCACTTGGCATAAAGCGATGATATATTGATAAAATGTACTTTTTACTATTTTTTTAAAATATTTTAATGAGATTTTATAATTCAATACAGTTTTTATGCTCATGTTGGATTTAGTATTGTTTAAAATTTATCTGATGAAATGGTAACATAATCTGAGATGTTTCATGTTTAAACACATCATAAGAAATATAATATCAAAGATTCTCACTCTCTCTCTCTCTCTCTCTCTCTCTCTCTCTATCTCTCTCGTGCGTACCTAGCGGAAGATAAAGACAAATAGAATCAGACGAAGTAATACAATTAACACGCTGTAAACTCAAGTGGCAAACTGTAACAGGAAGGACAAGTTACGGACATACAATGGGGTTTCACCCTAGAGGTTACTAGGGAACAAACTGACGATATGATTTCGAAAGAAAAAATTGACTGAAATTTCTTTCGAATTATGATTCAAAGTATTTGTACAATATGTAATACATACATATATATATATATATATATATATATATATATATATATATATATATATATATATAGATATATATATATATATATATATATATATATAATATATATATACTCAAGGAAGCAAGGGAGAACGTCTTCTTGTTTAATAAAAAGGCTTTTATTAAGCGACGTTTTGGGGTCCAGCCCATCATCACGGCTGTAAAAGGATTGATACACATAACCATAATAAAAAGACTCGTCCTAATAACCAACATACATTTAAAATTTACAGAAAACCTACTACAATGCTAAGAAAATTACCATCTCTAGTGAAGGGAAGAAGACGAGTGACCAGAAGTAGTTATGCCAGGTAAAGTGGGGTAGCGGTAGTTTGGTTGTTTAATTTTGAAGCTATTGTTTTTTATGGAAAGCGATTCGAAGACAGCAAGTTCTTGAGGAGAACTAGCCCGTGTAAGGATTTTAAAGTGTTTGTATTCTATATTAAATTTGCATTTTTTTAATGTTCTCGAACGTTCGAGAATTCTGGTGAAGACAACCGGACACCTGTTCTATAACTCACACTCCTGTGGCAATCAATGCGGACTTTAAGAAGCCTACGTGAGGCCCCGACATAATTTCCCAAACTACAATTGTGACACGAAAATAAATAGACCGCACTGTAAGTCAGAGGAGGGCTCAGATTTTATTTCTATATAAATAAAGACCCAATAATTGATGGGTTTCTTACGATTAGTTGGCCTTTAATGGCCGGACAATGTTCACGTATTAAACGTTTAACTTGGGTATAAAACGTTGTATCACTGATAAACGGGACACTAGGAAAGCAAGGCATTCTAGGAGCAGTTGGTCTGTTATTTTTCTCTATTTATTTACTATTTAAAAACTTGTTTAGGTATTTGAAGAAAACCTTAGCTTGATAGCAGTTATCGGTGAAGTACTGTTGTCAAACAGCAATCTCATTGTGAAATTCAGACTAGCAAGAGGAGAGAGAATATGCCCTGTGGAAGAGGGTATATAAAGCGCTACTTTTAAAGTTAAACTACAAAAGCTGTAAAAAATTTTTCCCTAGTCCAGTAAAAGTCTTTTTTTCTAAAAATTAAGGTGTTTAAACCGCCTGTATTACGTGACACTTCTTTATCTAAGAAAGAGAGCTTATTGTCATTTCATAATCATAATGGACTGAATTGGCAAATTGTAAGAGGGAATCAGCCTTGGTATTATATCTCGAACGACTGCTGTTTTCCTGTATATATATATCATATATATATATATATATATATATATATATATATATATATATATATATATATATATATATATATATATATATATATATATAAAATTATCGTACTTATATGGGTTTTCTAAGCTATATTGAGTAAGTACGGGAAATCACAAGGAAATGATTAAATGAACGATCTGAAAGTGTCTCATGTGAAAGGAGATTGGTGTACACATTCTTTGGCAAAGTTTCATTGTCAAATCGTTCTTAAATGCTGCATTAACTCTGAGTTTTTTTTTTTATGTAAATCACATCAGTCCAACTGGAAGAAAAATAATCGAAGAAATGAAAATGATAATACTTTAGGTTTAAATTCCTAATAGTTTGTTTGTTTGTATGATGTTTTTGCGTTACATGGGGACCAACGGCTTTACGTGACTTCCGATCCACGTCGAGGGTGAACTTCTATCACCAGAAATACACATCTCTGACCCCTCAATGGAACGACCGAGAATCGAACTTGCGGCCACCCAGGTGGCAGGTCACGCCAATGAGGGTCTTGCCTCTCAGTTGAACAGTTCGACCAGATCAAAGACGAGTATCTAAGAAGTCTTCCAACAGAAGCCTGTATATCCACTCTTCATTCGAGACTTGACTCTCTTCTGACTGGGCCCAAAAACCAAACCAACAACGATGAAAATAAAACTTCAGGTGAGGTTTTTCCATTTCATCATTGCCAACAAATCCCGAAAATTTCATGCCATTCTAATCGTAATGAGAAATACCGTGAATTATAATCATACTGGCCTGGTTTTTTCAATTTCGCGGCGACTTTTGCCCAGTCGCTTTCTGTTATTCCTTGGACTTTGTATTTGGAAAGACTAATGGCTACCACAACGATGGATGTTTGGCAAATCCCTCAACAAGATCTTCGTCCAGATCCTCAGAAAACTTGGGAGCCATGGCGCGGGTACTCACTCCTTCCAGTTCAAGTAAATGTTTACGACTGCGATTATTGTCATCCTCTAGGCGACCGACTAAGGTGAACGACCAGGTGGCCACCATTTCACTGGAAATGACCAATTTTTTTTTTTTTACTCAATATTTAATTGGTGACACAACGATACAATTACATCTTTATGCATAGTATTCAAAAGATTGAAACTTCAACCTTTTGAACTGTATGCTTTTAAAGATGTAGTTGTATTGTTGTTTTACCAATTAAATATCGAGTGAAGAAAAGTGGTCATTTCGAGTGGCCATTTGGTCATTTACTTTATTCCGAACCAACGATGATCATTAACGACTCGACCGTCGGTCGTTCAAAGCAAAACAACCCAATTAAAAAAAAAAAAGCAAATTAATCCTCTTAAAATCGTTTGACGATAATCGCACTGAACAAAACCTACCTTTCGAAAATAAAGTTCCTATCACTGGACAGACGCTTGGCGGTCTTTAAATTTTAATATGGTGAAACATAGTATAATTGTATATTGTTTGTCTTGTTTGTTTGTTTGGTGTTTTTACTTTGCATGGAACCAGTGGTTATTCGAACTTCTATCACCAGAAATACGCATCTCTCACCCCTCAATGGAATGCCCGAGAATCGAACTCGCGGTCACCAAGGTAGCAGGCCAAGAGCATACCGATCACGCCAATGAGACGCTCAGTATTATTGTATACCACGTTATGCAAAAATTTTAGAATAATAGATATATGTTCTTACCCTTAGAACAAATACAATTCATCCATTTATCTGGAGAGAATCATTAAAAAATTTGTATATTATTATCATCTCAATAGATTGTTAAGATGATAATACATGATCATACGCCTTTAGAACAAATAAAATTCATCCATTCATCTAGAGAGAACCATTAAAAAACATGTCTAATATTATCATCTCAACAGATTGTCAAGATGATAATATAGGATCATACGCCTTTATAGAATAAATAAAATTCATCCATTTACCTCGTGAGAACTATTAACAAATATTTTTAATATCATATCAACATAATCTTAAGATGGTATTAAATGATCCTACCTCTTAGAGCAAATAAAATTCATCCACTCATCTCGATAAATATTTTTTTTTAAAAATGCAGATTTAACGCGTTCTACTTTGTCTTGTTAATGAGGTTCAAACAGTAAATCGATTTGCCTGTCAATAATCCATTACGAAAATCCAGGATGTAAGATGGGAACTCTCCAAAAACATGATTTATGATAAATGATGGTTAGCTTTCAGTGTTTCACAAATGATACACCTACCGTTATCTGAGATTGATCTTCTGTGTTCTTTGTTCGCTGGTTCTTTGTGTGTGTGTGTGTGTGTATTGTACACATACGCGCTCACGCACACACGAGCCAACACGCATACAGTGAGCGTGCGTGTGTATCCATCCCTGCTTGTATGTGCCAATGTGATTTTGTGTGAATTTTGAATAAACTGCTTTCTAGATTTTTATAGCTAGTAGAATCTTGGAAAAAAAAACATAATCTCTCAAATATGTCCACAACACTTCAAACTGTTATTGATGAATACGAATTGGAACTTTTTTTCTCTCTCTCTCTCTCAATCGAATGTCACATTGTAGATAGGGAGTTAATCATAAAGAGCGTTTGTTAAAAGTATCAGTTTTTTAATCCAAAAACCTAGCTGCATATCTCTATGTATTTTCTATGCATATTACATATATAGAGAGGAAGAATGAGAGAAACAGAGATACGGACGAAGGTTAGACAGTATAATGACGTGAGGTGATCTTTGACGAGGTACGATAGTACAAAAAAGAGAAATAAATTTCACTGAGGAGATCCGTCGAGTGTCGTAGATACTTACGGGATTTCTACTACCTGATAAGGTATCATCCAGGCACTTCAATAAAGAGAACAAAATAAATAAATAAATAAATAAATAAATAAATAAATAAATAAATAAATAAATAAATAAATAATAATAAATACGAAATTCTGCGTCTCGAGTAAGTAGCCGCTTGTAAGCATGACTATTTAATTATTGGAAATATTTCCAAACGTGTCGACCACTAAACCTTTGACAGAGATTTCGCCCGAGGGCCGTATAACTATTAATCAAGTCATTACGACATTTATGAGACCTACATATTACTGCAGAGCATCATCAGACTTTCAAAAGGCAATCGTCATCATTACTGTAGTAATTACCGGTTGAAAGAGCTAATCACGGACAATTACGTGACTAATAATAATAATAATAATAATAATAATAATAATTAATTAATAATAATAATAATAATAATAATAATAATATTTTGAGATATAAAATAAAAATAACAATTGAAAATAACTAACACAAATAATAAAAATTATATTCTACTTGTTGATGGAAATTACTGCTTATCACCTTAATAATGTCCTAATGTTTACCATAGTAAAATCTAATATTTAAAGGACAATATTATTCATTGTTCACTAAATATTATTATGTTCATTCATTAACATAATAAAACGAACGCCCATTATAATAACCACACACAAAATACATTACGTCAAGTACACTTAACTGGATATAGGTTTTAGCTTTCTCAAAAGGAAACTATTGTGCCAGCTTTTACTATCCGTTCGCAGTTTTTTTCTGTCCGCCCTCAGATGTCAAAAACTACTGAGGCTAGAGAGCTGCACATTGGTATGATGGTCACCCACACTCCAATCATCATACATAACAAATTGCAGCCCTCTAGCCTCAGTAACTCTAATTTTATTTAAGGTTAAAGTTAGCCATAATCATGCGTCTGGCAACGATATAAGCCAGGCCACCACCGTGCATTGGTTAAAGATTCAATGGCATTGATTACACGATGTACAGAAATCTCGATTGCGCCGAAAAAAAAAAACTTTAGCGATTTGTTTACTGTTTTAGTCTTCATTCTTACTATTGAAGTTATTCAACTTCATAGTAATAAATCATTTATTAGAAATTAATCCATATATTGAAGCAGAAATCGTTCAAAATCTTACTTTCCTTCTTACGTTACTGTAATGTGGCTCCTTGATCTGGGATTAACTGTATGTTGTCTCACGCAGATATATAACATTACTTCCGATTCTTAAAGAAAGAAACTTGTTTAAAAACACCTTTACGATAACAAAAGGTCGAACAAATAGCAAAGTAGAAGAACTAGTGTACTAATCTCATTAAATTATTTCTGCATACGAGAAGAATCTGCAGGACCTTCCCGGCAGATTATGCAAATGAACCTCCAGGCTGTAGCTCAAGTATCATAGATATGCGAATATTTAAACAAGGATTGGTAAATCAGGGTCCTCTTTAAGAAAGGGGAATAATGTCAAGTACTACAATAATTAAATTCAGCTGTGTACTGGATGAGCTACTACACGCTGCTTAAGTTTGTGGTCAGTATTACCCTCTTTAAAAATTTTATTTTTAGTTCCTCTTTGTTTTACTATACATATAAAATTATTTATATAATCTTGCGATAAAACCGAATAGAAATTCTTTGAAAATGTGGATATCGAAGTTGTTTTTAGTTAATTATCACACATTGACTTTTTTCTTGTATTTTTTGCATTCTTAGACTTTATCAAAACTGTTCAATTTTTTTCGTTTTTTTTTGCTATTTCCTTTCTTTGCACAAATACATAGAGAATAAAGTTAATGCAATACACTGTTAATGTGGATAAATATCGAAAATAAGGTGCAGATCGAATTATTAAAAATCTCTGCAAATTATTTTTTCTACTAAAATAATTAGAGTGGATTTTCCTGAACTTTCAAAACACCTTCTTATGATCATCGAGTAAGAGCAGGAAACTTTGATTCTATAAAAATCAGCCTACCCCTTCTTATAAGTATTAGATCCCTTTGAACGTGACAGTGGAAGATTTTTGCGTTTATAAATATAATTAATTCTTATGAAATTGTATATCATTTGCTGAATGATGAATTTTCAAATAGAATATGTATTATTGCAAAATTCAGTTCCAGCTAAGAACCTCTTTATTCTACTAATTCTTTTTTTTACATAAATGGAAATGGTGCAAAATGATGCTGAAAATAATTTCATGGTCACTTACATCGACTCAACAGTAGAAACTTTAAACACCATACAGTTGCATGGTTCTTCTCGAAGGCCAGCATCCAACCACATTAGCAAACGACGACTTAAATCAGGAAAATAGAATTTATGTAAATAACACTTTCAGTACACATTTAAAGCGCTTACATGAAAGCTACTTGCCAAAAATCGGAAGTTGTAGCCAAGTGCTTCTTCCTAGACTGGGCGTCTCTCGTCTTCCAGAAATTCTTGCCACGACTACTACAATTTATTCTCAGAAGTCTTAGTCCTTACGAAGAGACGCAATGATCTACCTTTTAAGTTTCTGCAACTAGAGGGTCAAATGCAACTGGAATATCTTTTTAAGTTACGAAAATTACGAAAACGAGAAATCAGTAGGATTTAGCAGAGGAGTTGGCCATCTATATACTGGTAAGATATAATAAGAGCTTCCTTCATCTATATTATTAACGGATGAGTTATAAGTACATAATTTTATCAATTAAGATTTATGCATATTAATATATAATATATTATATATTATTAATATATATATATATATATATATAATATTATATATATATATATATATATATATGTATATATATATTATATATATATATATATACAATATATATATAGATATACATATATATATATATATATATATAGATTATTATATATAGATATATATATATATATATATATATATATATACATACATTCTAAATGAAAATTTAAACATTACTACTTAACTGTACCGGTTTGGTCTTCAAACAGATCTGTCAGTTAATCACTAAATTATTTTGTGACTCGTCTGCGAAAAAATAACGAGGTGGAGAACTAAGTAATGTTCTTTTAACCCATTGAAGTTTTTTTTTTTTTTTTTTTAAATACCTCGCAATTATCTTCAGTGAAAGAGCAAGAAACATTAATACAAAAATGAAAAGTTCCTCCAGCTATGTTCATGCGATTTTTATCATCCCTTGACGGGATAAGCATTAAAGCTGGAGACTCATTCTTCGAGTCTTCGTCTAATGTTGCTGAAATAGGTTGGTGACGAAGAAAACAGTTCGCGTCTTCAGAAAACCAGCTGCCCATGAAATTGAAAAGGATCGCTGTGAGTGAATGAAATTAGATCCTTTCGCTCGTGGGATAAGCCTCAAATCAATACGGTGAAGAGAACCTTAGGCCATTTTTTATAGCTTATTGCCAGTTACCTCACTGGAAAGCAGATTCTAACGAAGGCTAATGGGCAAGGAATACGATGTAATGCATATGTTAGTAACTATATATAAAAATGAATTCATACTGAAATATTAGGGATAAATAAGGGAAAAGAGTATATAATGAATAGCGTGCATGCTGATGTAAGGAAATAAGCCTAATGTAACAACGTGTATCATGTTTAATCACACCAATAAAGACGGCTAAACCAACAATATAACAGCTATAATTTGAAGGTGTCTTTTTCATCAAATAACATTCACATCTGGATATACTACGCTGAGAGGATAGCCTGTGAAAATTTCTAAATTTCTTGAAAAAAGATTAAACTAGTCATGTTGAAATTTACATCGCATGCAACTGAATACATATCAGATTAAACTTAAATGGAAATTTCTTAATGTTCTCGACAACAAAAGCATTTTTCCCTTTAAGATATTCGTACCCTCCGTAAAACGAGAACTGCACAAATTAAATGATTTCTCGATTCCCTTCCTTTGATAAGGGATATCTCTCTCTACCCTTCCCACGACGCAGATTGTTTTAAAAATATATAATTAGAGACATTGATAGGATGTTACAATATATATACCGTCACGTACCATTCATACCATTAATTATGAATTTTTCAACCTAATACCCTAAATCTCATTGTTTATGAACTTTACCAAATACCCAACATCTTATTGTTTATGAATCTTCCCACCAAATACCC
>NC_061108.1:11708406-11728406 GCF_015104395.2 Macrobrachium nipponense
ATATATATATATATATATATATATATATATATATATATATATATATATATATATATATATATATATATGCATTTTATATATACATATATAAATATATATGATTGGTTAATCCCTTTGCATACCTTTAAAGAAAAGACATAATTTTATAAAACGGATAAATCCTCTGCATTTGACTTCTCCTGAAATATTTCTATGTTAACAAAATGACAATTTTCAGAAACGTACTGATGAGCTTGAAATCATTCTGCAACGAAGAATGAAAATCAATGCAATAAAAAAAAATGACAAAAGACGTTCTTCTCACAAATTAAACCGATTCTTCAAATGTACGTTATCCCTTGAAGCAAATCTCGTAATGAGATAGATCAGTGGTTCTCAAACTTTTTAACTCCTCGACCCCCTTATGAAGTTTCAAATTTTCTATCGACCCCCTAGACTAGCTAAAAAAAACAAATGTCAGAATCAATTACAGTAGTATTAGTTTAGTACTTGACATTTAGTATGATAAAAAAAAAGTAACACCTAGTAAGAAAATATGTTTGGAACTTTAGGTGTACGAGTATATGTAGCCTAATTCTCCGACACGTTTGTTATTCATCGACCTCCTTTTGACCCCCTGACTATTCATAGACCCCTTGGATGATCCTATTGGCCCCTGGGGGTCGATATCGACCACTTTGAGAACCCCTGAGATAGATGATCAATTGTAGCCACAGTTCTTTGTGGCGACAAACTACTACAAAAAAACCTCTTCGTCTGTAGGGGACTCACTCTCTCTAAACTCCTCCCGAAGTTTAGACCCGGAGAGGACGAACGCCGTTTCAGACACTAGCCTGTCATTCGTTTTAAGCAAGTTTCCTGGAGCCCTTGCACAGCAGGAACTTTCCACAAACCCCGTCTGAACACTTAAGGTCGCTATAAGCATTCCTGCAAGCGTCGCTTGGCCTTCATAAAAGCATAACTACGCTCCTCAAAGTTTACCTGATCCCCAAACTACCCCTGAGTTTGAAACTGCCGAAGTAAAATGTTTAACTCTTAGAGTGCCTGCATACATTTACATTTTCATTCAACTAAGATGCCAAAGGCGCTGTCTCTTTTATATAAAAGAATTCTCGACAGCCATATGAGGCTACGTTATAGCTTCTCCCATGAATAAAGAATTTCCAAATAAAAAAATTAAAAAAACTTTTCACCCACTCCACGCAGATTACCAAGTTTTAATCCTTCTATAAAAATGTGCTCGTTATAAGATGTACCCCCTATTAAACTTTCAAGGAATCCAATTAGAAATGGAATTAATCTGTTTTTATGTAAATGATATCATTTTCCGTTTGGAAGATCTTATTTCGAAAGGGAAGAATATTTCATCTCGGAAAAATTGTCCGTTTAAACTGACGAGATGAAATATACGAACAACGAGAGCTTAACTAAATTTGTTTCAAAGAAATAAAGCCCATTCGTTTCGCTGGACCCCGCCTCTGATAAATGGAGAAGACATAAAAATCCTCTTTTTACACAGAACCCGATATCGTAACTCTCATTGTAATGTCCTTCCCGGGGTCATATCTCACGAGGCGACTCTGATTTAATTAATGTCTTTAGCCTTCTGTATCATAACATTAAGGTTATGCTCTATCTCCCTATTAACTACTTTCTTTTTTACGGCATCGCAGATGGCCATATCAACCATTATCTATCCTTGCTCCATCATCCGAGTCGATAAATGTCATAATCGTCGAGTCTCCGGGTCCCTGGAAGACGTCCAAGCCTGGCCATCTCACTGGATCCTAGGCCGGGCAGGGTTGGGGGTTGGGGTGTACCTGGAAGTTTCTCCTTGAGTTCCAGGACCGAGGGTTCAATGATATTGCCAGAGGGTTTTGGAGAGGGTTCGAAGGGTTCCGGGGCTGTTAAAAAGGTCCCTCTTTGGGTCTCTCTCTCTCTCTCAGGAGAGCAGAGCGAAATACCCCTGTAGATCGCGATAAGATCACACGTCCGCGAGAGCTGAAAGGAGAATGGATGGTCGGGAAAACGACCCGGGTCTTATACTGTGCCGTTGGGAGAGGAAATCACGGTGTTTCTCCGCCTCTTTCTCCTCTATAGTTACGCCCAATTGTCCACGCAGCTTACTAAGTTTTAATCCTTTTATAAAATGTGCTCATTATAAGATTTACCCACTATTAAACTCTCAAGGAATCCAAATTAATGGAATTAATGTTTTAATGTAATGTCTTTTATGTAATGTCTTTTACGTAATGTCTTTAGTAACATGATATACAGGTATCCAAACAATGATAAACTTACCAGCCATCACATCAAACGACATGAAAAAATGGAACCATTCTGATAAAAACGCGACCAAAAAGAATAGAGACTTAAAATCGTCCTAAGGAATTGAAAAAAAGAAAGAAAAAAAACACCTCTCCTTACGACAGCAGCCCATGCATCGCTGTGTTGGAAAGCCAACTAGAACACAAAATAAAAACACAATGACTCGAGGAAAAGAAAAAAAATGACATCTGGGTCTTAGGAAAAGTTTTATTCGAGTGATAACTCCAAAGGGCCGGCCATGCCGATAACATTCAACTGAGCGTACTCGATAACATCTGTGTGAGAAAGAAGACAGAGAGAGAGAGAGAGAGAGAGAGAGAGAGAGAGAGAGAGAGAGAGAGAGAGAGGAGTGACGTGAATCACCAAGTCCAAGCTTTTATTTCCCTCTGGAAAAATTGCCCGCTGGTGCCAGCCCAAGGAGGTTGAAGTGACTCTAGGAGGTTCAAAAGCGAAGTTAACTGCAGCAAATTTTGTTAATGTGCTTTGGGAAAGTACAAAAAAATACACACACACACACACGCATATATATATGTATATATATTTAGCTGAAGCCACTGGGAAAGTTCAAAATAAAATGACAGAGTGTTAAATAGTTTCGTGTATTTAATAGATTTTGAGGGCACAAATTAATACAGGGCACAAAACAAGTGAGCATGAAAGCTAACACAAAAGCAAAGTGAAGAAGAACTATATAAACAAATATGTACAATAAAGCCATTACAAACAGACAGAAACAATGTTCGTCTATATCACTTAACTACTCAACACCCCAACAAGTCAGAAGAAGGAAAGGAATTTCCTAATGACAGCATAAAAATGTCCATAACAATGTGTTAAATAAGGTTCATTCATTTCTCTATCTTCTCGGTTCTTAGAATGTATTTTGTAAATGAGAGCCACATAGCCTTTTTACGCTCTGAGCCAGGCCTACGCTGCTGGTATCAGGAATCTAATGTTCTGGTTAGGTAAAGGAATTTGTGGTGAGTTTAAAAATAACGTACCTGGACCCTTCCTTCTCTCCCGGGATCTTATCCAGATCTAAAAAAAAATGATTAATGTTAAGAAATCCACAGTCCCGTGAAAAAAAAAATTGTTAAAAAGATCCACAATTATATATATTTCTATGTAATAAAAACAAAGACTTTCGAACAACTGAACGGTGCTCCTCATCAGGCGTTCGAAAGTCTTTGTTTTTAACAAACAAATATATTTTAATATATAATTGTGGATATTTTTTTTTACAAAATTATTATTAATGTTAAAAAAATTGTTTTGGTATTCTCGTGCAATTTTATCTTCCAGGAATTGCTCTAGGTTCGATGCTTACCTTCAGATGCAAAAAACATTCCTACTATCATTATTTCGTGTTATCTGAAGCAGCATCTCTGTAGATACATAGTAAGATAGCGAAATGAATATATGTAAATATTAGAATTGAAGAAAGTTAAAACACTGTAATTAGAGAAACAGTTTAAAGCAAATCTAGTGGTTAGATTAGGAAATAATATATTATTTTGCTCTAAAGAATGAAAAATTCGAACAGTAATAAATCACTTCATTTGACTCAGCTGGAGTAAGAAATTTGTTAGAACTTTACTGAAGAAACCCCCTTGTAAATAAATAAAATTTGACTTCATAAAAGATTAAAACAGCTGCTAAGGAACAATTTAGATTTGTCATTTTAACATTTCAAAAACACTACACAATCAATAAAAAGACAACCAACTCTCGCGAAGTTTCAAAAGCTTACTGGACAGCTATGATGGCATAACGTCGTACTTTCTCGAGCGCAGAATTTTCATATATTTACTCACAGGTTTTGAAAAAATGTGCTCTTGACAGTTTCATTAAAAGTCTTATCGTTTTCAAGACAGGTTCTTTACCTTTCGTAACTCACCTGAGTTGTTAAAAATGCTTAATGAATTGAATATTATTTTTATTTATTTGCTGATTTAACGTGATTCTTGAAAATCTGTCCCAGGAATAGTTACAAGAAATAGAGAAGATATTTCAAAGTAAATAATAAGGAAATGAGACCCTGAAAGGTCTGCTACTTAGCACGAAGTACATATCCTTCCGCCCTCAATTATATAACCTCCTCCATAAGTGATATTAACGTCACCTCGATTTCAGAAGGGGAAAGAAAACAGCATATTAGTTTTGTGACTTTATGAGAAAAGTGTTTTGCACTGAACCGAATGGAGGTGACATAAGACCACAAGGGGAACCGAAAATAAATCATCTTGTGTAGTATCAAATGGGAAATGAAGTTGTGAGTATTTAAGTAACCAGACAAAAAATAAAATGAAATTTTTTTTGAAACTGGAAAAGCTGCGAGATAATGTGGAAAACGTACACTGGAATAGAAATAAATAAATGTTACAGATGTGAAAAAATGTAAGAACTAAACAACAATATAAAACACAGGTTATGAATGACTTTTATACATACATATATATATATATATATATATATATATATATATATATATATATATATATATATATATATACATATATATATATATATATATATATATATATATATATATATATATATATATATATATATATATAACCTCAAGAACATTAAAATTCGACCAAGAAACTAACAAATGACAAATGATAAATTAAATATAGCGAAAGAAAAAAAAAGAACAATTGGGAAAAATTAATAAAGATACCAATTGATAAGTGGGGATATTGGAACTGAAGATGAAAGATTATATATGTTATTAAAATCGCGACTAATAAAGCCCCAATTACGAGAAAGGGGACAGAGATGAAAAAGAGAAATCTAATGAAAGGGATTTAATTAACTGGACTATTTTCTCTGTGAGCTGGATTCAAGGCAACACTGATCATGATCACAGTGAAGTCAGCAGCAACAAAGAACGGGGAAGGAGGACAATAATCCGATGGTAATTGCGAGAGATAAGTAAGAGAACTTATTCTCATTGCAAGCAAGGAATTTGATTGGGGAAGTTGCGTCAATGCTGATAAATCACCATATAAAATGGATATGAAAAAAGCACCAAGTGAGAAACAGGGAAAAATAGGGAGTGAGTATGTCAGAGTAATAAATAAGGGCATAGTCTGAAAACGAAGTTAATCGAGTCTGTGACAAAATATATAAAGTTGTTGTAAAAAGAGCAGCACATGAAAATAATAGGGATTCCATGCGTTTAAAAAGTTTAAAGTTATTTAAATTAATGGCCAATTGGAATCCATTTATCCGTCTATTTACAATAAAACAATTGAGATAATGCATTAATTGAATTAGATACAGAATTTAGGCCAAAGGCCAAGCACTGGGACCTATAAGGTCATTCAGCGCTGAAACGGAAATTGACAGGAAAAGTTTTGGAAGGGGTAACAAGATGGAAAACCTCGCAGTTACACTATCAGTCAATTGTTAGGAGTGGAAAGTAAGATGGAAGAAAGAGAACATGAAAGGAGGTGCAGTAAAAGGGACTAAAGGGGTTGCTGCCAGGGGCTGAGGGCACGCCGCAAAGACCTTAAAAATGCCTACAGTGCACTGCACTAGGTGCACTGACGGCACTAAACCCCTTCGAGGAGATAAAGCATTAAGCTTAGAGCTTCTAACTTTCAATCATATCTTAAGAATGATTAAAGTCACTGCAATGGGTGCTATGACCCAGATGCAGTGTGGTGAAGCTTCGCTGTAAATTAGACAAATATATACCACACTGAAATACCTGAAAACTGATGACGGATTGTTTGATAAAATCTTAATCTTTCTCGTAATTAATGAACTCTTGATCGACTTTTCAAAGTTCCTTATAACATAGGCCTGGAGAGGTTAAATCATTATGACAGGAGACATCAGGATATATGCAAAATACGGTTTTGTTCTATAGGATACAGAGAAAGACTTATACATAACTCGTGGCACTGATGTAACTGGCTAAGTACCCGATCAGGAACTTTTAAAACTCTACGTACGTAGGTTAAAATATGAATGTTAAAGGTTAAATGTTTTTTGTACACGCCAGTGTTATTAAAGATTATGTTGACAGAAAGACTGCATGATGCTAAACGTATTTTATTTATTCAGTTTCACACGTTAAATGTAGACTTAGAGCGTTTTCATATATGTCTAAGTTTATGAACTTATGATTTAAGAAAAAAAAAATTATAATGGAGGTCTGGGAATTTACTCCAGATTTAGAAATTGATGCTAAATAAGGAAACAACTAAAGGAAAAGATTTCCTTGAAGCTATTGCTTATTAATGGGAATTTTTGGAGAAAAAAAAGCCGGTTGTAAAGCGCACATTTATTATTAATTATCGCATTAATAAATAACAAACACGACACGTAAAGCAAGAAAGATTTTGTTTTCCGTTGAATATTTATTTAGATTTTTTTTACATCATGCATTCTGATTTCTTTTACGAAAGAAACTAATTAAACGTAATATATTCTACCTATACTGAACACGTTAAGAGTTAATAGATGCGTTTCTTATGACAGAAAAAATACTGTACCCTTGTCCGTAAGACGAACGAGTGGGATTTATCAAAGGAAAGCCTCCATTAACTCAGGTTTCTCAATACAAATGGACCAAGTGTTCAGATATCTAATAGGAACCTTGATATAACAGAGGAAATGATTTGCAGGTACTCAATAAGAGCTGAAGGTAATTGTTAAAAACGAAAATAATCAGCCTTCAAAATAATAATTTTCTATGGATTTGTAAATTCGTTGATCCAACTTTCTCTTCATAAAAACCCTTTGTAAAATCACTTTAATGCAATGTTCAATTTATATTAGACAACAGTGCTTTTTAACTTTCTTTAATCATTCAAAGATAAACCAGTGTACTGCCTGTAGCTTCTCATAAATTGATATTAGACAGCATAAAGTCTCTAAAAAAATAAAATAGCAATCAATTTTGATTTTGAAAGAAATAAACGAAAGCAATTATTTTGAAGTTAATTTCATTTTGATTCAACGTTAAGTGACGAAGAAGAGTAAATTCATGTTTTGAGATTTTCATTAATTTTTTGCGCTCCTGAAACTTTGCTTTCACGAACATCGCCATTTTTGTTTTTCTGAAAATATCCTTAATTAAATATGACGTCAGAAAGTACACTATCAAGTGAAATCATGAAATATCTGTTGATATAAAAACATACCATTCCTAACTTTTCAGTTAATTCGTACTCCACTTAGTTCCCCAAATAAATCCTAATCCTTGTGTAATTAGTCTGATTGGTTACAACCCTACAAAAACAAATAGCACAATTATCATGGCAAATATTAGCACCATATATGGATCTCGTTACTATATAAAAAAAAAAGTTGGGGGGGAGGGATCACTCTCAAACAAGTTCTGCTCCACATCCATTTTAATTGCACGAAATTTTGCCTGCCTCGTAACTGTCTTTGTTCCCTCGCCTTGACTCGTTATATATTGCAAATGAAGTCGGTTATTGAAATCGGAACTGGTTTACCATCAAATATCGCGTCCGCTCTTTATTGTTCCTAAACGCAGCGAAATAACTCGTTAATGAAAAGGGAGGTGAAAACTGTAATTAGAGTTTAAGTTTCTCTTTAAACAGGTCATATTTTGATCTCAGATGATAACGCTCCCCTGTGGCAGCTTCAGCTTCTCATTATACTGGCAACACGTTTTGTGTAATTTCCAGATGAATTTTTCTAAGTAAATGTTTTTTTCCAATTTGGGACACTGTCTTATTGGTTTACAAGCAGGACCAGTAAGTCACATGATTAGATTCACTTTCTCTCTCTCTCTCTCTCTCTCTCTCTCTCTCTCTCTCTCTCTCTCTCTCTGGTATCTCATCGTTTTAATCACACGTCAGAAATATGCAGACAGACTTTTTTTTAATATTTTAAAACCTGCCTCGAGGAATGATATAAATTTGCGCCAGACGCATTAGACATGTTGTATTTGCCGGTATCTTAGCCCAAGAGAATTGAGATAGAAAATCTTAAGTGGGATAAACGGATAAATAACTATTTTATAAAGTGATTACTTTTTTAACAAGAATGCGTTAATACTTAGATAAATTTCACTAGAATAGTTACATGAAATAAAAGAAATGAGTAACAAGAACTTCATAACTACTAAATATAAGACAGGCATTTAACATAAACAAATAAAGAAAGCTCAGAAGTTTCTTCGGCACAATCGAGTTTTCTGCCCTGAGGTGGCCTTAACCATGGTCCATAAAACTCTAAGCCGCGACCCATGAAACTCAGCTACGGTTCGGTGGTGGCCTATACCGCTGCGATAAGTACGATTATGGCAAAATTTAACCTTAAATAAAATAAAAACTACTGAGGCTAAAGAACTGCAATTCGGTATGTTTGATGATTGTCTGTTACAGGAAATTAAAATCAACTTTCCGTCAAAATCTAAGTTTGCGTCTCCAAAACTGATTTGATCCAAAGTTCTCTAAAGAAAGTAAGGGCTGAGTTAATACTGCTTCAAGGTTAAGAACTACGAGAATTTATGTTAGTGACCAATAAGAAAAAAAAACAAAATTTAATTTCACCGGTCTCATAAAGAAAATTTTAACTTACACCACTGAGTAGTTCCTCAGTGGACGAGTGGTTTACGTGCTCGAATACCGAATCGGAAGTCCCGAGTTCGCCTCCCCGCTCCGTCAAGGTGGAATCAGAGGAGTTTGTTTCTGGCGATTAGAAATTAATTTCTCGATATAATGTGGTTCGGATCCGACAGTAAGCTGTAGGTCGCGTTGTTAGGTAACCAGTTGGTTCTTAGCCACGTGAAAATATTTAATCCTTCGGGCCAGCCCTGGGAAAGCTGTTAATCAGCTCAGTGGTCTGGTTCAACTGAAATATACTTAAAAGCACTGAGGGTTACAATTTAGAATTCTAATGTAACTGTAAATTCAGTGAAGTAAACGATATAATACTCTATTTGATAAGAGTAAAGTCCTAATTAATAAGCATATCATAACTAGATTAATTTTTCCTCATATGATTTTCATCAAAAGCCTTTGGCGACGGAACTAAGCCTCCATTTATACCTTACACTTACGGAAAATACTGGCGCTATGAAGAATATTGATGGAAGGTTCCCTGATTGCCAGTGTAAGCTGTATCTGTTTTTAATTTTCATGTTAATTACCACCGTAGGAAATCCTACTTATGGGCGACAGTCTATCTATAATTGCGTAGATTAATTCCTTCTTTTGGAAAATCAAAAGCATTCTCATCAATAAATATAACAATACCTTCATGTAAGGAATTACTGCTTTTTTTTGCTATAGTGGAACTGCAGTTTATATATATATATATATATATATATATATATATATATATATATATATATATATATATATATATATATATAAAAGTCATATCACATTTCCGTGATTCATATACATATATCGAGCTACGATGTCCTTTAATATCTAATTCGCTCTACCTCAGAAATAATATATTTTCATATATGCTTAACCGAAGGGGAATTTTTTTTCTCGATAATAGACTTGCCTGGACCAGGGCACGAACCCATGGATCCTTTCAAATTCAGGAACGTTACTGAAGCTTTTACCTACTACACGGTTAAGCATATATGAAAATATATTAATTCCGAGGTAGAGCGAATTAGATATTAAAGGACATTGTAGCTCGATATATATATATATATATATATATATATATATATATATATATATATATATATATATATATATATATATATATATAGAGAAGAGAGAGAGAGAGAGAGAGAGAGAGAGAGAGAAGAGGAAGAGAGAGAGAGAGAGAGATCAACCTGCTCTTTTATAAATGGATGTGTGTGTAGGCCTTCACATATGGATGGAGGGACACTTCGTCAATAAAACCTGAAAGAAATCACTGTCCAAATCGAATGACCGTCTCTTTATGGCATCAAAGTTTTGAATGAGTTAATCTGGTTTTTAATTGAGTTCGCCTCACCTCTCAATAAAAATAAAAAATAAAAAAATATCATGCGGAAATGGTACATCAGAGTTTTCAATATAATTTGAGAGGAAAATGAAAGCTATAGCTTTATCACGTTGTGTAACGTTATGTGAATTATGTTATGTTTTGAAAGAGAGAATGTTGTTGATCGTTATTTTCAATGTTTTCTTTAAAATTGATAGATTAGTAAAAAAATCATAGTTTGCTTTTGTTCAAAAGTAATATATTGCTCAGTACCAATTATAACATATCTACGAAACATAATTTTCATTCTTTAGTTTTAACATTTTTAATTTTAATCAAGAGATAAACATAAAAAAAAATCAAACTTTATGTGTTATCTTTATTATTAAGCCATATAATTGTGCTTTCATTTGGTTAGGTTCAAATCATCTTTTATTTTCAGAGCTTTCTATTAACTGGAGAGAGAGAGAGAAGAGAGAGAAGAGAAGATGGAGAGCGAGAGAGAGAGAGATAGAGAGAGAGAGAGAGAGAGAGAGAGAGAGAGAGAGAGAGAGGCTGCTGAATCCATATTTCGTAGTACTATTAATATTTTTCTGCCTAAATGCCGTGTGAAAATTCATTCTTCTTGTTCTAATCCAGGATGAACGGGAATGAAGATATAAAAAAAAAGAAATATGCAACCTTTCCTTTTCCTAACATCGAAAATAATTCCGTTATCAGAGGATTGATAAACAATAAACAGTCCACTTCTTAGTTTCCTTAAATTTTGTTTCTTTTATTCCCTATCGAGCTGGGTCTAATGTTTCCATCATGGGCGCCAGTCGCCCCATCTCTCTCTCTATCTCGTCTCTCTCTCTCCTCTCCTCTCTCTCTCCTTATATAATTATATATAATATATATATATATATTATTATATAATATTTATATAATAGTATATATAAGTATAAATATAATATATATATATATATATATTATATATAAATGTATACATATTATATATATATAATAATATATATATATATATATATATATATATATATATATATATATATATATTTTATATATATATATATATATATATATATATATATATATATATATATATATATATATATTTGTGTGTGTGTTTGTATGTATTGTATACATATACATATATATGCATGTATGAATATAATTATCATTTATATTACTCAAGATATACAGCCTGACTCACCAAGCCTTCGTTCTCAACAGACTATAATTAAACAACCGTTTCTTCGGATTTTAAATCTTACCACCTACCGTCGATTAAGATTTGTCTCCTAAGTGAAATATAAAACATATATATAATCTAATTATATTCCATATTTACTGAAAGTCAGAGACGCGTTTTGGTATTCAGAGTAATCTTAAGTAATTGTAACCTGAGAGTCTTCAAATAATCTTATTATTTACGTTCTACTAATTTTTAAACATTTACTTACGAAATTGGGGGTCACTGTAAGTACAATAATAGTAATTGCGGGTTACGGGATTGCTGGTGCGTGCTATATTCATTTTGATTTTCTGGTTAATTAGCAACGTAGACAATCCCACTAATAAACCGTAATTCCCTTGTAATTGCTTAGATTAGCTACCTCTCTTGGGAAGCCAATAGAATCATCGACGCAAACACACCTGCATAAACAATTAGTTTTTAGTTATGGCGAAATGATCATTATTAAATGTGTTCAATTTGAAATATATTTTTTCAACTTGTCCCATCCAATCCATTTATTATTCTGTTCGACGCCTCATGGCTGCCTTGGTGCATTCCTACTAATCGTTTGTCACAAGTGGAGTGCGAAGTGGATTATTGAAATTCGTATATTGCCGTAACGTCTAATATGACTCTGATCTCTCTCGTATTCCAGGAAGTGCATCATTTCACCTGGTTACGAGGGAGAAGATGGGGGGGGGGGGGGGGGGTGATTTGAAAACTGATATTACAGTGACGTTTCTCATTAAGCACGTCGTGCTTTTGTAATTAAATCCCGGTTCTAATGCCTATTATCCTCAGTGCGCTTTTCAACATTAGTTTGACGTTATGAAGTGGATTTCGATCAAATATGGGATATTATTATTTCGCTGCTTGGCCCAAACGTTTATCCATTTCCATTAAGAAGGTGTGAAGACTAGGTACAAAACAACGTTAGATATATATAATTGAAATTAAGGATTATTTTATTGTGAGTACTGAGAGCATACCCCCTTGAAAGTAATATGAAAGAGGGTCTTACGAATAAAATAAGCTTTTTTTCATTTATTTTATATTTGGTACCTTAATTCATTGGGTTATGACTGACTTGGATTTTTTATATATTTTGTAAGATTGCTGAAAAAATAGCAATTCAAAACAATTAAAAGGATGGTAAGAATTACGGTTTTCTTTGGCCAATAAATTTCTGTACACTGTATGAGGTAAAAAATAATAAAAATTAAATATTGATGAGGTAGAAGTAATAATAATTAAATAATGATGAGGTAAAAAATAATAACAATTAAATATTGATGAGGTAAAAGTAATAACAATTAAATACTGATGAAGTAAAAAATAATAACAATTAAATGGTGATGAGATAATAGTAATAATAATTAAATACTGATGAGGTAAAAGTAATAACAATTAAATACTGATGAGGTAAAAGTAATAACAATTAAATATTGATGAGGTAAAAGTAATAACAATTAAATATTGATGAGGTAAAAGTAATAACAATTAAACACAGACGAGATAAAAGTAATAGCAATAATATTATTTTACATTCAACTGAATCACATGCTTAACTAAATCCATTTATGAGTAAATGGTGCACCTAAAATTCATACAAGTGGGCAGTGAAATACAAACGTCTATTTTCTGCAGTCATAATCATCAGATCAATGGCAAATCTAGTATTGCGTTACACTGAAAAAATCTCATGATTTTTTTCATTAACTCTCTTTCAAATAAAATGGAAAATCATATTCAGTCAGTCTCCAAAGAAAGTTGCAGAGGAGAAAACCAGTGAAAAGTAAAAAAAAATTTCTTGTAGATTCTTCAGATATAAATATTTTCCGGTCTCCGGGTTTCTTAATATTCATCCTAGGATACGTTAGCAATTCCCCATCTTTGCAGCTCAAATGACATGAATTAATTGGGTTAGCCTTGCGACAAAGTCAGGTTTTTGTCCTGAATGACTTATTAGATTT
Organism: Macrobrachium nipponense; assembly: GCF_015104395.2. Lineage (NCBI taxonomy): Eukaryota > Metazoa > Arthropoda > Malacostraca > Decapoda > Palaemonidae > Macrobrachium > Macrobrachium nipponense. The sequence goes on from NC_061108.1 coordinate 11,721,871, forward strand.
TTGCGCCAACGGGGAAGCTCAATAACTTTCACATGTTTTTTCTAAGTTTATTCGACTATCTGCTCGGTTTTTCGTACAGCTAAATAACCCAATAAATTCAAGCACGGATACCTTAGTATGATAAATCTAAATTTCTGATGATTTAAATTTCTATTGTGTTTCCAATTTATTTTCCAGTGATTCATCTACATTTCAACTATACTTAGCCTTTTAGAACTTGGTTTTCATTAAGATACATTCGCATATTTTTCACACATGTAAAACATCGAATCCATATAATATTATTGGATATGTGACTTCTAGACCTTATTTTTCATTTTATGCGTATGGTGGCTGCTCAACTATGTATCATGAGAGGAGTGAAAGTCCTGTTGCATTCTATGATGCCTAACAATTTATTTTATTCTACTGTAATTTCAAATGAAAAAATAAACTCCAATACGGAGGATTTTCTGTAGTGTATTTATACTTTGGGAGATTTGCCATTTGTAAGGAGGATTTATTAGTTTTGTCCCAAAACAGAAATATAAAATAACATGGCCTCCAACTCTCATGGGAAATGGATCCAAATTGGAACAGCATTCCGTTTCAATACATGATGTATTTTTGCATTGCATGCAGGTTGCATTCACCATTCCTGCACACAATTGCCCACGCAGGGAGAGTAATGCTTGTTATATGACAATATATAAAATCGACCGCGGAGGACAAATGCGTTTGTTATTCCCAGTCAGCATACCTGCGCCCCGGGAACAACCCATCCAAACAGCCCCCCCCCCCCCCCCCCATCCCCTAACACCCAAATAAACATTCGTCCTCCGCCCCTCGACCCTTCTCCCCGTCCTCCTCCCCTAGCGATTCATCCTGGAACGCACTAGAAATATGAGAGAGTGTTTTGGTATCGAGGTCTGGACTGAAATGGAAAATATCAGAGGCCTCTTGTCAGTCTTTCCCTATTAAAATTATTCAAACGATCTCTTATAAAGTCAGAAGTTGACATGAAGTGCCCAGTACTGATGAACAGCAAAAGACTGTTCGTTCGTGTGTCTACTGACATAATACTAAAGTGGGATTGAACAGAGTACTGACTGAGAATGGAAGGGAGAATAAATCTTTCAAAATAAATGGGAATGAAGTTCCATGGAATGTGGAATTGGAAAGTAGTCTTTCAAAATAAATAGTTACGTCATACGAGAATGCATTTCTCATGGAAATATAGTAACAGCTTTAGCAGTTGTTAAATTTAAAGAAGCCGTAGATTTTAACAGCAGATGTTTAGAGAAAATATAAAATCGTTGGCTGAGGAGTTCCCTTGTATGAATTCGATTGTGATCGGTGAAAAAGAAATGACAGATAAACCGAAAGAATTTCAAATAGCAGACGTCTGGTTGAGATGGCAGTCTTCACATAATGATAAAATGGATGAAAAAAAAAAATAGGGAAAATTAAATGGCTATGAACGTAAAAGAGTTTTTACATTACAGTAGCGTAACTCCCTCATACATTACCATATTCGAAATAAGAGAGACTCCCCTGCTTTCGTATATCTCTCTGTAACTTTTCATTGTTATGAATGTCAAGTGAACGCTTAAAATTTAAAATATTTCCCATATTAATGCCATAGACTGGACTATTAATTCGCTATGATAATGATCATCTTAAAATCCTCTTAAAATAGATTATCCTTCAGATACCAAATTACAGAATTAATACGCCTTGAGAACACTGACTTTGCTCTATTTTCTAAGGGTCTATTGTATAACTGATAACGTCATCTTTTAAAGGGACAACTTTTTTAATGTTTTTCTTTCTTTCTTTTTTGCAGAAGTGCTAGCAGTCTTTCTTGTTCTAAATAAAGAAATGGTTTCGGACAGATAATAAAATATAGCACAGAAAAACCTATACAGATGAATTGTGATGTAAGCAAGATTTTACGAAATATGCCTCGTCGTTTTCAATACATAACAATTTATTTCATATGAAGAAGTCTCCCTGTCAGACAATACAAGTTGTCATCCTGATCTAGTCTCCAACTGAGAAATTTTTTTTTTTCAGTGAAGTTCTCAGCATTTTCTTCAAGACGAGCTCTACCTACCTATCTTCCTGCTTGTAGATCTACTGCTTGCTTACCTCATGAAAATGTATCCATTCTTTTAAGATCTTACTTTTTAGTAACTCCTCCCACCGATAATAATACTTCTAATTACCATACACTAAGTCTATTATCCATCATTACTCCCAATACTTCCTCGCTGGACGAGTGGTTTTCGCGCGCGGCTTCCAATCCGGTGGTCCGAAGTTCGATTCCTGTCTCGGCCAACGCGGAATCAAAGGAATTTATTTTTGGTGATAGAAAATCATTTCTCGATATAGTGCGGTTCGAATTCCACAATAAGCTGTAGGTCCCGTTGCTAGGTGACCAATTGGTTCCTAGCCACATAAAAATATCTAATCCTTCGGGCCAGCCCTAGGAGAGCTGTTAATCAGCTCAGTGGTCTGGTAAAACTAAGATATACTTAATTTAATTTACTCCCAATACTGTTTATTCATAATGTTCATGGTGTTCTTGCATTTCAAAAGGGAATTTTCTATGATACGTTCTGATTCAACGAGTCCATATGAAGATTACCAAAACAATCTCTGTAACAACTATCAAAGTTGACCTATTGCTATCGTATGTGACACAATCTAATTAAAACTCAGTTTGAAACCCCTCGAATCTCACTCGCTTCTTTCGTGACACTAGCATGGATTCATGAAGTCCTGTCAAGATATCAAAGCTACCATCTTTCCCGGCTTACTAACGTTTTCGAGATTTCCTCTCATGGGACTCTTAAAGATCTTTAAAGGTCGCTCACGACGCTTGACAGAATCTGGTTGGCCAGAATTACTTCTGTCTCTAAGTATATAACGAGTTTACTTCTATCTTTTAACAAGTTGTGTTATTCCTTGCATAGCTCATAGTTCTAACATACTTGTCCTTGCCATTCTTTAGGGTTGTTCCTGAAGGTTCTGTTTTTCCACCTACGCATTAACAATTTTATACCAATGACTTTCTCCTCATAATTTTCTACCAATGACTCTCTCCTTACAATTTTATACCAGTGACTTTCTCCTTAGAATTTTATACCACTGACTTTCACCTAAAAATTTTATAAAAATGACTGTCTCGTTACAATTTTATACCAGTGACTTTCTCCTTACAATTTTATACAATGACTTTCACCTAACAATTTTATACCAATTAATTCATTCTTACAATTTTATACCTATGACTTTCTCCTTACAATTTTATGCCAGTGACTTTCTCCTTAGAATTTTATACCAATGACTTTTTCCTTACAATTTTATACCAATGACTTTCTCCTTACAATTTTATACCAATGACTTTCCCCCGTCTAACGCCTTTACTGTGCCTGTTTAGCCTGACGACGAAAACGTCCACATTTCTTCGACTTTCTCTTTAGTATTCTGTCCAAATCAAGTCTCCATTTCATCCTCATAAAAGTCAACCCTAAACGTGATATTATATATCTAAAAGAAAGGACCCCATAAAAGGGAACAATGTAGAAAGTTCATACTATATATTGCAGAGGCCAACTGTCTCTCTTCAGGCCTGAAGAGATAGACAGTTGGTCGCTGAAATATAGCATTAACTTTTTTACATTTTTGCCTGTTTATGAGCTCTCTTATAATATGGGATTCTGTTTAACGGAGAAAAATATTTCACAGTTATATATATATATATATAGATATATATATATTAAATATATATATATATTATATATATATATATATATATATATATATATATATATATATATATATCATATATTATATATACATATATATATATATCTATATATATATATATATATATATATATATATATATATATATATATATATATATATTATATCATATATATATATATATATATATATAGATATAAAAGGTTTTTTGCCACGAAGGAAAAAATGAAAAAAGCGAGAAAGCCAAGTACTTTCGGTCCTATTCGGACCCTTTACTGAGGCAAATTGATTTTACAAAGAACAACACAGTCAAAAGAAGGCTTAATATACAAACTAATCTGGTAGTGTCAGTTTGTATATTAAGCCTTCTTTTGACTGTGTTGTTCTTTGTAAAATCAGTCTGCCTCAGTAAAGGGTCCGAATAGGACCGAAAGTACTTGGCTATCTCGCTTTTTTCATTTTTTCCTTCGTGGCAAAAAACCTTTATTTATACATAGCATCACATTTACATACTCCGTGATCAAGTTATTCATATATATATATATATAAATATATATATATATATATATAAATATATATATATAGATATATATATATATATATATATATATATATATCATATCATATATCATATATTACATCCCACCAGGAGTAATACCTGTGCTTTTTAGAACAGATACAAAATAGCTGAATGGATAAATCGACTGTGTACCTCTGTATCTTACAAAATGACACAAGTTCGAATCCCTTTTTTCAAAGAAACACATCCCTATTCTATAAAACCAAAGACAATGAAGGAACGAATATGGAACCTGAAACCTTCACGCCAAGGGTTTTTAATGAACCGCTGGGTTTGACGTAAAATTTCTTCTGCGTTAAGCACATTATTAAAAAAAATCATATTAGACATCCTAATAGCCAAGTTAAAGTCGACTTTCCACTCTAAAATTTCATTATGAAGGGAAAGGACACATGAAAGGAGAACTTTTATTTCCCGCTCGGTATTTAACCCATACTTACGTGAACTTGAATAATTAATTTTACCCCCATTTTTCGCAAGGTGTTCCTTGATGGAAACCTATTCTTGACTGATATGTCATAAATTATGCATTCCATAGCTGTTCAGTTACATTGAAGTGTTATTGATAGAAATCAATATAAAAGATTTAAAGCTTTTCTTGACTGATGTGTCATGAATTATGCATTCCATAGCTGTTTAGTTACATCTAATTTCTATTCACAGAACTCAATATAAAAGATTTGTTTATGAAATTTAGAATATCCAGCCAAACACTGGCATTTTCGACCATTTTCGATAGGTTGGTTAGACAGCGAGATAAAGAGCTCCTGATTATTTAGAAGTTGAGGTATAAGGCTCTAAAGATAGAACTGCAAACAAAAGGCTACAACTGCACTTACAAGGAGTTACAAGGAGTAACAAGGATTGGGATGTCTCAAGGACTTGTTAGTCCATCCGAGGAGACATCGTATACTCACTTATCTGTAGGAGCAGGTTTTATTATGCATTCACAGTCTCCTAATGATTTTGTCTAGCTTTCTTTTAAACTCTTCTACACTGTTGCTGTTTACAACTTCTGGTGGCTGTTTATTCCACTTGGAAGTAACAGCCAGAGAGGTTGGATAGAGAAACTTAATAAAGAAGCGGAAATGGAGGTAAACCTAAAGACTAAGAAGTGGGTGCAGCTAAGTGCAAAAGGGATGCTGCAAACTCTCTTTATAAAATAGATCCTAAATCCTACATAACACTCAACGTGTTACAAGAGGAGAAGGTCTGGAAGAGTTACATTTCGAAAAATTGTTTGTTACCTGTGGACCTTCATTTCAATCTTCGTTCTCCTTTACAGTTTCGGAAAATCCGCACATCTAGACAGAATAGATTCTCACAGAGATACGTTAGTCTGAGCATGAATTACCAGCAGAATATAAGCCATAAAGAAAAACCGAATTTTACCATCGAAAAATCAAATTTGTATCATTATGAGATCCGTTTTAACAATTCCTCTTCGTCAAATGTTCGCAGACGCGCGCTTGTTGGGATGTCATCGTCACCGTGATGCTCATTTTGACAGAATCCTAATAATACTGAGACCAAAATTTCGATTGAATTGCTTCCATTCTGAATATTCTACGCTGCCTGCGTACCAGGCAGCGCATGGAAAGAAGATTAAACCTCACAAGCAATGGCATGCTGAAATTCGACGAAGCTTACGCCAGTTGCAATGAGCACAATCGTATTACCTTCGGCTCTCATAATCGCTCACAATTAATGGTGAAACGAAGTGCTCGTTCGTTTTATGGCATCGTCGTTCTCCAAAGTAGATATAATTGGGTAAATAGCGTTTGCCATAAAGGAAATTTCGAGCTGAATGTACCCTAATATCTGAGAATGTAAGAAATACCTTTGTTTTTTTACCCGTTATTTTGTACAATACCTTCTCCCATAAACGGCCTGGAATAAATCACGTTGGAAAAACAGTATTACCTCCATTAAATGAGATGACGCCTTCTTCCTCCATACAAAAAGTAAACACAATCATTTATTTCCACAGGGTTATTGTTTCTCGATTATTTAATTTCTTTTCCAGCTACATTCATTGTTTTATTTCTTCCCCTCCCTTATATTAGTTCCCCAAGCCTGTCTCGAAATTAAATCTACCTAATCACTTAACAACGCTTTCTCATCATAATTAATTAAATAATTTTTTATTAATTTTATATTTATCTATTTATTTACTTATTTTAGATATAGTAACTGCTTTATTT
>NC_061108.1:11730906-11733406 GCF_015104395.2 Macrobrachium nipponense
AAGGCCTTCATGGATCTAAAAGAGACCAATTTAATTATTAAAAGAACAGTATATATTTCTATTTGCGATAATAAATCTCCAGTGAACAAGGTACTTCGCCTTCTATTAAAGCAAAAGAATAAATATGTTAAAACTTTTTCTATTGCTATCGTGAGTCCCATGCAAGTAGACTTATTTTTTTTAATCCTTTAAAATAATTCTAGATCATCATAGATTCGAAACTTAACAAAAGGTTCTACAATATTCTCAAATACTTATACAATAGAATAATACCATATCTTCCCAAAATCCAATATCAAATTTGAATATAATTACGACTCATAAGACGCATTTTCGTGAAACCAGTTCCTTTCGAAGTCATGAGGAAAAATGAACGCATGAAGGCGATACTGCGATCCCCTTCATGAAGGTTTTAATGAGCAACAGTGTTTGACAAGAAGTGACTTTCCATGCCGAGCTCATTATTAAAAATTTTAATATAAGAACGCAATCCACATGTTTAATGCCGGAGTTGAAGCTCCTCTTAGGATTTCATTAAGATCGGGAAAGACACATGAAAGAGGAGCTTTTATTTTGCTCTTAGGATCTAGTTCATTCTTGCCGGTCTCATAAGTGGGGTATTTCGTTACTGCCTTCCACAGGATTTTCATTTCTAACCATTACTCACAACAACTACAACAACAACAAAATCAACAACCATAATTGTAAGAAAGCAGGAAGCAACCAGGAACCTCACACTATAAAAACCACCCAGTCGAATAGGGTGACTGTGATAACAGAAATAAAAACTATATATATATATATATATATATATATATATATATATATATATATATATATATATATATATACATATATAAATAAATTAATGATATATAAAAATTTAAATAATAATAATAATAATAATAATAATAATAATATAATAATAATAATAATAATAATAATAATAATCTATAATAATAATAATAATAATAATCCTACCACAGTGGTTTGATATATGCATACACACTCAAAACACAGACACACACACACACAAATATATATATATATATATATATATATATATATATATATATATATATATATATATATATATATTTGTGTGTGTGTGTATACATATACTATGTTTGTGCGTGGGTGTATGTGTGAGTGCGGATATGTTTACATATGTGTACCGGGAGCAGAACGCATCTCAATAAAATATGAACGGTCTTGAAAACTTAATTACAAAAGTTAACGGCCCTTTTTGTCGAGGAAAATATTGTGAAGAGGAAAATATTGAACTCTGACAGCACAAAGTTAGGGAAAAATTCACTCTCTATGGAGAGATTCTAACAAGATGAATTATCTGATAATAAACAGTTTTCTATATAAAGAAAATCCTGAGGATATCTGATTGAAGTAAAAATTGTTTGAGCAGTTTTTGGTGATTATCTATTCCTATTATTTAAGAGGGTAGAAGTAAACGAAAAGTTCCTGTTATTTAGGATGTTAGAAGTAAAGAAAGGTTCCTATTATTTAGGTTAAAAGTTAACTAAAGGTTCCTATGAGGTAAGAAATAAATTAAAGGTTCCTATTATTGTTCCTATTATTTAGGAGGTTAGAAGTAAACTAAATAATCCTATTATTTAGGAGGTTAGAAGTAAACTAAAGTTTCCTATTATTGTTCCTATTATTTAGGAGGTTAGAAGTAAACTGAAGGTTATTATTCAGGAGGTCAGAAGTAAACTAAAGGTTCCTAGGAGGTTAGATGTAAACTAAAAGTTCCTATAATTCAGGACGTTAGAAAGAAGGCTAAATAAACCTGCAAGAGTCTCACTGACAGACGTAATCATTTGCAAGGAGGTTTTTTCCACCTGAGCCCGAATTTCTAAACAGACGAGAGACAGAAGACGACTAAACTAACAAGGACCCTTGAAGTGGCTATTAAAAAAAGAAAAATGCACACATAAATCTCAACTTCCATAAAATATACAGACGATGGTGGGCTTAAGGTCGTTTTAGGAAAAGAATGTGTAGACCAAGTTTCTGTGGCTAAGACAGAAAACAGAGCATATAGGTTTTGTAGCTGTAGATGAATCTTAGATCAAAGTATGATAGATATAGTATAGAAAGATTCAAACGCAAAACTGAGCACTTGGGCCGCTTCTGAGATCTATAAATTTGCTGATGAACAGTGATAGGCTAGGTCGTCTTAGTGACGGCATCAGTTATTGCCCACAAGATGACAAACTTTGATTACTGAAAAAAAAGATAATAATGATAAACCAAGTTAAAGCTGTAAAACGTTAAGAAAAACTATAAATATACCAGGATACACTGATGATTCTGTAATAAAACAGTAAATACTAAAAGATTACCACTTGAATGTACTCTCAGTGGGAAACTAAAATATACCAAGGTAAGACCCATAACGCTGGAATTTAAAGAAAGAACGAATAAAAGGCAGGACGAACTTTCCAATCTCTGCGAGATGAAATTGGAGGAAGGTGCAACGTTC
>NC_061108.1:11740906-11750906 GCF_015104395.2 Macrobrachium nipponense
CTTTTTTAAAAACACAAATATTGGCTGTAAATTGCGATCCCCAAACCCCTCGGAAAAGAGAGAGAGAGAGAGAGAGAGAGAGAGAGAGAGAGAGAGAGAGAGAGAGAGAGAGGTGAGGTTAGCTGAAGGGAATAAATAAATATCTATTTGTTTATTCATTTTCGCGGAGGCAAAAGTTTAGCTTTAATTCGTCCGACGCGAACCGCCGGCGGTCAAGAGAGAGAGAGAGAGAGAGTCAAAGTACAGGTGGCCTCTTTCTGCGTAACTGCCTCACAGCAGCTGCCCTGTAGGGAATCGATCATAACATTTTCTTTTTTCTGGGCGTCCATTTTCTGTCATAGGTATGGGATACTATCATCTTTTTTTTATCTCTGTGTTTCTGTCTCTCTCTGAACATTATCTCTCATTATCCACAATGACGTTCCTATAGAAATGAATGCATATGTACCGTTTCTCTGGCGTTAGTTACAGAACACTCTGTTTTTAGCATTCAGGTACACAGCTAAATCGTAAGAAGCATTCAATCTGCTCCCTATGAAATAATGAATCAAGGGATCAAAAGGATAAAGAAAAACTAAGAATTATGATTTTGTTTGCAATGAATCTTCGAATAACAGAACAGCAAAAACGGGACTATGACTATTTTGTAAATAATGGTATGGAAAAGTATCACCCAAAAAAAAGGAAAAAACATTCATAGTAAAAATACTTGATCGAAAACTTCAAGCTGTTAAAGGATCACGCCTTTAAATACGCCACACACACACACACACACACACACACACACACACACACACACACATATATATATATATATATATATATATATATATATATATATATATATATATATATATATATATATATATATATACTATAACACACACACATTATATTGAGCGTGATCAAAATTCACTGGTGCGCTTGTAAGAGCATATGAGCGAATAGCGTGGGAAGGCCAAGTGTGACCTGTCATTTCAACGAAATATGGTCAAAGTTAGAATGGATTTTCACGCCTACCCAACAGAGCATAAAAACGCCCTTGTCAAAAGACTGAATTTACGCGTCTTAGCGCCTGGGGCGAAGGACAAAGCTCTCTTTTCATGTTTACTATTAGACATGATGTCGAGAGTGCCATTAAGCATCCTGCTTCCTTTATAATACTATAAAATGATAAAAGTTTCGACAAAAAAGGACAAAAAATCAAAGGGGGGAAAATTCTATAAAAATCCACAAGTAGCTGCTTAAATATTTAAATATTTAAATGTTTAAATCATGAATAACGGAAAACTTTAATCAGAAATCGCACAGGTTTTTATGCAACCAAGCCTGCAAGGGAACGAGTGAATTCGTGAGTTAAGGCGACTTGGAAATATATTAACGTGAAGTTTATTCAGGTGATTGAATCCCTGACGCCAGAACTGACCGGAATATATTTAAATTTGAACAGTCAAAGAAATTATCTATTTCGAAAAATCTAAAATGAATTTACTTTTGTTACTCATGCTTCGATACCATGAGACTGACACTCACTCTCTCTCTCTCTCTCTCTCTCTCTCTCTCTCTCTCTCTCTCTTGGTTGCTGGTTTTCACTTAAAGCAGTTGTTCCCAAACTTTTTTCTGGACGTTACTCACTTTTCATACAGGATACTTGTAAAAGGCCCACCGCCGAGCGCCAAGCACAATCCATGTATGTATAAAACCCATGGTTTTATGCATACATATTCTCAGATTATGGCCCCCTGCATTCAGCTACATGGCCCCTTGTTTAGGAACCATTCACTTACAGGCTAAGAAAAAGTCATAATTACCATTACACGACTTCTGTTGACTGATTTACAATATCTTTATTTAACGTTACCTTCCATAAGCAATACCCTTCAATAATTACTGAGAAGATGAAATACGAAAATGATTAGAGAATATTAAGCTATTAGAAACCCGTATATTAATGATCGTTTCGGCTGGAATTGATTAAGATATCATATCCACGCAAATATTAACAAGGCGTGATCCGACCTGCAGCTTACTCTGTGAGCGTGCTAAAAATCTACAGTCTAATAGAGTGTTGTTACACCAACGGAAATTGAAATAAATACGCTATATTTCATTAGAAATAATTTTTCTGTACTTTTTAAAATGCACATTATTTTTATTTTTATATTTTCATTCTGACATATAAATCATAAATACCCTATCCTAAAATTCCTATATCTTTAACTCAACGGGAAACAACTTTTTTCAGACCTTTTTAGGCTTTCCTAACGGGCCCATAACCATACAACAACAACAAAGTATATAGTTTGTAGACTTACTCCCCGAGTAATTAAAAACCTCGGCAATACGACAAGAGTATTTATATATGAACATGCAATTACTATTTGTGAGTAGCGATTCAGTAGCGCAGTTGGCTAGTGTCATAATTATATAGCAGTCAGAGGGCGAAGTCTCTATTAGCATCCACTGACATTAAAATGAAGGTTTGACACCTACACGTTCAGGAAAGGCCCGATCTAAATGAAAACTCTACGTGAATCGGTATTAATACTGAGACACAGTGTATATGCTCAAATTCGGGCTCGTGTGTTGTGAATGATCAGAGCAGTATGGTCATCCATCCACTTCAAATCAACTTCATACATGTATGTATATATTTATGTCTGTATGTAAGTGTATATATACATACATGCGCGAGCACACACGCACACACACACACATATATATATAATATTTATATATATATATATATATATAGATATATATATATATATATATATATAATATATATTATTATATGTGTGTGTGTATATACATGTATATATATATATAATATATATATATATATATATATATATATATATATATATACATATATGTATGTGTGCGTGTGTGTGTGTGTGTTTGTGAACTATACACTGGACGCAAAGCCAAATATTGTCACGATAACGAAACTATTTCCAGGAGCTTGTTAAAACCTTTTTCGATCCAGTTAACCTGGGTGAATGATTATCAATGTAAGTCAAGGATTATTTTTCTTTTGAACCCAAGAAATAAAACATGTTTTCGCCAGAAGGAACTGAAAGATAGAATAAAGAGGATTAAAAATAAGTAGATTTCGATGTCAATCCGTTGACCTCCTAACCTTTTTGTATTCCCTTAGAAACTTATACCCACCATATATATATATATATATATATATATATATATATATATATATATATATATATATATATATATATATATATATATATATATATATTGAGTGCCCAGATCTAGTTATATGAGCTGTGAATTTTTTTTTCTTTTATCTTAATTCTTAAGATCTTTATTTCATTACCGTTTTGTAAATACAAATACCCGGGAGACCTTGTCCTATATAAGTTTTCTTTCTTCACTAAAACTCAAAATGGTCCCGCAAATCGAAATTCACCTAAAGTATCGCAGTGTTTTGTCCAATTACGATTCTTATTTACAAATAAATAAAAAATCATGTGTACACAGAGACTGTAAACAGAACAGCTAAAAAAAATAAATATACGGGTAGTTGAAATAGATTTTACTCTCTTGCGAATCTGATATCATTATTTACTCTCGACAGATAGGGTGCTGAATATACAAATAAAGATAATTGGCCGGGTGAAGATTTCGAAAATGAGATAAATCATACATTTTATCATTGTTCCATTACGTAGTATTAGCTAATACAAATAATTATCATGGATGCATATGGGAAATCAAAGATATTAAACATTAAACAATGAATATATAAAGTGACTAAATACGTATGACACTTAAGGTAGGATAGAATCTGTGTGTGTGTGTGTGTGTGTGTGTGTGCGCGGATTCAACTACAACAGGACTCAACAAACTGTTATTGAAAAGAAAACAGAACATTAAAAATAAAAAAAAAAGTTTTTTTCGTTCGAATTCTTTAAGTTCCGCATAAATAGTTGAAGTTATTTAACGTCGGTTACAACCTATATAATTTCTCTTAGAATCAAGGTGACCTTTTGAATGAATGGTTACCAGTGACAAAGAAAATAAAATCAAAGCTAATGATTACGAAAATTATAGGTGAAACTTATCAAGAATAGGTATACTTTCTTTGCTCTGATTAGACATGAAACCAAATGAAAAGCAAATCCAAATCAGGTGATTATGTAATGTTAAAATAAGTTATATAATTCTGAGGACTAGTTCAAAGGTGCTAGTTTGCCTGTGACATGTCTAATTAATGGTGTAATTTTTATGTTATATATATATATATATATATATAGATAGATATATATATAGATATACATACATACATATATATATATATATATATATATATATATATATATATATATATATATATATATATATATATATATATATATATATATATATATACATACATATATATATATACATACATATACATATATATATATATATATATATATATATATATATATATATATATATATATATACATACATATATATATATACATACAATATATATATATATATATATATATATATATATATATATATATATATATATATATATATATATATATATATATATGCATGAATAACAATTTCTATGGTAAGACATATATGATTTAAAACCAAATTCATGCATATTTTGCATTTAAGAAACAATAAAAGAACACATCAACTAAATAGCACGTGTAAGAGTTAGTGAATGAAGCTTAACCATCAGACAAAAAAAAAAACACTTGTGACTTGCCTTTGATCTTTTTTGGTGCCTTTTATAATCGAAGATGGTGGGTGTAAAATGAGAAATGGAAAAAGTTCCAATCAGCTTTTTACTATGCAAAAAGATCTCTACTGATTTCAATGGACAATCTGGTGATTTTGTCCTATTTGTATAACGACACTATTTCAGGAAGCAGCGTCAAAGAATCGTATTATAAATTGTCTTTGACCTTCTGTTAAAGAAAATAGAGAATACAATTAAAATAGTTACAGAGACCAGTATAATCTGTCTTACACTGACATAAAGAAAGTCTAGAATGATTCCAAATTAGACGTGCTAAGCAGGTAAATAATTTAGGTGTTTACATTCCTTCCTGGGAAAGATAAAGAACACGCTTGGTGACAACTCCTGTTTCACAGTTTATTTGCTAATTATTTGCCTTATTTATCTTACTTGGTTTTAACCATTTCAGAGTAGAACCGAACAGCGACAATTGGTCTCCTCTGAACTCTAGGAGAATTGAAGACCTAATTCTATGAGCATTAAAATTAGGGAGGATGAAGATAACCCGAGTTCGATGGAAATTAAAGTATACATGAAATGATTTGAGTGGAGAAATTTTTCCGTGGCATATTGTGTCGTACACTGTCACAGGCTCTTTTCCTTGGCATTTCTCTTTTATAATAAATCCGTTTATTGTTTCGAAACGGGCTGCTTTCCCCATGGGAGACTTTTATTTTGTATCATTATGCTTTCTATCATGGCTTATAGGGTGGTTTATAATAATAATAACAACAACAACAACAACAATAATAATAATAATAATAATAATAATAATAATAATAATAACATAATAATAATAATAATAATAATAATAATAATAATAATAATAATAATAATAATAATCAAGGCCCTACACCCACGAATAGCAGAACAACTCCAGCATTGTATCTCAAATCACCATGCACCCAAATGGATGACCGCAGGAAGAACATCCTTGGTACAAAAAGACAAGAGTAAAGGAAATATAGCCAGTAACTACAGGCCTATCACCTGCCTACCAATAATGTGGAAGTTACTAACAGGTATCATCAGTGAAAGGCTATACAACTACCTAGAGGATACAAACACCAATCCCCCACCAACAGAAAGGCTGCAGACAAAATGGTAAAGAAGACCAGTAGGAGAAGGAAAACCAACCTAAGCATGGCATGGATAGACTATAAGAAAGCCTTCGACGTGATACCACACACATGGCTAATAGAATGCCTGAAAATATATGGGGCAGAGGAAAACACCATCAGCTTCCTCAAAAATACAATGCGCAGCTGGAATACAATACTTACAAGCTCTGGAATAAGACTAGCAGGGGTTAATATCAAGAGAAGGATCTTCCAAAGCAACTCACTGTTCCCAATGCTCCTTCGGATAGCCATGATTCCCATGACAAAAGTACTACAAGATGGATGCCTGGTACCAACTCAGGAAAAGAGGCAAACAGAATTAACCATCTGATGTTCATGGACGACATCAAGCTGTATGGTAAGAGCATCAAGGAAATAGATACCCTAATCCGACTGTAAGGATTGTATCTGGGGACATCAGGATGGAGTTTTGGAATAGAAAAATGCGCCTTAGTCAACATACAAAAAGGCAAAGTAACGTGAACTGAAGGGATAAAGCTACCAGATGGGAGCAACATCAAACACATAGATGAGACTGGATACAAAAACCTGGAATAATGGAAGGAGGGATATAAAACACCAAGAGATGAAGGACACGATCAGGAAAGAATATATGCAGAGACTCAAGGCGATACTCAAGTCAAAACTCAACAAACGAAAGAAATATGATAAAAGCCATAAACACATGGGCAGTGCCAGTAATCAGATACACGCAGGAATAGTGGAATGGACGAAGGCAGAACTCAGCAGCATAGATCAGAAAACCAGGAAACATATGACAATGCACAAAGCAACTACACCCAAGAGCAAATACGGACAAGACTATACATAACACGAAGGAAGGAGGGAGAGGACTACTAAGTATAAAGGACTGCGTCACATCAAGACAGAGCACTGGGGCAATATCTGAAAACCAGTGAAGGACGATGTAGGGTTAGAGAGTGCATGGGAAGAAGGACAATAAAAGTAGATGAAGACCCAGAACTATACAGAGACAGGAGAATGACAGACAGAACAGAGGAATGGCACAACAAACCAATGCAACGGACAATACATGAGACAGACTAAAGAACTAGCCAGCGATGACACATGGCAATGGCTACAGAGGGGAGAGCTAAAGAAGGAAACCGAAGGAATGATAATAGCGGCACAAGATCAGGCCCTTAGAACCCAGATAGTTCAAAGAACGATAGACGGAAATAACATCTCTCCCATATGTAGGAAGTGCAATACGAAAAATGAAACCATAAACCACATAGCAAGCGAATGCCCGGCACTTGCACAGAACCAGTACAAAAAGAGGCATGATTCAGTAGCAAAAGCCCTCCACTGGAGCCTGTGCAAGAAACATCAGCTACCTTGCAGTAATAAGTGGTACGAGCACCAGCCTGAGGGAGTGATAGAAAACGATCAGGCAAAGATCCTCTGGGACTATGGTATCAGAACGGATAGGGTGATACGTGCAAATAGCCCACACAGACGTTGATTGACAAAGTCAAGAGAAAGTATCACTCATTGATGTCGCAATACCATGGACACCAGAGTTGATGAGAAAGAGAGGAAAAAAAATGGATAAGTATCAAGATCTGAAAATAGAATAAGAAGGATATGGGATATGCCAGATCAATCGTACCCATAATCATAGTAGCACTAGGCACGATCCCAAGATCCCTGAAAAGGAAACTAGAAAAGCTAGAGGGTGAAGTAGCTCCAAGGACTCATGCAGAAGAGTGTGATCCTAGAAACGGCGCACATAGTAAGAAAAGTGATGGACTCCTCAGGAGGCAGGATGCAACCCGGAACCCCACACTATAAATACCGCCCAGTCGAATTGAAGGACTGTGAGTAGAACAAAAAATAAATAAATAATATAATAATAACAATAATGATAATAATAATATTAATAATGGTAATAACAATAATAATACTGATCTGCTTTCTATCATGGCTTGTAGGGTGGTTTAAAATACACAATAATAAGAAGAAAGTATCACTCATTGATGTCGCAATACCATGGGACACCAGAGTTGAAGAGAAAGAGAGGGAAAAATTGGATAAGTATCAAGATCTGAAAATAGAAATAAGAAGTATATGGGATATGCAGTGGAAATCGTACCCATAATCATAGGAGCACTAGGCACGATCCCAAGATCCCTGAAAAGGAATCTAGAAAAACTAGAGGCTGAAGTAGCTCCAGGACTCATGCAGAAGAGTGTGATCCTAGAAACGGCACACATAGTAAGAAGAGTGATGGACTCCTAAGGAGGCAGGATGCAACCGGAACCCCACACTATAAATACCACCCAGTCGAATTGGAGGACTGTGATAGAGTAAAAAAAAAAAAAAAAATAATAATAATAATAATAATAATAATAATAATAATAATAATAATAATACTGAACTGGGACCAGAATATTATAGAAAACCGAACAAATTTGTGTCTGAAAGTCATGATGTACGTACTTTCGGTCTGCGAATTCCAATAATTATGCATTGTCAAATTGATTGTGGAATCGCTCATGCTTGTAATCGTTTGTTGGAACTTTCAAACTGGATTCTGAATATTATAAATCACATTTTTTTGGAGATGTGAATTTTAATCTGCAATTTGTATAGGGGTATTTGAAAATTTCAACAACCAGTATTACTTTAGACTACAGAGAAGAACTTAACCGGTAAGATTATCTTGATCCTGAATTGAATTCTGTAAGGTTTTTTTTTTTCTGTTCCTGTCAGTTATGATCTCTCTAATCCATCTCTCAGATTCTTTATATTTTATTTCAAGAGGTAGTTTATTTCTAGGAAATTAAGAAAAAAATAAGGATTTTTCAGTGACTTTCAATAACCTTGGTTTAGTTCATGCTACATCAACATTTTTTATTCCAGATTTATGAATTACGACATAAATTCTTAGGCACGTGAAGATAAATTATTCCAAACGGACGATGGAGAAGCTTTAGACAAATTCTTTATGGTGTGTGCATGTATTTTCAGACAACGATGATAAATATATATATATATATATATATATATATATATATATATAGATATATATATATATATATATATATATATATATATATATATATATATATATATATATATCTATATATATATATATATATATATATATATATTGTGAGGTATCGTTCAGTTGTTGAACAATCATTTGCCCATAGTGGGTTGTTGCCTCCTTACTGTTTCTTGTTTTTCTTTGGGGAAGTTTACGTCTGTCGTCTTAACTTGAAAGTCGACAGTCGGGGTTTAGTATGGCAGAGAGTCAGGAGGTCTCAGCAGCATAGCAGCATGGAGGCGTTGCAGCGGGTATACCTTACCTGTTGGCTTTGGTAGCAGGAGGATGGTTAGATGATCAAACCATGGTCATCTGTGGGACGGATTGTTCCAGTTTGGCAGCAGATGATTCGGCCGTAATCACTAATGTGATGGATGTTTTGTTCCAGTTAGCAGTTGGTTGCTGCTAAGGTGTTGCGGAGATAGTCTGTCTGTGTCCATTTTCTGTTTTGACAGCTGGGTCTGTCTTTGTTATCTCTATGGAGATTGTTTGCAGTTTTTATGTACTGTGTAATGCTACCTGAATTTACGCTATTTTTGGTGCGGTGTGAGTGTTTATTTTTGCTACTGATGTATTATTGTATAATTGTATGCTGCCTGTTTAGTATTTTTTCATACGCCTGTTTATGGTTATTTGCTTATTATTAATGATGTATTTTGATTATTTATGCTGTCTATTATTTATTAATGTTTATGCTGCGTGGGAATTAGTTTGATATGGTTAAATTGTTTTTGAATTTGTAGTTAATTTTTGTCTCCCAGTTAATATTTTGACTTTACGAGTTTTTGATACTTAACTACTTGGCTATTTTTGTATTTTAAATTCATTGGACTGACTCTTTGATTATGTTAATGTTATGTAAACTGCTTTATTTTACTAAACCCGACTCAGCTGTATAAATGTAAATAAAAATTTTGTAATAAACTAATATTAAGGCAATTGCTGTGATTTTGCTTTGCTCCTTCTCCTTTGTTTGTCCCAACTGCTGTCAGGCATTCCAGTTCCATTTCATTTTTTTTAAGATCCTGCAGGACCG
>NC_061108.1:11755906-11758406 GCF_015104395.2 Macrobrachium nipponense
CCCAACTCACTAGTTTTCTTTAACAGAAAACTAAGAAGAGTTTTATAATTGGCAATTGTTATGGTCGTTATCATTACCCTCTCTCAAGACCGGGTTTTCATTTTATAAAAAGATGACAATTGTTTACAGACTGCTTAGGATGATTTATTCAAAGGACGATTACAATGTTTGCATGCATACAAATTACTAACAAGAAATTATGTGCAAAATTTGAAGCAAAAGGAACTTATCATTCACCTCCACAAAAATTTTCACTTGAATGTAATATTGCCAAAATACAATTCCGTGAATGATTAGCTTTAATTATTTCATCCGATTAAAATAATAAAAAAAAGGAATAAATGAGAATAATAAGGAAGTGCAAGAAAAGACATGCTACGATGAAAAAAAATAAATATATCATACTGAATATGTTGTAAGCGATAGAAAGTCATCGTTAAAATGAATCAACAATAAGGATATTGCACAAAACGTATTGTGAGAAGAAGGCTCATGCTATAAATTCATTCATTAATTTTCATTTTAGAATTTCTGATTAAATAAATAACAGAAATATATCGTTTGTTTGGAAGAATGGACTCATAAAATATAAATATAATGTCATCATTGATATAACGAATTGAAAAACCAATCAGCTTTGAAAAGCACAACAATGAAAAACAAAACAATTATAACTCAAAGTTAAGCACCAGCATTTACCAAACAGAATAGATTATATCTTCTTTTCATTTTACTCGAAATTAATAAATGTGCGAGGTTTGTGATGACAGATGGGAGCACCATGCTAGTAGGATTTATAATTTCACGAGAATATGTTTGAACAAGCAGTTTGTTTTGTGTACGTTTTATTCTGAGGTAATTAATTTGGAATTTACCCTGTGTTTTATATAACTTGCCCACTTTATGAATTCTAGAAACGCTAAAAAACGACCATAAACTCCATGGATATATGAATTCATTCTCTTGCAACAAAAATGATTAAATCAGCCGATGCAACTCAGTAAAGTAGTTGTCCAGTGTTTTTATAAACTTTTTTTTATGAAAAAAAAGAAAAAAAAATCTGATGACACACGATATCCTAGATCCAAATTAACGTCACTATTATTGTTCTTTTGGTTGAGGTGGGACCGACCTATCCCAATGCACCAAAATCACCAAACTCGTTGCATTTACTGTGTTCCTATTAGAACATTTTGGCATGTACCCAAGAGGTAACATAACGAGAACAAAGGTACCCATTTAAAAAATCGTTCTCTTCGTTAATACTGAACGATGGTTGGCAAAAACTAATATTTTGGTAGAGAGAAATACACCTGTAATATTCACTAATACGACAGAGTATTTAGTGAAATATTGTGTGATAATCGCGTAGAGTTTAACAGCTGGTTTAGTGCAGACGAATTTAGTAGTAGTGGCAGGGTTGGACCAAATACTGACTTTTTACAATTGAAATACAAATACAAATACTTTTGTTTGGGATTCCAAAAATACAAAATACAAATACTTTATTAAGAGTAATGGCTACTTCAGCAGCCAGAGTCAAAAGCACCGCCGTCAGGGCCTTCGTCAGGAGAGCCCTCACCCACTGCTCGACCTGGCAGAACACACACCAGGAACTCGACCGTGCCTCCCAAGTACTTGTGAATAACGGATATGCAAATAAATTAATCAGTAAGGAAGTCCGCACAGCCCTGGAGGAATGGTAAGGTAGTGAGAGCCCGCAGTCCCGCCCCCAGGATAATATCAAGCTGTATTACAAAGCCTTCATGAGTTCCCTTTACCGTGAAGAAGAGGCCTCCATTAAGAAAATTATTTCTGAAAATGTATCCCCGACTGACGACACCAAGAATATCGACCTAATTATACACTACCAGAATTGGAGGACGCGCGACCTTATTATGAAAAATAACCCCTCTCTACAGGTACGAGACCCCCTGAAGCAGATGCATGTAGTGTACCAGCAAACATGCCCAGTCCGCGAATGCAGCGGCACCTACGTAGGTAAGACTACCATACGTCTGTCGAAGAGACTCTCATGCCACGCCCAAGAAGGGGCTATCAAGAATCACACCCGCACCAAACATCAAGAGGCCATCTCCCAGGATGTCATCATACAGAACACGAAGATCATCGGGAAGGCCCCCGATGCCCGTCGGTTACGCCTTCTGGAGGCGCTTCTCATCCAGCAAATAAAACCTACATGAATATGACGCAGGAAGAATTTCTCTTACCTACGAGTATGAGAAGACCTGCCACCAATAATGACACCTCCGATCACGACAACTCTAAGGAAGACAACGCCCCCGAACGAGGTACTCCTGCAGCCGATGAAAATCAAATTAGCCGTGACGTCCCGCAGCGTAGCGCAACGCCCATCAACATTACCGCGCCGCTCAGGAGGTCTAGACGGGTCGCAACCATCGACTCGGAGAAAGTGGCTTGAGACCTGGCTCAAGCCACCAATGAAAACGAAGACTTACCGGCACCAGCCAAAAGAAGA
>NC_061108.1:11763406-11774891 GCF_015104395.2 Macrobrachium nipponense
TATTATTATTAGATTATTATTATTATTATTATTATATTATTATTTTATTATTATTATTATTATTAGTATTATTATTATTATTATTAGTTATTATTATTATTATTAGTTATTATTATTATTATTATTATTATTATTATTATTATTATTAAAAATACTAATAGTAGATAAAGCTGTACAGAAAGCTCCTGGGAATAGTTCGATTTCCCCCCACCCCCTCCCCTTTGAGTCTGAAATGGGAATTTAACAGATTCCCGAAAGCTGTCTGTAAGATTTTCAAAAAATAAATTTACGTATACATAACTGTGGATTGTTTCCCTATTATCCCAGTCCTCCAATCCGACTGGGTGGTATTTATAGTGTGGGTTCCTTGTTGCATCCTGCCTCCTTAGGAGTCCACCACTTTTCTTACTATGTGCGCCGTTTCTAGGATCACACCTCTTCTGCACGAGTCCTGGAGCTACTTCAGCCTCTAGTTTTTCTAGATTCCTTTTCAGGGATCTTGGGATAGTGTCTAGTGTTCCTATGATTATGCGTACAATTTCCCACTGATATATCCCATATCCTTCTTATTTCTATTTTCAGGTCTTTATACTTATCCATTTTTTCCCTTTCCTTCTCTTCAACTCTGGTGTCCCATGGTATTGCGACATCAATGGGTGATAGTTTCTTCTTGATTTTATCAATCAACGTCACTTCTGGTCTATTTGCACGTATCACCCTATCTGTTCTGATACCATAGTCCCAGAGGATAATTGCCTGATCGTTCAGGTTGGTGCTGGTACCACTTATTACTGCAAGGTAGCTGATACATATGGAGAGATGTTATTTCCATGTATCGTTCTTTGAACATATCTGGTTCTCAGGGCCTGATCTTGTGCCACTGTTATCATTCCTTCAGTTCCTTCTTGAGCTCTCCCCACTGTAGCATTGCCATGTGTCATCGCTGGCTGGTTCTTTAGTTTGTCTCATGTATTGCCCGTGCATTGGTTTGTTGTGCAGTCCTCTGTTCTGTCTGTCATTCTCCTCTCTGTATATTTCTGGGTCTTCGTCTACTTTTTATCATCTTTCTTCCCATGCAATCTTGAGCCACTCTTCTTCACTGGTCTTCAGATATAGCCCCATGCGCTCAGTTCTCGATGTTGACGCAGTCCTCTATGCTTAGTAGTCCTCTCCCTCCTTCCTTTTGTGTTATGTATAGTCTGTTCCGTATTTACTCTTGGGTTGTAGTGCTTTGTGTATTGTCATATGTTTCCTAGTCTTCTGGTCTATGCCGCGGAGTTTCGCCCTCGTCCATTCCACTATCCTGCGCTGTATCTGATTACTGGCACTGCCCATGTGTTTATGTCTTCTATCAAATTTCCGGCGTTGAGTTTTGACTTGAGTATCGCCTTGAGTCTGCATATATTCTTTCCTGATCGTGTCCTTCATCTCTTGGTGTTTAATATCCCCTCCTTCCAATATTCCCATGTATTTGTATCCAGTCTCATCTATGTGTTTTTTGATGTCGCTCCCATCTGGTAGCTTATTTATCCCTTCAGTCCTTGTTACTTTGCCCTTTTTGTATGTTGACTAAGGCGCATTTTTCTATTCCCAACTCCATCCTGATTTCCCCGGTACAATCCTTATAGTCTGGATTAGGTATCTATTTCCTTGATGCTCTACCATACAGTTTGATGTCGTCCAATGAACATCAGATGGTTAATCTGTTGCTCTTCTCTTGAGTTGGTACCCAGCATTCATCTTCTGTAGTACTTTTGTCATGGAATCATGCATACTACGAAGTGTGGTGGTGACAGTGAATCGCCCTGGAAGATCCCTCTCCTAATATTAACTTCTGCTAGTCTTATTCCAGAGCTTGTAAGTATTGTATTCCAGTTGCGCATTGTATTTTTGAGGAAGCTGATGGTGGTTTCCTCTGTCCCATATTTTACCAGGCATTCTATTAGCCAAGTGTGTGTATCATGTCAAAGGCTTTTCATATAGTCAATTCATTATTATTATATTATTATTATTATTATAGAGCGTATACAATATCCCCGGAAATGTATGACAATATCCTTAGGGTCTTTTGAAATGAAAAATAGATAAATAAATAAAAAGCCCTTTGGCAAACATCTGATCATACTGTCACAACAGACCTTAAACATATTCTCTAGTGCAAGATTTTATCAATTTCAAGATGGAAATGAAATGAAATTAATTAATTAATAACCTTCCAAACAGCCGGAATAGATTTTCAATCGCATTCTATCATTCTAAGAGAAATTACACTGCCTTATAACAACTCCCGTCGCTGTATTCCAGGCTTGGTGATTTGTTTAGTTTATTTTTTTTTTTTATATTAGGTTTATTATTTGTTAGATATTTTTTCAATCCTTTTTTCCTTCAAAATGTATTTTATGACAGAATTACTACTGATTTATCGTTTAGATTTCCAGTTCTGGCCTAAAGTATGTACTTGCATTTTTTTTATATCAAAATAAATAGATGCAGCACAGTTGTGCTTATGTTTTTATTAACCTCCAAACCAGATTTTTTTAATTTGTTTGCTTTCGAATTTTACAAAAATAAAAATAAAATTCAAATCATGATTTTTTTCATGAAAAAATCAATGATTTAATCACTTCATTAAATCAGTTTGATGTAATCAATGCCGACCCTGCTGTATTCGTTTCTCAAAACGAAGACTAAAAAAAAATACATCGCAAAAAAGCAACATTTATTTGCCCTCCTTCTTGAAGCACTGTCGTTACACGAATGTGAGGAAATAGTCAGCAGGTTTTCGAGAAGTCAATAGACTTCTCTTTGACATAGGTAAAAGCTCTGGGACTCGACTGAGTCCCTTTGGATTCCATCATCATTCCCTTTCTCTTTTACATCCTCAAAGCTTCGATTTAAAAGAACACACGAAAAAAAAAAAAAAAAAAAAAAGAGTTACAGTTGAATCGCAGTTCTTTCTTTTGCCGGATTTTCCTTTCCCTTTGGCAGCATGTGTCATATAGTTTAGTTCTTTGAATGTTGTTTTAAATATCATATTATTTGTATTTAAAACTGACGGCGTTTAGTATTCTGTACTACATTGCATATTTCAATATAGAATTCTTACTCGCATATAATTCATTATAAATCCTTTGTATCAGAAGTATTTAATAGATAGCTTTGTATTTAAACTGACGCGTTTACTATTCTGTACTACATTATATATTTTAATACAGAATTCTTACTCGCATATAATTCATTATAAATCCTTTGTATCAGCAGTATTTAATGGGTAGCTTTGTATTTAAACTGACGCGTTTAGTATTCTGTACTACATTATATATTTTAATATAGAATTCTTATTCGCATATAATTCATTATAAATCCTTAGTATCACAGGCAAGAATTTAAGGCTAGGAACAAAAAAATAGGTTTAAAAACATTGTTTTTAACGATTTTGTTTCCAAGGCAGTTATTCCTAAAGTAACAAGTCCTCAGATACGTGAATTCTCTGTAGTGTCTTCTGAACAAAAATTCCGTCTTGCCACATTTTGAGAAGGAAGAGGCGAAAGGGGTTTAAATAATCGGTGACTGTGACTTACCCCCCAAAAAAATTTAAACTTTATTTGTGTCGAATGACGATTTATGATAATAATTTGGTAAATAAATCATGGGAAAAATGTATGCTATGCATATTTTCACATACAGATGTAAATTGTATGGAAAAAAAGGACTGTTGGAAAAACAGTTCTGAATCAAGTTATGTAATTGACATAAAAAAAATTTTGGCATCATGATATAGGTGTAAGTCCATTATTCAGGAATAATTATATAGTAACAGAAAAATAATTGACCTTCCTACAACCTCCCCAGTGAGAACCTGCTTCGGCACCAGGTGAAACTAAGGCCAACATCTCCATCTTTATTCCTTTCACGAGAAATAAATCTTTTAAGGTCCCCAAGGTCAAAGGTTCAAAGGGAAAACGGCCTTCAGCCTGCCTGAAAAAAAAAAAAAAAAAAAACTAATCTTCCTTTTCCCCCATTTGCCTAGTTTTTAGGAGTATTTAACTGTAATCTTTTTGAAGTAGAGTTTTCTTTGACGATCTTGAAAGTGCAAATTTTTACGTCAGAATTAAATAAAATAAGTTTATTGCTAATCAACTTCATTTTTGGGCTCTGTATTCGTGCTTGTATATATATATATATATATATATATATATATATATATATATATATATATATATATATATAGATATATATATATATATATATATATATATATATATATATATATATACATATATATATATATATATATATATATATATATATATATATATATATATATATATATATATATATATATATATATATTGTAGGAAGCCTACTAAATTCTTTCTCTTTCTGAAAGAGGGAGAGAATGTACTCTCCGAAAGCTTAAATAAAAAACTTTCAATTTTTTCCAAATTTTAGTGGGCTTCCTACAACATATTAGAACCGGACGGTACAGTGTTTAACTTTGCTATATATATATAGATATACTATATATATATTATATATATATATATAGATATCTATAAATCTATATATATATTATATATATATATATATATACAAATTTCATGAAGTTTTCATACCAGATGGCAACCATATTACTAAAGTGAGTTAGTAATAAAAGAAGTGTCGAAAATCATGTAGCTAGATTTCACTGCAGAAATGGATGAAGAAGTTTAAAAACGACGATTCGTAATGCAATTGTGGTAAAAAGAAATTAGTCTTTGTAAAAAAAATATATATATATTAAAATTTGCCTAAATGGTAACGTGAACATTTGATCTATTAAGCCCATTCAGTTATCCATTAGCAAATTTATTATGAATTTGTTATATGAATTTACTCTAATCAAGAAAGACTAAGTTACTGGAATATCTTTTCCTAATAAGTCTTTCTAACTCTTAATTATTCATACCGACTTCACAAATAAGTTGCAATTATTATTCTACTTCCTTTCTATTCTCGCATTCGTATATCCCCTCACCGCCCGGTGGGTTTTAATATTTCACGCACCTTAAAGTAATTTGCATCGAATGAATGAGGCAAAGAGCAATTCGTTCAGACAGAAATCATGTGAGGAATTTATTCATTATCTATATTTATACTGTTATAGGGCAATTAACGCGGTGATCAGTGAGACCTAATCTATTTGTTTGATATTCGCGTCGCGGATTTAATCACGATGCGAATGCCGGTTGCGGTAGCTAATAGAGGCTTTATGAGCGGGAATATATTCTACCGATATCATAAAGCATCATAAAGTCTACACAGTGCTTCTTGTCACGGCTAAAACTAGAATTCGTACCCGTTATGAAGCTCCACGTGTTATACACATAATGCTTATAAATTATTTTCCCCACGGGAGGATTATTTCCATATTACGCAAATGGGCTTTTAAAATATAAAAAAGCATTTTTTTTAATATAAATTAAATAAAACTTAGAATAAAATGTTATATTCCGATTATATCAAAATCTTTTCTTCCGTACCACGTGTTATACATATGATACTTATAAATGATTTTCCCCAAGGGAGCATTATTTTCATATAACGCAAATGGGCTTTCAAAATATATAAGAAAAAACTTTTATTAAAAATATAACCTAACTGAAACTTAGAATGCAATATCACATTCAGATTATATCAAAATCTTCTCAAAATCTTCTCTTACGTACCACGTGTTATACACATAATACTTATAAATTATTTTCCCAACGGGAGCAATACTTTCATATAACGCAAATGGGCTTTTAAAATATAAAAAAAGCATTTTATTATAAATATAAACTAACTAAAACTTAGAATACAATATCATATTCAGATTATATCAAAATCCTCTCTTCCACATCAAAACATTTTCTTTCACATATTGAAAATGACAGTTGAGGAAATCGGATTATTGCATCACAATGCTCTGTACAATCAAGTAACTTTTTAAGTGTCACCAACACCACCCTTTAAGAGGAGCCTCTCCTGACACTTGAGTGACATTCTGTTGCTACCTTTGACATATGTCACTTAGGATTAGCTTTGCTATCAGGTTTTTTCAGAGTTTTATTCCGCACTTCTCTTCGCCTCAAGTATTCTCAGAGGTCACAGTAATTCGTTTTTTCATCTAATCACACCAATAACATTTCTTTGTCTATTTATGTGCCTAATAAATATACTTGTAAAGTGCATTTTTTTTCATTCCAGTTTAAATATAACCTCCTCTTCCTGTTTAATAAGCATTAAATGAATTTTAACGAAAATGGAAAATATTGCCCAGGTTTTTTATTTTTTTTTTATACTTTAATAATTAATCATGCTAAAAACACATCAAAATGTTGGAAATGTTCCCAATTGGGGAGGTGGGAGGTTTTGAAGGTGCAACGTGATTATTTGCTGTATTTCAAAATAAAGAAAGAAAAAGTTTTCTTTCGATATTTACACAACTAGTCAAGAATTTTTATTTATATTTTGGATTGTATAGTTTTTTTCGTCACCTGCCTTACTAATCTTATCAATCTCGTATAATGTACCTTGCAAAGAAATCTACTTTCAAAATTAAGCGCTGTCGTTCAAGCCCTTATAATATTAGCATGCTCGATCATTAGTTGATTTCTTGGAAGAGCTATTTACATGTGTGGAGTCGTTTCCAGCTTTAATGAACCCGGAAACTGACTGGTTGACTCAATAATTGAATCTTATTTACGCCAATATATCTTCAACGCCACTGACACAACACACAATAGATTTTAACCGAACCTTAGTGTTTCACGGCATTCTCTTCTAAAAAAAGAAAATCTGTAATTCACGGCATTTCTTCTAAAAAAGAAAATCTGTAATTCACGGCATTTCTTATTAAAAAATAAGTGTAATCACGGTATTTTTTTCTAAGAAAAAAAAAAAATCTGTAATTTACGGCATTTCTAATCCACGGTATTGCCTCTGAGAACAAAAATCTGTAATTCACGGCATTTCTTCTAAGAAAAAAAATTGTACTTCACGGCATTTCTTCTGAGAAAAAATATCTGTAATTCACGACATTTCCTCTAAGACATATTCACGGCATTTCTTGTAAAAAAGGAAAAATCTGTAATTCACGGCATTTCTTCGAAGAAAAAAATCTGTAATGAAAACACCTTTATGTGTCCATGATGATACGCGATAGAGAAACTCTCACGAATAATAATCAAAGAAGAGACCTTACCTTAAAAAAGGCTTTAATTAATTAGATACTGATGGTTGACGTTACAAAAGATGCTGTTTTCCTTTGATCTTTGGGGACCTCAAAGATTTATTACCCGCGAAAGGAAGATTGAGAGAGGGCCTGATCCAACCAGGTGTCGATAGCACTCTCTCACCAATGGTAGATAAATAAAACTCACCACTAATATATTAACCCCTGTTTTGCGTTATACGGTCAGTAACTTTTTAAGCGCTATAAACTGGACATCACTGAGAACTATAGTAAGTTCACATCAACCGTGCATCTGATGTCGAAAGCCAGTCCCTTAAGACGCTCCTGATTGGCTGTTGATCAGCCAGTTCACCCAGGGCTGGACAACTTCTTAGTCTCTCTCAAGAGTTTCACATAGAGGGCAGTTCACATAGGCACAAGGCCACTTTTTCAAAAGTATCCCTCAGGGAGAGGTGGAACATACATGCAGCCTATGTGAACTCTCTCGGGAGAGGACTGAGAGTTTCAAGCCCTGTGGAGGTTATCAACAGCCAATCAGGAGCGACGTAATGGACTGGCCTGGGCATCAGATGCGCGGTTGATGTGAATCTACTATAGTACTGCTCTTTTTAACAAATCAAATGAAATTATTTTGACAGATCGCCTCACTCCAATCGGGGTCCTGTATAGCAAAGGCAAAGTAATCAAGCAGATGCCGGAGGGAAAGATTCCCATTCAGGTTGGTGGGGAAACAGGAATAAAGGGGAAAATCGTCTCCAGGTTCTCGAAAATCGATTGGCCGTCTATTTGCATAGTAAGATTCTCGTTGGGGAGGGGGGGGGAGGGGGGGGGGGGGGGGAGGGGACGTCTGATTGGGTCCCTTTAGATTTCATCATCATTTTCCTTTCTCGTTTCACAACCCTCGAATTTGGGTAAAAAAAAAAAAAAAAAAAAAAAAAAAAAAAAAAATATTTACGGCTAAGTCGCCAACTCTCTCCGGTACCAGTCCTCATTTTCATTTCACACGAGGATGACGTAATGCTGATGAAATTCTTATCATTTTACTTTATGTGAGTGTTTTATTTTTTTATTTTTTCCATATTTAATTGTCGTATATATATATACATATATATATATCATATATATATATATATATATATATATATATATATATATATAGTATATATATATATATATATAATATATATATATATATATATATATATATATATATTATATATTATACTTCTAGGGCACAATTTTTCACGGAACATACATTCATTGAATAGAAATGGCTTTTTCACTGTTTACCAGCTTTTTTGAAATTGATTCATATTTTCTAATTATTTTCTTCATCCATTGTTCAGGTTACTAATGGACACATAATAGGGTTCTTCATTACTCCAGTATTTTTACAAAATGCGACAGCTGTTTCGTCAACCTATACGTATTGACGTATCAAGCGTACTGATACAAATATGAGCCTACATGCGTTTTGTGACGTCATGAGGACGGAAGGTAGTACAATTGCCAGATACCTAGTTTTAAATATTACAAAAGACTATAGTGAAACATAAATAAGACAAATAATAAATATGTTAACAGAAATGATATCAAAAGTTGAAAGTAAGTTATTATATACAAATTTTACATAAATATATTAGTTATTACTATATGATGTTTAATTAACAAAATGTCAGTGTGCGCTCCTGTCCGCGTGTGGTAGTCGGTCGTTGTTCCACGCGGCTGAAGGGCTGCCCTCCTACACGAGGGCAAAGAGGTCGGTGCCTCGCGTTGGATGTTAAGGTTTGGGCTTGTTGCGTGGCGATGCTGACAGCTTCTGATATCAATAAACGATTGTATTTGCCTTCCTTGTGGATTATTTTGGTGTTTGTGAGAAGTTCTTGCAAGGATGCTTTTTTTATTGTGGGTATCCACAAAGTGCTGGTGAATAGCACCGGTTTCTGTGGGCGGGCCTGCATGCGACGTTTGAGTGTAGTTGTTGTGTGTCCGATATAGCATTTTTGGGGGGAACTGACATTGCTCGTCAGCACAGACAAACTTGTAAACTATATCAGATTCAACCTCTTTCTCCGTCGATGGAGCCGTACTATTTTTCATTACCAGTGAGGCCGTAAGATTTGGCTTGCAGTAAATTCTTGCTGTTATTTGTTATATGCTAGGGGGGTGGTTCCTCTTCGCAGATACCAGGAGGGGGCTTTCCTTTCGTCTTCGTGGTGTTGTATGATATCTGATGGTATATCACTATTTCTTTGTCTTTGTCTTGTGTGTGTCCCTCGGGGTCGGGTTTGGAAAGCCTATAATCTCTTTTTGACAACTTGCTGGATCATGTCATCTGGGTAGCCGTATTTGTGAGCAGCTGTTGAACTCTGTTAATTTCTTCGTTCGTCGCTTTCCACGTCGAACAGTGTGTTAAGGCACGTTTTTATGTATGCATTTACCACAGACCGTTTATATGCATCAGGGCATTCTCCTCTAGCATTTAAGCATCTCCCAGCATCTGTCTTTTTAGTGTATACGGTGGTATTGTATTTGTTGGGCTGGGTCACAAGTACGTCCAAGAAGGGGAGCATTTTCTCATTACTTTTTTCTACCGTAAAATTCAATGTAGAATTTGCTCGGAGTTTATTCACTAATTCATCTATGTCATTTTCGCCCTTTGTTGTGATAAAGATATCATCAATATATCTCCCATAGATCTGGGTTTGGGTGTTCTTCAAAAGTGACCTCCTTCTGTGTGTGCCATGTATGCGTTTGCAAAAAGACCCCAAGGGGGAACAACCCATTGCTACGCCGTCCTTTTGCCGATATATTTCGCCCCTATGAGAGAGGAATGGGGCTTCCTTTGTACATGCTTCTAGCATCTCTTTTAAGATCTTTTCGGGTATCGGTAATGGTGGTTTTTCAGACCGGTATATCTTGTTCATGATGATTTGTATTGTTTCATCCACTGGTACGTTAGTAAATAAACTTTCGACGTCCAGAGATGCTATGTCTTCGTCGGGTGTGGTCTTGCAGTAGATCGATGAATTCCGTCGATGATTTTAGCGAGAACATGAAGGAAGTACGGCGTTATAATTTCGTTCAATTTCTTAGCCACTTTATACTGGGGGATGTCATTTGGGATATAAATGGGCCGTAATGGGTTTCCCTGTTTGTGGATCTTGACTGTGCCGTAGCAGTATCCGGGTGCAAAGTCTCCGATGATTTTTGAAATGTTTACTGTTCTCGTTCTTTGTTCGCTTTTTTCTGTTAGTCTCATCTCTTTTTGAGGTCATTTTTTTGCGGGTCTTTTTAAGTGGCTGAAACTTATTCGTATCACTTAGTATATTATCCATTTTGGTGTCGTATTCATCTCTGTTCATTATGACGTACACTGCGGTTTTATCTCCCTTTGCGTATTATTATGGTTTCGTTTTCCCTCAATTCTTTTGCCGCTTTCTTTAGCTGTGGACTGACTATGCGACTAAAGTAGTTACCACGTGTTCTATTGGCCTCACCCAGTAATTCAGCGATGCACCTCTTGTTTAAGTTCGATTTTGCGTTCTTCTTTCAGTCGCAGTAGTTTATCGATTAACACTTCTGTATTAATCCTCTTGGATTCAGGGTGTGGTTTCGTATGTAATGGCAGTTCAAGCCTAGATTTAGTAACTGCTTTTGGTGTTCATTTAACTCTATTCCTCCGATAGGTTAATATACACCGGCATTTTTTCTCTTCGTTTCTCACTGGTCCACGGTTTAATATCAGAAGCTT
Source organism: Macrobrachium nipponense (assembly GCF_015104395.2). NCBI lineage: Eukaryota > Metazoa > Arthropoda > Malacostraca > Decapoda > Palaemonidae > Macrobrachium > Macrobrachium nipponense. The sequence goes on from NC_061108.1 coordinate 11,774,377, forward strand.
TTTTGCTATGCCTTGCATGACTATTTTCGAATGCTTTTCTATTTCTCTTTCCACTTGTTGTTGCACAGCACATTGGGTCTCTGTGGTAGTAGTATTACAGAATTCACTCCACTTTGTTGCTCTTTCTTCTTGCAGTTTGGTGATCTTTTCTGCTGATTCTTCCATTCGTCGTCGGAGCATTTTTTCCACCTCGTTCCAACTCGACCGTGCCCGGCCATTATATTTAATACTTCTAGGGCACAATTTTTCACGGATACAACATTCATTGAATAGAATGCTTTTTCACTGTTTACCAGCTTTTTGAAATGATTTCATATTTTCTAATTATTTTCTTCACTTCATTGTTCAGGTTACTAATGGACACATAATAGGGTTCTTCCATTTACTCCAGTATTTTTACAAAAACGCGACAGCTGTTTCGTCAACCTATACGTATTGCGTTATCAACGTACTGATACAAATATGTGTTTAAGATTAAGCTGGCCTTGTGCCAGCACGGGCTCTTGCTCACAGAG
>NC_061108.1:11775391-11797891 GCF_015104395.2 Macrobrachium nipponense
GATTTAGGTAAAAGCAGAAATAGTAAAAAAATTAAATTTTTTTTATGTTTTTTTTAAGTTCTGTCCGAATGGCTTTCGCGTACAGCTTCGTTTGAAATGTGAGTGTAAGTGTATGTGTCTGTGTTTTTTGTCTATATTTGTATTGAATACCCATTTTTCCAATCTGGAGAGGCTGGTCGCAGTGAGCACAGACCTCCGGTTCTCTGCGTAGTTATTATTGCAGTTATATGTTACTGCAGCAAAAACAGAAAAAAAAAGAGCCATAAGGTCAATGACGGCAATGGAAATCGACAATTGGTTGAGAATGCATCATCAAAGATATTTTGAGTTACGATCGTCGAGAAAACCAATGAACATAAGGACTAAAACTACCATAACAGAAGGTATCATAGGCCTTTCTTGCCAATCAGAATTAAGATGGAGAAGATATCAACGATGACAGGGAAACTTTGTCGACCAACTTGATTAGTGTGACCGTAATGGATGATGATGATAATGATCGAGGAAAGAAGGAAAGAAAACTGACAAAAATTGAGGGAAACGTTGTGGGACGTGAGACGATCTGGGACGGAAGTTGTCACATCGAGAGTGAAATAAGCCTGACGGATGGGCAAAGATTAAACAGAGAAATTCTGTGAAAGTTTTAATTTTCCTTAGCGTTAAATGATAGGACTTAAGCTCCGGTGACAATATCCAGAATCAATATCCAATATATCAATATATATATATATATATATATATATATATATATATATATATATATATATATATATATATAGTATATATATATATATATATATGTATATATATGCATATATATATATAATATATATATATATATATATATATATATATATATATATATATATATATATATATATATATATATATATATATATATATATATATATATATATATATATATATATATATATATATATATATATATATATATATATATACTATAATATATATAATATACACATGCATACACAAATATATGATGTTCAAAGAAAAAATGTTTTATGTCATGTAAAAGTGTCAAGTCACTATTCATAGTTTTAATCGCACTAAACATTATTTTTTTTCAAAATCATATACTGTCACATATTACTCTCTTCTTTTTGTCTTAAGCCACACTGATAAGCAAACAGCTACTTTCGTCTCTCATTTGTATGAGTCCACAGTTGTTCAACAATCCTCATCACATTTCATTCCTGTCTTGTAAAGAATGTGTTAAAAATATATATATATATTCACGTCAAGCGGAGGTTTTAAATATAAATAATATACAACTTATGCACCGGGAATGCTTTAATTATACGAGACTATTTGGCACTCTTCAAGCTCTTCCTGTTGCTTCACCTGATGAATAATAAATGAATTATGTGATAACATTTACAAAGAAAACTTAATTAAAAATCTTACGTACAACTTCCCACAAACTCTAGAGGATTTGCAACAGTTTAAAGATTGCATTAACCAGTTTATTCTTCACACAATTCTTTTTACTCGCCCGTTCCCATTTTATACCTTTCTCGGTCGCAAAATTAGATTATCCTGAACAAATATTCAGGTAAAACTCGAGAACTTGCGATGTTAATCGCCTCTGATTTTACAGGGTTTTGTATATGAAACTTAAGTGGGTTATATTTTCATCTAAAAAAAAAAAAAAAAAAAATAAGAAAAAATAAAACTCGACACGCTCAAAATATTCATATCGTTTTTTCCTTAATTCTTCGTATAAAATGAGGGTTTACGATTATTTAGTTTATTTTCCCAATGATTTACTTTTTTGTGAATACCTACAACCGGCTGTTTTTCCATTCATATACATTTTAACGTGACTATGATATCAACTTTCTAACGCAAACTTACACATGTGTTTTAACAAACATTATTTACTTGTCTTTTTTCCATGGGAGGGTGGTCAGACTTAAGAAATGGGGGAAGGAGGTTTAGACATTTAAGATATTAGTCACTGGAAAAGCAGCTATATTCATTTGTAATCGTATCACAGATCTACATACATTTTCGTCCAATGTTTCTGGATGTCTAAACCTTTAAATGGCTGCTGTAAATAATGTTATTTATCGCTTATTCCTGAGCAAGTAAATAAAACAGGTTTTATATGCACCAGAGTCTGTAAATACTAATCTCGTTTTACTTTGAGTATGCAGATTTACTGTAGGTTCCTAGCCAAGTAAAAATATCTTACTAATCCCTCGGGCCAGCCCTAGGAGAGTGTTAATCTCATCTTAATTATTTACTTTTTGTATTAATACGGACGAAAACAATTTTTAAAATCAAATCTGTTATTAATGCTTCAGGGTAACTGACCAATTATGAACACCGATGAAAGATAGTATGGTCGAATTCCATCACTCCACTCAAGATAGAGTACGTCCTCTATGTTCCAGAAATAAGACAACTTCAATCTCAACTTCTCATCACTCACGACTATTCTTTCAAGTTCTTTTCTTTTTTTTTGTTTTTTGTGGGGGGGGGGGGGGGGGGCGGTGGCTCAATCATCACCATCTGTCAGGCTTAGCTCAGTCAGTTGACCGTAAAGTTTTTCCATTTGCGATTTTTTTTTCCCCTCATGCATTCGTTAGCCCTCAGCCAGGCTTTAAAGGTTTTCTGCAAAGTTATTTCCAACATGTAGTTTCAGTGTCATTATGGCTGTTTATAGTTCAGATTCTTTGTAGCATTAAAACGTTATTACGAATTTGAATAATATTTTTATACTCTATAATCAAAAATTACAATAGACAGGACGTAGCCATCAAATCCCTTCAGACAAATTAATCAAAAGGAATAGCTTTTTTTATTTTGAGGTAGGGTGATAGAGGATAGAGAACGAGAAATGGCTTTACATCGATATATATATATATATATCTATATATATATAGATATATATATATATATATATATATATATATATATATATATAGTGTGTGTGTGTGTGTGTATTGTATATATGTATGTATGTAATATATATATATATATATATATAATATATATATATATATAATATATATATATATATTTCAGGAGGTTCCATGATACACTCTCAGTAACAGGCCATGATTTATTATACAAAAAACGTTGCACACACACGGTTGCATCATCAAGTCTGTGAAGAAATAAAAAACAATATACATTATATTACTACATAAAAGGAATTCATCAAAAATTAAAATTGACATTAAAAAACTGTAAAAAACAAGCATTATTAAAAAAACAGTAAGAAACAAAAGAGAGATACTACTACAACACCAATCCATCTAGTAAGGAAAGAAGAGGGAATGACAAAAAACCCGAGGTCCCAGTCAAGACGAAAACTATGCCAGATATAAAGTTGAAGACGAGGTGTTATTGTTGAGTGAAGGAACCAGCTTTTATGAGTAACGACTCTAAGGTGGTTAAGTGATTCTGGGTCCTTCGTTATAGCCAATTATGGAGAAGTGCTGGCTTCAAGATCTCTATTTTACAAAGAGCAGCATGATTTCTAATATTGGAAAAATTCAGGTTGCTTAATTCTTTGACCTGTGCGAAAGCTGAAACCCTTATGGCTGCAATATCTCACTTGCAGTAACCTTCGAGTCGATCCAATGTAAGAGCCGGACATCCAGGGCATGTGAATTATAAACAACATTCGATCTCATGAAGGAACTGCAAGCGATCTTTGAAATTCAAAAAATGAACCTATTTTACAAGGATTATTCGAAATAAGTTTAAGTTAAAGACATGGAATTTCCTGTTCGATAATTTTAGTAAGTCTAAGTGAGAACTTGGTATCAGACACATACGGGACAGAAGCAAAACACAGTTTCTTTGGAACATCAAAATTAGCTATAGGTGGTTGGAAAAATTTGGTTAATAATTTATTAATTATTCTCATGAACTATATCTCTAGGAGTTTTGCTATCTTTTGGGTTAGATTTTTGTCTACCATCCATAGTACCGAACTATGCCAGATTTTTTTACCTTTTGAAGTGCTGTTTGTCAAAGACTCATTAAAACTTGATGTTATGAAGAATACCGGTAACCTACAACAGAAAATGTCGCTCTCATACATAAAACGTATGCTAACTATAGAACAACGTGGACACCATTTTTTAGAAAAAATGATTTAAATATACTCTGACTTTGAAAAAACGGGAAGATATAGTTAGTTGTAAACCGGATAAGGGTAAAGGTGTAGTTATCCTCACAAAAATGACTATATTGAAAAAATGGATAACATTCTGTCTGACACCGCCAAGTTCCAATCTCATGGTGAGCCCCAATTTTCTTGATATATATAAAAGAGAGGATAGAGTTAATAGATTCTTAAGGAAAATAAAAAATGATCATATTATAAATGATAACTTATCAGAAATTATTTGTTCTGGTTCGTCTTTCAGTATCTTATATGGACAACCAAAAATTCATAAACCTAATACACCTGTTAGACCTATTATGGCTGCATACACGCCCATCGTTCTCTATCTCCAAATTCTTAGCTGGCCTGCTTTCTGAAAAAACAAGTACAAATGATTTTATACTCTAAAAACGGTTTTATGAATTTCAACAACAAATTATTAACCAAGATGGTGAATATTATAGGTCAGTTGACGTTGAAATCCCTTTTACTAATGTACCACTGACCGAAACCATTGATATCATTTTAAAAATAAGATTTTTAGTATTGACACTCTATTTCATGGTTTTAATAGATCTACTTTTAAACAATTTCTGGAACTTGCTGTGCAAGATTCCATGTTCGTGTTTAACCAGCAGCTCTATTCGCAGGTCGAGGAGTTGCTATGGGTTCAACCTTTAGGTCCCATATTTGCAAATTTTTTTATGTCTGACTTGGAAACTAAATTTTAGACCAGTGTAATTCCTCTTTTAAAACCAGCGTATTTTAGAAGATATGTGGACGATACCTTTGCACTTTTTAAACATCCTTGGCAATGTTCACAATTTTTAGAATATATTAATCAACAACATCCGAATATTCAATTTACAATGGAAGTGGAGAACGAGGGCAGTTTACCATTTTTAGATATCAATGTCACAAGAACTAACTTTGAATTTACCACAGCTGTCTATAGAAAAAGACATATACGGGATTAGCCAACAATTACTATAGTTCATGCCAAAAAACCTTCAAACTAAACAGTATTTACACTTTAGTCCATAGAGCACTAAAATACTCTTCCAGTTGGCCAATATTTCATAAGGAAATGGAATTTTTATTAAACTTCTTTCAAAAAAATTCATATCCTAGAGATTATGTTCATAAAATCATTAATAAATTATTAACCAAATTTTTCCAACCACCTATAGCTAATTTTGATGTTCCAAAGAAACTGTGTTTTGCTTCTGTCCCGTATGTGTCTGATACCAAGTTCTCACTTAGACTTACTAAAATCATTGAAACGGGAAATTCCATGTCTTCAACTTAAACTTATTTCGAATAATCCTTGTAAAATAGGTTAATTTTTTAATTTAAAAAAATCGCTTGCAGTCCTTCATGAGATCGAATGTTGTTTATAAATTCACATGCCCTGGATGTCCGGGCTCTTACATTGGATCGACTCGAAGGTTACTGCAAGTGAGATATTGCAGGCCATAAGGGTTTCAGCTTTCGCACAGGGTCAAAGAATTAAGCAACTGAATTTTCCAATATTAGAAATCATGCTGCTCTTTGTAAAATAGAGATCTTGAAGCAGCACTTCTCCACAATTGGCTATACGAAAGACCCAGATCACTTAACCACCTTAGAGTCGTTACTCATAAAAAGGCTGGTTCCTTCAATCAACAATAACACCTCGTCTTCAACTTTATATCTGGCACAGTTTTCGTCTTGACTGGGACCTCGGATTTTGTCATGCCCTCTTCTTTCCTTATCTGAGATGGTTGCTGTTTTAGTAGTCTCTTTTGTTTTTTAGTGTTTTTTAATAATGCTTTTTTACAGTTTTTAATGTCAATTTTAATTTTTGATGAATTCCTTTTATGTAGTAATATAATGTAATTGTTTTTATTTCTTCACAGACTGATGATGCACCGTGTTTTGTGTGCGAAACGTTTTTTGTGTATAATAAATCATGGCCTGTAACTGAGAGTGTATCATGGAACCTCCTGAAATCTTCCTATATTGCCGTCTGCAGATACTAAATTTCACCAAAGATGATACAGCAACTGTTTCGCCCTCCTGTTCGCCTTTCGCCTTCGCTGCGGGGAATTCACCACTTTGCTCAACTACTGAAACACCGATATCCAGCTGTTACCTTAACAACTTCACGCAAACTAGAAAAAGCGACACTCAGACTTGAGAAGCAAAATGCGGTTTGGATTTTCTGCAATACTGTGACCTGAATGATGTCGTCCCGAAGTCGTAAGATTCAAAACTCTACAAATCGTCCCTCTACAACACTGAATTCTACAAGGAAACATTGAAGACCTTACTCAGGAACGAGATTGCACCAAGATCGCGTCCATCCAAAAAAACTTACGTCTACAGCTGAACAACTCAAGAAATTACTGTATAATGATTTATCTTTTTGCTGGACCGAATGCTTTTCCAAAGACTGTTTTATAATTTTATTAATGATTTTATTTCCTCTGTATGTGAACGGCATCAAAAGAAACTTCAAAGCCTGGGTGTTGTCATTCCTGATTTTTACAAAGAAATTATTGCATTTTAACATGTCTAATTATATTTTATCTAAGAGAGAGGAGTTTTTGCTATCATTTGGGTTAGATTTTTGTCTACCATCCTATAGACCGAACTATGCCAGATTTTTTTTACCTTTTGAAGTGCTGTTTCAAAGACTCATTAAACTTGATGTTATGAAGAATACAGGTAACCTACAACAGAAAATGTCGGCTCTCATACATAAAACGTATGCTAACTTAGAACAACGTGGACACCATTTTTTTAGAAAAAATGATTTAAATATACTCCTGACTTTGAAAAAACGGGAAGATATAGTTATTTGTAAACCGGATAAGGGTAAAGGTGTAGTTATCCTCAACAAAATGACTATATTGAAAAAAAATGGATAAACATTCTGTCTGACACCGCCAAGTTCCAATCTCATGGTGAGCCCAATTTTCTTGATATATATAAAAGAGAGGATAGAGTTAATAGATTCTTAAGGAAAATTAAAAAATGATCATATTATAAATGATGTACTTATCAGAAATTATTTGTTTTCTGGTTCGTCTTTCATACTTATATGGACAACCAAAAATTCATAAACCTAATACACCTGTTCAGACCTATTATGGCTGCATATAACAGCCCATCGTTCTCTATCTCCAAATTCTTAGCTGGCCTGCTTTCTGAACATAGTACAAATGATTATACTCTAAAAAACGGTTATGAATTTCAACAACATTATTAAAACCAAGATGGTGAATATTATATGGTCAGTTTTTGACGTTGAATCCCTTTTTACTAATGTACCACTGACCGAAACCATTGATATCATTTTAAATAAGATTTTTTAGTATTGACACTCTATTTCATGGTTTTAATAGATCTACTTTTAAACAATTTCTGGAACTTGCTGTGCAAGATTCCATGTTCGTGTTTAACCAGCAGCTCTATTCGCAGGTCGATGGAGTTTGCTATGGGTTCACCTTTAGGTCCCATATTTGCAAATTTTTTTATGTCTGACTTGGAAACTAAATTTTTTTAGACCAGTGTAATTCCTCTTTTAAACCAGCGTATTTTAGAAGATATGTGGACGATACCTTTGCACTTTTTAAACATCCTTGGCAATGTTCACAATTTTTAGAATATATTTAATAATCAACAACATCCGAATATTCAATTTTACAATGGAAGTGGAGAACGAGGGCAGTTTACCATTTTTAGATATCAATGTCACAAGAACTAACTTTGAATTTACCACAGCTGTCTATGAAAAAGGACATATACGGGATTAGCCAACAATTACTATAGTTCATGCCAAAAAACCTTCAAACTAAACAGTATTTACAACGTTAGTCCATAGGGAGCACTAAAATACTCTTCCAGTTGGCCAATATTCATTAAGGAAATGGAATTTTTATTAAACTTCTTTCAAAAAAAAATTCATATCCTAGAGATATAGTTCATAGAATCATTAATTAAATTATTAACCAAATTTTTCCAACCACCTATAGCTAATTTGATGTTCCAAAGAAACTGTGTTTTTGCTTCTGTCCCGTATGTGTCTGTACCAAGTTCTCACTTAGACTTACTAAAATCATCGAACAGGAAATTCCATGTCTTCAACTTAAACTTATTTCGAATAATCCTTGTAAAATAGGTTCATTTTTTAATTTCAAAGATCGCTTGCAGTCCTTCATGAGATCGAATGTTGTTTATAAATTACACATGCCCTGGATGTCCGGGCTCTTACATTGGATCGACTCGAAGGTTACTGCAAGTGAGATATTGCAGCCATAAGGGTTTCAGCTTTCGCACAGGTCAAAGAATTAAGCAACCTGAATTTTCCAATATTAGAAATCATGCTGCTCTTTGTAAAATAGAGATCTTGAAGCAGCACTTCTCCATAATTGGCTATACGAAGGACCCAGATCACTTAACCACCTTAGAGTCGTACTCATAAAAAGGCTGGTTCCTTCACTCAACAATAACACCTCGTCTTCAACTTTATATCTGGCATAGTTTTCGTCTTGACTGGGACCTCGGTTTTTGTCATTCCCTCTTCTTTCCTTACTAGAGATGGTTGGTGTTTTAGTAGTCTCTCTCTTTTGTTCTTACTGTTTTTTTAATAATGCTTTTTTACAGTTTTTAATGTCAATTTTAATTTTTGATGAATTCCTTTTATGTAGTAATATAATGTAATTGTTTTTTATTTCTTCACAGACTGATGATGCACCGTGTTTTGTGTGCGAAACGTTTTTTGTATAATAAATCATGGCCTGTTACTGAGAGTGTATCATGGAACCTCCTGAAATCTTCCTATATTGCCGTCTGCAGATACTAAATTTCACCAAAGATGATACAGCAACTGTTTTCGCCCTCCTGTTCGCCTTTCGCCTTCGCCACTGCGGGGAATTCACCACTTTTGCTCAACTACTGAAACACGATATCAGCTGTTACCTTAACAACTTCACGCAAACTAGAAAAAGCGACACTCAGACTTGAGAAAGCAAAATGCGGTTTGGATTTTCTGCAATACCGTGACCTGAATGATGTCGTCCCGAAGTTCGTAAGATTCAAACTCTACAAATCGTCCCTCTACAACACTGAATTCTACAAGGAAACATTGAAGACCTTACTCAGGAACGAGATTGACACCAAGATCGCGTCCCATCCAAAAACTTACGTCTACAGCTGAACAAATCTCAAGAAATTACTGTATAATGATTTATCTTTGCTGGACCGAATGCTTTTCCAAAGACTGTTTTATAATTTTATTAATGATTTTATTTCCTCTGTATGTGAACGGCATCAAAAGAAACTTCAAAGCCTGGGTGTTGTCATTCCTGATTTTTACCAAAGAATTATTGCATTTTTAACATGTCTAATTATATTTTATCTAAGAGAGAGGAGTTTTTGCTATCTTTTGGGTTAGATTTTTGTCTACCATCCTATAGACCGAACTATGCCAGATTTTTTTTACCTTTTGAAGTGCTGTTTCAAAGACTCATTAAACTTGATGTTTATGAAGAATACAGGTAACCTACAACAGAAAATGTCGGCTCTCATACATAAAACGTATGCTAACTTAAGAACAACGTGGACACCATTTTTTTAGAAAAATGATTTAAATATACTCCTGACTTTGAAAAAACGGGAAGATATAGTTATTGTAACCGATAAGGTAAAGGTGTAGTTATCCTCAACAAAAATGACTATATTGAAAAAATGGATAACATTCTGTCTGACACCGCCAAGTTCCAATCTCATGGTGAGCCCAATTTTCTTGATATATATAAAAGAGAGGATAGAGTTAATAGATTCTTAAGGAAAATAAAAAATGATCATATTATAAATGATGTACTTATCAGAAATTATTTGTTACTGGTTCGTCTTTCAGTATCTTATATGGACAACCAAAAATTCATAAACCTAATACACCTGTTAGACCTATTATGGCTGCATATACAGCCCATCGTTCTCTATCTCCAAATTCTTAGCTGGCCTGCTTCTGAACATAGTACAAATGATTATACTCTAAAAAACGGTTATGAATTTCAACAACAAATTATTAACCAAGATGGTGAATATTATATGGTCAGTTTTGACGTTGAATCCCTTTTTACTAATGTACCACTGACCGAAACCATTGATATCATTTTAAATAAGATTTTTAGTATTGACACTCTATTTCATGGTTTTAATAGATCTACTTTTAAACAATTTCTGGAACTTGCTGTGCAAGATTCCATGTTCGTGTTTAACCAGCAGCTCTATTCGCAGGTCGATGGAGTTGCTATGGGTTCACCTTTAGGTCCCATATTTGCAAATTTTTTTATGTCTGACTTGGAAACTAAATTTTTAGACCAGTGTAATTGTCCTCTTTTAAACCAGCGTATTTTAGAAGATATGATGGACGATACCTTTGCAACTTTTTAAACATCCTTGGCAATGTTCACAATTTTTAGAATATATTAATCAACAACATCCGAATATTCAATTTACAATGGAAGTGGAGAACGAGGGCAGTTTACCATTTTTAGATATCAATGTCACAAGAACTAACTTTGAATTTACCACAGCTGTCTATAGAAAAAGGACATATACGGGATTAGCCAACAATTACTATAGTTCATGCCAAAAAACCTTCAAAACTAAACAGTATTTACACTTTAGTCCATAGAGCACTAAAATACTCTTCCAGTTGGCCAATATTTCATAAGGAAATGGAATTTTTATTAAACTTCTTTCAAAAAATTCATATCCTAGAGATATAGTTCATAGAATCATTAATAAATTATTAACCAAATTTTTCCAACCACCTATAGCTAATTTTGATGTTCCAAAGAAACTGTGTTTTGCTTCTGTCCCGTATGTGTCTGATACCAAGTTCTCACTTAGACTTACTAAAATCATCGAACAGGAAATTCCATGTCTTCAACTTAAACTTATTTCGAATAATCCTTGTAAAATAGGTTCATTTTTTAATTTCAAAGATCGCTTGCAGTCCTTCATGAGATCGAATGTTGTTTATAAATTCACATGCCCTGGATGTCCGGGCCGGGCTCTTACATTGGATCGACTCGAAGGTTACTGCAAGTGAGATATTGCAGCCATAAGGGTTTCAGCTTTCGCACAGGTCAAAGAATTAAGCAACCTGAATTTTCCATATTAGAAATCATGCTGCTCTTTGTAAAATAGAGATCTTGAAGCAGCACTTCTCCATAATTGGCTATACGAAGGACCCAGATCACTTAACCACCTTAGAGTCGTTACTCATAAAAAAGGCTGGTTTCCTTCACTCAACAATAACACCTCGTCTTCAACTTTATATCTGGCATAGTTTTCGTCTTGACTGGGCCACCTCGGTTTTTGTCATTCCCTCTTCTTTCCTTACTAGAGATGGTTGGTGTTTTAGTAGTCTCTCTCTTTTGTTTCTTACTGTTTTTTAATAATGCTTTTTTACAGTTTTTTTAATGTCAATTTTAATTTTTGATGAATTCCTTTTATGTAGTAATATAATGTAATTGTTTTTATTTCTTCACAGACTGATGATGCACCGTGTTTTGTGTGCGAAACGTTTTTTTGTATAATAAATCATGGCCTGTTACTGAGAGTGTATCATGGAACCTCCTGAAATCTTCCTATATTGCCGTCTGCAGATACTATATATATATTAATATACTATAAAGCGCAATGAATTCGAGAGTTGAGAGTGCAATGTGGCTATTACAATTATATGTGTATCCGGTAAAGGAGACCAGTAGATGACATTTAGGTAGAGAGAGAGAGAGAGAGAGAGAGATCGGCCAAGCACGGGGGGAGAGGATGAGGGTGCGGATTACCACCAGTCGCTCCGTTTCCCGAAACGAAAAGCGCGCAGCGCAATGAAATCGAAATAAGAATTTCGTCGAATCCCTTCAAGTTCATCTTGCGCCATCCTTCAGGCTTATTCCCTCGGAAATGTGACAACCTCCATCCCAACTTTCCCATTACTCACGAAAGTTTTCCTTTCGTCGACTCTTTCGTTCTCTTCTTTCTTTCCCTCTCGATCATCACCATCTATCACGCTCACCTGAGTCAGGTTGATCGGCGAAGTTTTTCCGAGTTTCGCTGTTTTTCATCTTCATCTATTTCTGGGTCTTAAGTGAGTCTTGTTAGGGAAGCATCCTGTCGGGTTTTGCTTCGTTGCTTTTCGAGGTCCTGTCAATTTTTATACGTCTGAAGTTGTTGCATTTGGGGTCAGCGGAGTTTTTTTTCATATAATTCTTATCCAAGTACATAATAAGTATGGTTTTTTTCTTTTGTTCTATCACAGTCCTCCAATTCGACTGGGTGGTATTTATAGTGTGGGGTTCCAGGTTGCATCCTGGCGCCTTAGGAGTCCATCACTTTTCTTACTATGTGCGCCGTTTCTAGGATCACACTCTGCATGAGCCCTGGAGCTACTTCAGCCTCTAGGTTTTCTAGATTCATTTTCAAGGACCTAGGGATCGTGCCTAGTGCTCCTATGATTATGGGTACGATTTCCTCTGGCATATCCCATATCCTTCTTATTCTATTTCAGGTCTTGTTACTTATCCATTTTTTCCCTCTCTTTCTCTTCAACTCTGGTGTCCCATGGTATTGACACATCAATGAGTGATACTTTCTTCTTGACTTTGTCAATCAACGTCACGTCAGGTCTATTTGCACGTATCACCCTATCCGTTCTGATACCATAGTCCCAAAGGATCTTTGCCTGATTGTTTTCTATCACTCTCTCAGGTCTCATGTTGGTGCGCGTACCGCTTTTTACTGCAAGGTAGCTGGTGTTTCTTGCACAGCTACAGTGGAGGGCTTTTGCCACTGAATCATGCCTCTTTTTGTACTGGTTCTGTGCAAGAGCCGGGCATTCGCTTGCTATGTGGTTTATGGTTTCATTTTCCTACATACGGGAGAGATGTTATTTCCGTCTATCGTTCTTTGAACATATCTGGTTCTTAGGGCCTGATCTTGTGCCGCTGTTATCATTCCTTCAGTTTTCTTCTTTAGCTCTCCCCTCTGTAGCCATTGTCATGTGTCATCGCTGGCTAGTTCTTTAGTCTGTCTCATGTACTGTTCCGTGCATTGGTTTGTTGTGCCAGTCCTCTGTTCTGTCTGTCATTCTCGTGTCTCGTATATTTCTGGGTCTTCGTCTAATTTTATTAGTCCTTCTTCACAAGCATCTTCTAGCCACTCGTCTCCACTGGTTTTCAGATATTGCCCAAGTGCTCTGTTCTCTATGTTGAAGCAGTCCTCTATACTTAGTAGTCCTCTCCCTCCTTCCTTTCTTGTTATGTATAGTCTGTCCGTATTTGCTCTTGGGTGTACTGCTTTGTGTATTGTCATATGTTTCCTGGTTTCTGATCTATGCTGCGGAGTTCTGCCTTCGTCCATTCTCACTATTCCTGCACTGTATCTGATTACTGGCACTGCCCATGTGCTTATGGCTTTTATCATATTTCCGGCGTTGAGTTTTGACTTGAGTATCGCCTTGAGTCCTCTGCATATATTCTTTCCTGATCGTGTCCTTCATCTCTTGGTGTTTTTAATATCCCCTCCTTCCATTATTCCTAGGTAATATTTGTATCCCGACTCATCTATATGTTTGATGTTGCTCCCATCTGGTAGCTTTATTCCTTCAGTTCTCGTTTTCTTGCCTTTTTGTATGTTGACTAAGGCGCAGTTTTTTCTATTCCAAACTCCATCCTGATGTCCCCAGATACAATCCTTACAGTCTGGATTAGGGTATCTATTTCCTTGATGGTCTTATCATACAGTTTGATGTCGTCCATGAACATCAGATGGTTGATTCTGTTGCTCTTTTCTTGAGTTGGTACCCGGCATCCATCTTCTGTAGTACTTTTGTCATGGGAATCATGGCTACTACGAAGAGTTGACAGTGAGTCACCCTGGAAGATCCTTCTCCTGATATTAACCTCTGCTAGTCTTATTCCAGAGCTTGTAAGTATTGTATTCAGTTGCGCATTGTATTTTTGAGGAAGTTGATGGTGTTTTCCTCTGCCCCATATATTTTCAGGATTCTATTAGCCATGTGTGTGTGGTATCATGTCGAAGGCTTTCTTATAGTCTATCCATGCCATGCTTAGGTTGGTTTTCCTTCTCCTACTGTTCTTCATTACCATTTTGTGTCTATCAGGACTGGTCTTTTGTGCCCCTACACTTCCTTCTGCAGCCTCTTTGTTGGTGGGGGATGGTGTTTGTCTCCTCTAGGTAATTGTATGACCCTTCACTGATGATACCTGTTTAGTAACTTCCACATTATTGGTAGGCAGGTGATAGGCCTGTAGTTACTGGCTAGATTTCCCTTACTCTTGTCTTTTTGTACTAAGGATGTTCTTCCTGTTGTCATCCATTTGGGTGCATGGTGATTTGAGATACAATGCTGGAGTTGTTCTGCTATTCGTGGGTGTAGGGCCTTGAAGCTTTTGAGTCAGTATCCATGGACTTCATCGGGACCTGGGGCTTTCCAGTTTGGCATTTTCTTTAGTTGGTGTCTGACTGTTTCTGTAGTGATCTCTGTGAATCTTTGTTTATTCTCCCTGTTTCTTCTTCCTTGACTTCCTGGAGCCATGTTGCATGTTTGTTGTGTGATACCGGATTGCTCCATATGCTTTCCAGAGTCTCTTACTTGGTTCGGCTTCAGGAATATCTTGGTGGTTGTCTTCCCCTCTTAGTTGGCTGTATAGTCTTTTCTGGTTGGTTCCGAATAGTTTGTTTCGTTGGTATCCCTTTATTCCTGTTCATATACCGTTGAATCTTATGTGCTTTGGTCTTAAGCCTCTATTTTACATCTTCTATTGTGTTGATTTTTTAGCCCACTCTCTTGTACTTTGTATTTCTCGTTGAGTTCCTCCCTTGTTTTCTTGCTTCTTAGCCTTTTTTCTGCCATCTCTTTCAGTTTACTCAAGTCAGATCTCATCACCATGATTTGCTTTTCCAGGTGCCTTTTCCAAGGAGGTTGCTGTTTTGGTTTCTGTTGGGTTGGTTTTGTGCTGGTGGGTGTTGGTGTTCGAATCCCCCCATCAGTTCTGCTACTAGTCTTGCTCCTGCATATGCCAAGTTATTTGTTTCTGTGATACTGGTGGTGTGTATTATGCCCATTATTTCATTGACCTCACTTGTTTTCTCCCTTAATTTCTTCGTGTTGTAGGCTTTCATGGAGGGGATCTTTGTTCTCTCTGTATCTGGCTCCATCCATTATTATTATTATTATTATTATTATTATTATTATTATTATTATTATTATTATTATTATTATTATTATTATTATTATTATTGTATGCTGGATGTAAGCCCTCTTTTAAACATGTTTTACTAAAAGTCATTGCTGCCTCAGCTGCGTTGATTTTATAAAGGTTCTTCTCTATTTTTAGGAACCTTTATAAAATTATTATTATTATTATTATTCAGGACGATAAAACAAGTGGACTTATAGTTTATTTGTATATTTTCCCCCTTTTTTATACATTTCGTTCAGAAAACATTAGTTGTAGATAGTCTATTTCTATCTTCAATCCACGAAAGGAAACAAAATAGTGTGCATTTTGCTTTTCAACTATCATTCTAAACTAAACTGAATTATTGCCAATATAGGTA
Source organism: Macrobrachium nipponense (assembly GCF_015104395.2). Lineage (NCBI taxonomy): Eukaryota > Metazoa > Arthropoda > Malacostraca > Decapoda > Palaemonidae > Macrobrachium > Macrobrachium nipponense. The sequence goes on from NC_061108.1 coordinate 11,791,185, forward strand.
TCAGCTCTAGTATAAGTTAGGTGGAATATGCTACATGAGAAGGCTTAAGAAAGCTAGTACTGTACAAATGTATTATATCTCCCAATCTTCCACGAAGTTTTCAGCCGGATATATTTCAATATAAATTCTGTATGGAACTATACCTACGATACACGTAGATAAGACTAACATATAAAAAAAATAAACTTAGATATTCTAGGAAAGGGTAAAATTCTGCACAACAGAAATAATGAGCCAACATAATTCTGTTCATTATTTGAATTCTTTTGCAGACTGATATTCTATTTCCCTAACCCTCCCTCACGCGAATACTGTTAAATGACACGAGATAAAAGCTCCATTACTTGAAGCTATGAATTCCATCGATCAGTCGTGGCGCCGTTGGTTTAAATAAATAAAAAGAATAACGTATAATGTATGCAGGAGAGCCGAAGGAAATGCTAGAAATAATTCCTAAAAAACAAACAGGAATAAAAATCGAAATCCGAGAAACTTCTCAACATGATTAAAAGATGAGATATGTCTGAATAATTCCAGATCAGTAGGGCTGTGAAAAATATGCGATAATCTTGTGAGATTGTAACTGTTTTCCTTTTGCTGTTACATGAGTGGCACTTATATACTTCTATTGGAATAAATATACTTAATAAATGAGCTATTTAGCGGTACAAAATTAATAACATTATTAATTTCTAATGAGAGTCAAAAGTATACAAAATAAGATAAAATTTTGAGCTTTCAGTTAATTTAAAGAAGTATATTCCTAACTAAGAGAGAGAGAGAGAGAGAGAGAGAGAGAGAGAGAGAGAGAGAGAGAGAGAGAGAGAGAGAGAGAGAGAGAATTGGATTTACTTTTAAACAATCTAATTCGCATCCCTAATTGATACAAAATGTCAATATTTATATATATATATATATATATATATATATATATATATATATATATATATATATATATATATATATATATATATATATATATATATATATATATATATATATCATATATATAGATATATATATATATATATATATATATATATAGTATATATATATATATATATATATATATATATATATATATATATTTATATATATAATATTATTATTATATTGATTATGTTATATATATATATATATATATATATATATATATATATATATATATATATATATATATATATATATATATATATATATATATATATATATATGTATATATATGTATATATATATATATATATATATATATATATATATATATATATATATATATATATATATATATATATATATATATGTATATATATATATATATATATATATATATATATATATATATATATATATATATATATATATATATATATATATATATATATATATATATATATATATATATATATATATATATATATATATATATATATATATATATATATATATATATATATATATATATATAGTATGTATATATATATATATATATATATATATATATCTATATATATATATTATATATATATATATATGTTAGGCCTAGGGTTATAATTAATGATATATTGACGATATATTCGCTGTGAATGTGGAGAGCAGAGCCGAAGCAACGAACTGAGAAAAGCTGATCAATGGTTTCTGTGGGTGGCTTGATATAAATCTGCATAGTAGACGAGTCAATGTACGTCAGTTTATGAACTCTTTTCAAAGTGCCTTTGGAAACTCGTTTGTAGCCAGTAATTTGAGGCGCTAACGAATGTGCATTCGTATGTGCGTGTGCGCCCTCTTCTGTTAATAACTGTATCAAACCCAAGTCTATGGGGGATTTGGCTTAGAGACGGCTTTGAAAGAAAGGCAGGATGCCGAGGAAGCTCTCCGAAAGTGTATTTAGAATTTGTGTGTGAAATATTCCAGCTGCATGGGTGAATCTTATACTATTTTAGCCAAAGAGTTGTCTATTTGACATTTTTTATAAGGATATCCAATCTTTAATCTTTGTTGTTAAACCTATGTGTGTACTTACAGGTGTTTCTCGTGTCTTTGAAACAGACGGTTCTGGTGGAACCATGTGGGGGGGACAGAGGGAGTCCCGATGGGAGAATAGACATTTGGTGTGACTAATTACATTTTAAACATTTTAATATTGGGTTTTGTCTGAATTAGGTTAGTCTGTGATACCCTCTGTTTGATTTAAGCTGTCCTTTTCGTTTGTTAAATAAATGTATTTTTTATAATGCAACTCTCTCATTTTGATTACCTGTTAGAGTGGAGAGAAAGAGATGGAGAGAGAGAGAGAGAGAGAGAGAGAGAAGAGAGAGAGGTATCGCTTGGAGAGAGAGAGAAAGAGGTGAAAAGAGAGAGAGAGAGAGAGAGAGAGAGAGCGGTTGCCTGGCGAGAGAGAGAGAGAAAGAAAACTCGCGAGCCACTGTTGCTTAGAGAGAGAGAGAGAGATTTGTGTGTTGGTTTTGCCTGACGCTCGAGTTACACGTTTACCAAATGATAATTGAGGTTCATATCCCTCATTACAGTGGTGGCAGCGGGCAAAAGGCGGGCAAAAAAGCGGTATAAAAGGTTTTTTTTTATGCCTAGGTACGCTAATGAAGTGATAGGTGACCAGTCAAATATGGAGGGGATTGTTAGATTTCAGTTGCTAAGTGAAAGGGGTAGAGAAATATCCATCCGTGGGATGTGGGCTGAGGAGAGAAATTGTGTTAGAGTTATCAAATTTGCCCGTACCGAGAACCCTCCAGGGTGTGAGAGTAACTCAGTCTGGTTTGTGTGTGAGTGATTGTCAGGTGCCTTCTCACCAAGCGCGTTTGCGTTGTGCCGACGAGATTCGCGTATTTTACGCAAATTCCGGGGTGGTTTTCTCTTATTTGAACATGTAAGTGTTACTGTGTGTTTTTTTAAATCCTGGGGGGCTTTTTTGAGACTGGTTTAAGAGGTCAATTTTTTTTTTCTTTCTTTCCCCATAGTAGCAGAAAGTGACTTGTTTTCTTTATTGGCGCGTGTTTAGAATAAACGCATTCGTCTTTGTTTAACATAAGAGTGTATAAAGATGTTTTTTATGCATGCGAACTGTGCTTGGATAGCATATTTCGCTTGGAGACAAAGCGGCCACTGAATTTTACGGGCTCAGCACATTTCTGCTAACCGGCGCAGGGAGGCATTGCATGGCGGGTACTGCCTGCCTAAGGGGATAGTGCAAGGGTAGGGTACTGGTGTATACCTCAGGGGGGTTCTCAGACACTGTTCAAGGGGAGATGGGTACTGGTCTGCCTCGGGGGTATCGCTTGACTGAGGGATGTTTCAATGCTCAGTGGGGGGAGAAAATTTTTTTTCTCAGTGTGGGTGAACTCCTTCCTCTTTTTTTTTTTCCTTGAGAGATGAATTTGCCCTTGAAAGTGATTTTTCAATGCCAGGACATCAGCTGATTGATTAGTTGATGAAGTGAAATGCCCGTAGAGTCTTTTTTTTAGAAAAGAGATTTTCTTTCTCTTGGATGAAGAGAAAAGGAAATAAAAGAGATTTTCTTTCTCGTGAATGAAGAGAAAAGAGAAATTGAAATGCATTGTATGGGTGTATGTTTTCCTTGTTCCTTGGAAGACACAAATATAATGGGGATACACAGATTATTTTTTTTTTATTGTGTTGGCGAAATTACTTTAAAAATGGTGTCGAGTGGTGGTGAATGGTAATGCCCGATGCCGGTGATTGGTGTTGTCAAGTGGTGTTGGATCTGGTGTTGATTGATATCATGGAGTACAGCATTACTGGTGTATGCTATTTGAATTTCACCCTTACTTGAGATCTTTGCAAGAGAATTATTACTATGGACAGTTATTATTATTATCAATAATTGTTATGTATGAGATGTGTCCCGGGAGGGTTGCTTAAGTATAATTATCAATACTTGAGACTTGTTTTACGAGAGATTTGAGATATTTCATGGGAGATTATTTTATAATTATTACAGATAATTATATTGTGGAGAATTATTACAATGAATTATTGGGAGAAATCTTGGGGTTAATTGTTTGTTGAGTTTTTGTAACTTTGGAGAATATTTCAGTAATTCATGAGTGATGAGTTTTGCTGAATTTTGATGAATCTGGCTGAATCTTGGTGAATTGTGTTGAATCTTGCTGAACTTTTGGTGAATTTTGTGCTGAATTTTGTTCTGAACTTTTGGAGAATGGATACGCATTAACATTGGTGATATTTTTTGTACTGATACTGGTGATTTGCTGATAGCAATTTTTTGTGGTTTTTGCTGATCGTTGATATTTCTGATACTGAATTTTTTTTATACTAATACGTGGGTGTTGTAATGCTATCAAGGGTGGTGAAATCTTTTTTGAATTTGGGAGGAACTAACAACACATTATTTTTTTTTTTTTTTTTTTTTTTTTTTTCTTTTTTTTTTTTTTTTTTTTTTTTTTTTTAATGAGTTCAGCAGATAATTGCTTGACATACGCGAGTCACGAGAGATATTTAACAATGCCGTTGATTTTTCTTTTCTCCTTTTTTGGAAGTTAGCCATCGCTGACACAAGTTTTTTTATCATGGGTGAATTTGAATTTATTTTTTCTCTCCAGTTGGCGTGAATATTTTTTAATATCTCAGTTCGTGACTTAGAGTCATTGTTCGGGAACGTGTTTGTGTTTTTAGCTATTTGATGCTGCAGTGAAATATATGGGAGAATTTTTTGCATGGTTTTGAATGCATACGTAATGGCACTACATTTTTTTCTCTGGATATTTGTGTTCCAGAAATTGTGAGTTTCTTGCACAATACCTTTGTTGTATTTGTGACAACTTTGTGAGAGAGAGGAAACTTGGTTAAGTTTTCTAATGGCCTATGTCGTAGTGCATATGGAGAAGTCTTTGCTTAGACACTGTGAATTTGGAGTTCTGTTATAATGAGTTGTGGCACATTGGTGATTTTTTCTAGAATTTTCTAGACAGTTTTTATTTACCGAGTTTTTGCCCTTTTTCAGCAATTATGCTAAGGAGAGAGTTTTATAGTTTTTGACTATAACATTGAGTTATTCTCTGGAGAATTGAGATATATTATTTGGAGTTATAATTGGAGGTATATTATTTTGGAGTTATAATTTGAGATATAATATATTGGAGATGTATTTTTGGCCATTTTGATATTTGCCAATGGTGATGAGACCTATGTTTAGTTCAATTATTTTGCAGCCATCTTTGTTGCAAATGGAGACACATTTTTGAGGAGATTATGGGGCAATATTTGTGAGTGTGTGATTTAAATGCTTTGAGTTCACATTTTTTTGGAGATAGGATTTCATTTTTTTTATATTCCTTTTTGGAGATATATTTTTTTTGGAGCCTTGTTTTATTCCACCATGGAGTATTTGCCGAAATAGAGGTGACTATTCTTTATCCCTGGAGTGGTGGTTTTTTATTAACATATGGCTATCAGAGAAATAAGAGGAATTATGTGGATGTGGTTATTAACCAAATGGAGGAAATATTTTTTTCACCGGAGTGCTCTTATTACTAATATGGTGTCACATATTTATGTATGGAGGTGGAATTAATCTTTGGCAGGTGACCCTTTTTTGTGGTTATATGAGTTTTGTTTTTTCGAGCAAAGAAAAGATTTCTGTGGTTCTTTCTTTTTGGTTTCGTGACTATTTAGAGGTGAGTGGCATTACTGCATTGTGGTCCTGTGGAGATGTGTGCATTTTTTATGTTCACAAGTGTATTATTTTTGGAGGCATATAATTGGGCAGTGTCACGTCTTTGAGACAAATTTTTGAACACATTAGTCATATCCTGGAGTTAATTTTGTGAAATGTGCTTACTTCGTGTCAGTTAGACCAGTTTTTTTTTAGAATCATGAGTTTCCAAACTTGTGTGTCTGACTGGACATTTTTTATGCTGCAGTTGAGCACACGTCCGCAGGTGGATTTTTCTGCTGACAAGCGCTGTGCTGTTCCTTTTCCTCTGGTGGTGATTGCTCAGAGTTTTGCAATATCTGGAAAGGTTGACAATAGCATTTCATGAAAGCGCATGTGTAAGAGTTTGCTTTCTGGCAAATTCCGTAGCTATACATGGGGCATTTCTTGGGAAAAACGCGGGGATTATGCATATTAAACATGTACTATGTATTTTGTGATTGGGGGAAATTTACTTGTGATTATCTTTATTTTTTCTCTCTTCCTTTTTCTATGAGAGCTGTAATTTCGGATTGAGCTTAAATAGCATTTCTTTTTGGACGGGAGATGTAATTCATCGGGAGTGTTATTTACGTAAATGGGAGTTGATATTAAGTCTCATTGTACTTAATTATATGAGCAGTAAAGGGGCGTTTTTGCTGATAAACATTGGAGATTTTTTACTGATTTTGTGAGTTGCTGTAATATCAGAGCTTGAGAGAACATTTTGGGTCTGGGCGTGTTACGTGATTTTTTTTTTTTTTCCTTGGGCTCATTACGATTTTTTCTTTTTTTTTTACTTATGAGAACATTCGAGTTTGAAATGTGAGTGCAGAAGTCCGTGGAGTTGCTGTGAGTTTTGGGTTTTGTGTGTGTGCTGATGTGTGAGTTTGGAGAATTGAGTTGGAGAACTTGTGTTTTTTGTTTTTTTTCTTTGAGAGTTATGATAATGACTTGTGATTTGGTAGTCATACTAAGTGGAGTTAATTGGGAGACACTCAGTTAGTATTTCTGACTTTTT
>NC_061108.1:11802891-11822930 GCF_015104395.2 Macrobrachium nipponense
ACAAATCTCAGGTATTTTCTGTAATCGGGGTGGATTGGGATGTGGAAATAAGTGTCCTGCAGGTCTATCGACACCATCCAGTCCCCCTGTCTGGTGCCTGCTAGGACTGACGCTGCTGTCTCCATAGCAAACTTGACTTTGCTTACGAATTTGCTTCTGAGGAACTTACGCTCCCAGTCAACGGGTTCTCCACCCCCACCCCGCGGTTCTTTGGTTACCAGAAATAGCCTGTTGTAAAATCCCTCCGAAGAGGTGTTCTCTACTATTTCTATCGCCGCTTTTGACAGCATCTGATCGACTTGCTCCTGCAGAGCTGTTGCTTTGTTTCCTGAATAAGTGGCTGTCAACTCTAACGGTTCTGACGAAAGAGGGGGCTTCCTTAGGAAGGGATCTTGTATCCTTCTTCAGCACCTCGATTGTCCATTCGTCCGCTCCCCTTAGTTTCCACTCTTGTGCCAGTATTGGGAAAGCCTGGCTCCCCACTCGTGTCTGGAGGCTGACAAAATCCTTTCCTGGATTTAGGTTGCAGCTTAGAGGGGGTTTCTGGGTTGTTCCTCCTGCAGCCGTCTTCTGGGTTCCTCTCGCAAAAGCCTTCCCACGAAAGGGCTGACGCGTGGGAGGAGTCTCCTTCTCCTTCCTGGCTAAAAAGTTAGCCGGAAGTACCTTCCTAGCAGTCCTGATGGAATGTCGTTGCGTTGCTTGTTGCGCAAGAGCAGCCGACAAGTCCTTTACCAGCTCTGAAGGGAATAGCTGTTTCGTTAACGGAGCATATAAAACCTCTGACTTCTGTGCTAAAGTCATCCCGACGAAAGAAAGGAACAAAACATAGCCCTCTTCTTAAGAATGCCAGCTGCAAAAAGGGCCGTTAGCTCGACAGTGCCGTCCCTTACCGCCTTGTCGAGACAGGCAATCAAATGCATCAGTGTCTCGTTCTTGTCGTCCGACACATCAGCGAGAGCTCAAGAGTCCAATCCCATTAAGCTGAAGACTTCAATGGTTCTGAAAATGCCTTTCTTTCAGCAAGTGGTCTATTTCTGACCCGGACCACATAACCTTAGCCTTGGACATGGCAGTCCTACGCGATGTGTCTACAAGCCTGGAAAAGTCCCTTTGGGAGGAAGCAGGAACTCCCAATCCAAGAGCTTCCCAGTCTCGTACCACACGCTCGATCGAGAGGCCAATCTCGTTGGGGGGAAGGAAAAGGTAGTCCTATAGTCCTACCTTGTTCTTCTTCTTGACAATCCAATCGTTCAGCGTAGATAAAGCTTTCTTGGCCAATCTGGGCCAAAACCGGTCTTCCTGAAGGAGGAAGACTTCTGAGGTCTACCCTTCAAAAATTGCGAGGGTGGACTTCGAGAAACTGCTTGCTGGAAGTCTGCCGGATACAAGTCTGCCAAGACCGCAAGTAACCTTTTGAGATCCGCTTCGTGCAGATTTTCTTGCGTCTCATAGTCCGAGATCTCTTCTAGCGGATTGACATTGTCTGAAGTTGAACGAGCGGGAGAATCACATCCGTCGTCCTGTCTGTCTGTGTCCTACTGCGTCCCGCAGCCTGTGACGGAGCGTTACGCCTCCTTGACGCTTTCCGTTATGCGTCCAGCTTGCTGCGAGGGAACGTCTACCCCTGCTGCAGCTTGCAGCGAGTCCGCGTCACCCTGACCGTAAGCGTCTCCCCGAGCCGATTCCGATCGTATCCTCTTGACTGGCCCGTTAACATCCTTGGGTTCTCTCTTTTGCGTCTCTCCTTTCAATCCTTATGACTTGAAGGCGTCAAACAGGGAAGAAATGGACTGTTGAAGTCCCAACAAGAACGCTGCTTGCGGTGCCTCTTGCTGTTGGGGAATGACTCGAAGGCAGCACTGCCCGTCCACTAACTACCGCTTCGGAGACACTAGTAGTGGTCTTTTGTCGACGAGGTGGAGACGCTCTTTGAGACACCTCCCAGTCTGGGGGAGGGGGAGAAGGGGGAGAAGCATGCACCGATGTAAAGTAAACTTCTCCTTCTTCCGAAGAGCTGTGTGTCATGCGTCTCTGTTTCGGAGTGGATGCGTCGTCCTCCTCCGATAAGAACTTCTCCGGCGAGCTCCAATTACTGCACGACGGTTGTTGTAACGCTACGTGGGACTTGCGTCTCTTGAGGGGTCTTGACTTGTAGGGGTTGACGCCAACCGCGTCGAGGTCTTTCGTCATCAGACGAAGACGCAAGCACCGAAAGTCTCTCTTCGTCCGAAACTTCCTTCCTTACCTCCTGCCAAAGGGGACGGCTTCCTGTGTGACATCTTGCCTCTTACATTGGCAAAGGAGAGCAAGGATCCGAACATTTCCTCATCTCACCTTTCCTGTGGCGAGGGAGAGTGTCCTGGGATGCGTCAACAGGATTACTCGAGGGGACGCCCGTCCGCTGTTTAACGTCTCTCACCTCCCTTAGCCAGTCGACGTTCCTTCTCCCAGGGGTTGGGGGGAGCATGGAAGAGGTCCAGGGCTAGGAGCATGACAGACACGAACGGACGCACCCTCCACTGCACTATCATATCCACCGAATTTGCGTTGCAAACCCCGCACTGCACCCCACATCACTTCCTTATCCGAAGTAAGGGATTTCACTTGTACCCCTAAGGCAGAAATCGTGGCATAATATCCTTCATGGTTGGTTCACTTACCTCCGACTCCATAGGAGGATCTGGTACTACTACCTTAGGATCAAGATAAAGAATATTAGATTTAGATACGTTAGAATGGGGCAGATTATCAGAAGATCTAGAAGAAAGAACACTAGAAAGATCTAGCTCTCCTAATTCTGTCTCTTTCTAAACGTCTCACATATCTATCATAGTCTCTCCATTCTCTCTCCGACGACTCTCCCATTCATTGCATCTATCTTCCAACAGTACAAACGTGTCCTCTGCAATGCTTACAAATTGAGTGAGGGTCAAGAGCGGCTTTAGGAAGCCGGGTCTTGCACCCCTTCACACACATTCTCACAACAGAGTCAGCCATCTTGAGAAAACCAAAATCAGAGAAAAAAATTCCAAGTCGGAAAACAACAAAGTCTATCTAAGCACAAAGAAAATCCAAGAATAGTCCAAAATCAGCGAAAGCCATCAACGAAAAAAAAACAAGAAAAAAAAAGGGTACTTCACCAATTGTAGCAAACCCAAACAAAGAAGAGCGAATTTCCAAACGTGCTGCACGAGCGACGGCAGGGAATTTTCTGAGGACAAATGGGAATGGTTCAAGATACCTGGATAGAGGGAGTACAGGTATGATCACCTGACCGTCTATCGGCGATAGCCGCGAATTTTGAATTTCTGCCGTGCGCGCGACGAATCGGCGGGATTAAGCTATATATATGTAACTACCAGGGAAGTTAGATATTTAAAAATATTATGTATTTACGTATTGTGTTTGTATGCTATATCTGTATGTATTAATAGTACTGTTGTTTAAATTACATTGTTATTTGGTCGCCACAAAAAATAAGTTTATGACAAATACTTTCAATAATAACGTTAAAAAATTTTCCTTTTTTTAAATAAAGAATTTTTGTGTAGAAAAGCATCTGAAATTTGTATTCTTACTTTGGTACAGAACCGTAGGTTTAAGGGCCTATTCTGCTTTAACGGAACTGTAGGCCTACTATACCTACACCAGGCTGTATACCACTAGAATATGAAAGATGCTGTGTATGCAACATAGTTTACTGTTTATCTTTGTAAACTCGTGTTGCATTTGTTTTAATAATAGCTTTACATGTCCTCGGGATTATTTTGCCCCAAGGAACAACGTGGCGTGTAAGCGAAGTGTTCCCAGCAACCTCTCGTACAATGTGTGTGTGTTTTTTTTTTATTGTATGTAATAATTTCCATGTCAGTCTGCTCCTCCAGGTAATCGAACCAGTCACCAGGGTAAAGTTTCTATTAATTAAATAAAAAACAATTGTGAGATCATTCATTTCATTTCTTCAACCACAGTTCAATTCAGGCTCTCCTTTTTTTCGTTGGGGGTTCTAGTTTTAGCTGCAAGAGCGGTCTATAGCGTCATCACTGAGTGGAGCGGCCATGGTCCTTACTCTACCAGTTTTGGCAAACTGAAGTGAATCTGAACGTCTATGGGCAACACAGATGCAGAGGACAGAACGGAACCTGATCCGTCGGTCGTAACGTCTATGGGGCCCTTTAGACATGTTATACGTTCGTGATAAGAGCACAGTCAAGTAAGAACACCACCGGTTTTGGAACTGACGAGAGTAACGTAAACTTCGTATGACAGCCGCATTTAAATGTTCATAAGGACAATGAGCCCTCGCTCCCTCTGATGTCATTCATAAACACGTCGATCTTTATTCATGATAATAATATAAACACAAGCACACGAAAGACCAGGTTATCGTTCTACTCAGATCAAACGCAAACGAACAATGAATTTCACCCATTATAACCTAGTCCACTCTTAGGCCTATGCTGAGATGCATTAACATCACCATATCTTCTTGTCATTCAAATCTTTATTTTACGTGCAGTTCCATTGCATGTGAATGGAGATGACTTTGTTATGATACCAAATATTGTCTACCTCTAAAACATGAAGCGCTGACCAATGAAATACTAAGGCCTATGCTACCGCGATTCTCCGATGGTATTTTAATTTTACTAACCTTATTTTTAAAGGCACACATTCTTTCCATTTCAGTCAGAAATTATTCTTTTATTGTAACCTTGATTTATTCATTCTGTTTGATTGTCGTTCCAATGCCCACAATAAAGATGTATGCCTAGGCTACTCTGTTTATTTTCCATCTGTCCACCCGCCAGTGGGTGTGCTTTGCGTATGGTAACACTGCGTCCCGGGTTTTAGATAGTTACGTTATGTGTAAGTTTTAGGTAAGTAAAAGGAGATTTGGGTGTGCATTTGCAACTGAAAAGTGTTTTAATAATTTACTGTATGCGAATTACACCGTTGATATTCGAAATAGGATATTATTATAATTGTTGAACGTAAGCTGAATGTAACTAACTAAAGCCCGGGACGCAATGTTACCATACTTAAACACCACAGGCGGGTGGACAGATGGAAAAAAAAACGAGTATAGTCATGCGTACCATATGTGAACACCTCAGGATAACGTAATTGAATGGGACTTTAAACTTTTGCGGGATAGCTAGATAGTCCAGAAGGGGTTCAATCACAGCTCTAATACAATTATTTGTATGCTCAAGAAAAAGTTGTATAAATAAGCAGAGTATTCTGGGGAGAAAAGCCACGATACCATAGCTAGAGTGCCATGTCTTAGGAACGCCTCATAGACAACGTTTGTGCTTGCTTACTTCGTATATGAACCTACTCGTGTAATTTACATGCAGGAAATCATTAGAATACTTCGTTTATTTGAATTTAACCTGGATAAATTATTTGTTAAATGCTCGTCATTCAACTTGATAAACCCTTTGGCTACTGATTGGTCGTTGTGCTTATCGGGAAAGCCATGTGTTCCATCTACAAGGTTATTTAGACAAACATCCCGTCTTGTTACCTAAGTCTGGATGGAAAGTTACGACGCATTGTGTTTTAAGTACTTATCGTAGGCGTAAATAAGCGTGGAATAGAACATTCGCCGAAATTCCTTGAGCGCAATCGAGTTTCTGTACTTCGTATAATCAAGACCACTGAAAATAGACCTGTCGTTGCAGACGCACGATTATGGTACGTTTAACCTTAAATAAGATCTAAACTATGAGGCTAGAGGGCTGCAATTTGGTATGTTTAATGATTGGAGGGTGGATGATCAAAATACTAGCGCCTTCAAGCCTCAGTACTTTGTAATATCTGAGGGCGAACAGAAAAACTGCAAACAGAAAATAAAGTGAATCATTCAAATTACATATATCAAAACAAAGTGAATCATTAGATATAAAAATAAGAAATAAAGTTAAATTATTAGAAATACAAATATCAAATTAAGTGTACTATTAAAATTGCAAATACCAAACAGAATTAATCATTTAGAATACAAATATTGAAATAAAGTGAACCATTATAAATACGAATATCGAAATAAAATGAATCATTAAAGATAAAAATATTAATATAAAATCAATGATTAAAAATACAAATATCAAAATAAAATCAATCATTAAAAATACAAATATCAAAACGAAGTGGATCATTAAAAATACAAATATCAAAATAAAATTAATAACTAAAAATACAAATATCAAAATAAAATTAATCATCAAAAATACAAATATCAAAATAAAATTAATAACTAAAAATACAAATATCAAAATAAAGCGAATCATTAAAAATGCAAACATCAAAACGAAGTGAATCATTAAAAATACAAATATCAAAATAGAATTAATAACTAAAAATACCTCTATCAAAATAAAAAAATATAATTAAAGATACAATTATCAATATAAAATCAATAACTAAAAATACCAATATCAAAATAAAAATAATAATTAAAGATACAATTATCAATATAAAGTGAATCATTATAAATGCCAGAAACCTTCAAATGTCCCGAAACAAACAGAAATAAAATTCCCTCTCCCAGCGCGAGCCAGCCTTGTCACTAGCTTTGTAATGAGAAGGACAATTTTGCCAATGAGTTTACCGATGATAGTCTTGTTAATCAGATGAGTGGAATTCGAAAAGTCATTGGTATTTTTAGCAGCTAATCAGACGCATGATTAACCCTTAAACGCCGACTGGACATATTTTACGTCGAGATAAATTGTCTGTCGGTGCCGACTGGACGTATTTTACGTCGACATATGAAAGTTTTTTTTTAAAATTCGCGGAAATACTTATAGGCCTACCAGCCTAAAACTTTTTGAAATGACCGGGCCTTGGGGAAGAATGCTGGGAGTTTCACGGATCAAGGACCTTGTTTTGTTTTGAAGCGTGACCCAGGTGCGCATGCTATAGGCGACTTATCCCTTCTTCTCGCTCCAGCCAGCATCAGTAGCGCACCATTCCGAGAGCGATCGTTCGTGAAAACAAGAGTGTTTTTTTCTGGACTTGTGCGAGACTTTCTTGAAGCATTTGTATTGGTACAGGACATTCCTAGATATGTCTCAACGACGTGTGAACCGTGAAAGGCGCGTTTTACCCCGTCGGAAGGGATCGTGTAAGGCGAGTTTTGGACCTGGATGCTGGCGGGGAGGGGCCAAAGCAACCCCAGCATGACCCCCACGCGCCTCAAGGCCGTTCTGTGCGGCCACGTGTGGCTGAAAGTGTTTCGGTAACACATCGTATGCCTTTGGTTACCCCTAGGAAGCATGTGGGCGTCCTTAGGGGCATTCGTAGGCATTTGGGGAGGGAGGCCTTCAACAAGGGATAGTAGACGAATATCTTTCGGAGCTTGATTGGGAACATGTCGCAAGTCCTCATTTTGATGGTCGGATGGTCATCGAGTGATGAGGACATCAGTCCCGATGAAAGTGAGGATAATATTTGCCCCCAATGTCCGTTCGAGCCTCACATCCCGAAAGTGAGCTCGAATTCAGTGGGTTCAGTGTCATACGAGGGGGAATCTGAGGAGGAGGGGGAGGTGGGGATATGGGCTCAAGTTTTATCGCAGAGGACGATACCAGAAAGTGAGGGCCTAAGTGAGGGTGATGGGCCAACGGTGGGGGGGGGGGTGGGGGGGGTAGTGTGCATCGTGCCCTGCACCCGTGCGCGGTGCGCCGCGCACGGGCACGTAGAAGGTTCGGCTCGTCGCGCCAGCCAAGGTGAAGGTCGGTCGTCGGAGAGTGACGAGGGGTGGACGGAGTACCCCACCCCTCCTAACATGCACCCCTTCACGGCAACCCCTGGGATGACCGTACCAGTACCCCTGACTGTTTGGGGGGTTCATCCAGCTTTTCCTGACACGGGAATTGCTGGAATACCTGGTACACGAGACGGTGGACTACGCTCGGTAACTGCCGGTATGAGTGAAGACGACCTTGTCGTATTACTGGCGGGGTTGTTTGCAACCTCATTGACATGGCACATTTTTTTGGGGCTCCACATTTATTTTGGTATGACACCTGCTGTCGACGTCAGGCAATATTGGAGGAGAAATTATTTTTTATGTATGCCGAATGTGCCTGCGTTATGTCCCGTGATAATTTCCTGGCGATGGACAGGTACTTCAACGCCTTCAACCGAAGGGCCATTCCCCGGAATAAAACAGTGATCGCCTCATTTTAGTGCGTACAGTGTGGATTATATCCGTGAGCGGTGTAGTAATCTCGATTCCTGGAAAGAACCTGTCTTTGGATGAGGGGATGATGCCTTACAAAGGACGTCTTAGTATAAAAGTGTATAACCCAAGAAGCCAAAGAAATAGGTGTGAAATTCTTTCTCATTACCGAGGCCAACACTGGATACTTGTGGACTTTTTCAGTGTATACCGTGGTCTTCTCCACGCTGCGTGACACTGTATTCAACCTTGTGGGATGTTTCCGTAACAGGGCTAATCACCTGTTTATGGATAATTATTATAACTCGGTATCCCTGGCCAGGAACTGTATGAAGCAGGTGTTCACGTCAGTGATACCCTTCGGTTGGTGCGTGGGCCCCGAATGTCCTCAAGAGGTTCGCTAGTCATCCGCACACCTGGCAAGAGGAGAGACAGAGTGGCGGCGGAAGGGCGCTGTCTTTGTCATCTGTTGGAAGGGTGTCCGACTCGTCCCCATGATTACGACGAGTCATGAACCCATCCAAGAATAGAGATCGTACAGCGGAAGAAGACACGTCGAACAGGGCCGAGTTGTGTTTGAGGAGTTTTGTACCGAGCGGCCTACTGTCATTGGGCACTACAACAAGCACATGGGAGGAGTTTGATCTCTTTGATCGCTCATCCAGTTACTATCCCTTCGCCAGAGAACCAGAAGGTGGACACAGAAGCTCCTCAAATACATCCTTCAGTTGGCCCTCCAAAATGCCTACATACTGTACTGTGGGTACCGCGGTGACAATCTTTCGAGGTTGACCCCCATACAGTTCCTAGAGGTAGCCGGGAATGCCCTCATCACTTCGATCCCGATGAGTGGCCTTCCATAACTGACCCCTGCCCCGCCAGCTGCAGATCTGCCCTAGAGGAAAGGGCAGATAGGAGGGCCAACTTCGCTCGACCTGCCGCCGCCCCTGCTGTCCGCCGCCCCTGCTGACGACGCCCCTGCTGACGACGCCCCTGCTGACGACGCCCCCTGCCCCTGCTGACGACGCCCCTGCTGCCGCTGCCCCTGCTGCCGCCGCCCCTGCTGACGACGCCCCTGCTGGCCGCCGCCCCTGCTGACGACGCCCCCTCTTGCTGCCGGCCCCGCCATCACCGCTCTCTCGGGTAGTGGACCCTGCGTGTCGGCTGCAGCCAGGTGAACACATACTGGAGGCCTTAGAAGGGCGAAGGCAGAACGGTGCCGGGTGTGCCATATGAGTGGCAGAAGGAGAGACACCCGGTTCTTCTGTCGTCTCTGCAAAGTTGCTCTTTGCAGGATAGGGGAGTGTGACCGAAACCACACTAAGGTCATGTATTGGAGCGCGCCCCTAAACCGACAGCGGAGGGAGCACGGGGCCGCCGGGTCCATCAGCAGTAAGGGCGCGCGTCTCCCTCCTCCACCTGTACCTCGTCATGTCGGAAAAAAATGGAAAAAAATGCAAGACTCTTCAATGGAGGAGGAGAAAACAAGAATAGAACGAAGAGTCAGGATTACGAGTGAGTATTCTGCATTTATTTTAATATTTAGTTTTATATTTATTACAATTTTTTATATATCTGAATGTGTGCATGATAAAGTAATAATAAGACATTTCATTGTATGCGAAAAGAGAAGTGTCACCTGCATTCCTTTTATTTATGTATTGGTACCAGAATCGAAGAATGTAATATATATATTTTACGTATAAAAAAAAAATTATATTATATATATATATATATATAATATATATATATATATATATATATATATATATATATATATATATATATATATATATATATATATATATAATGTATATATACATATGTATATATATATATATATATATATATATATATATATATATATATATATATATATATATATATATATATATATATATATATATATATATATATATATTATAAATAGTTTTTTTTTGGGTAAGCAAATTACTTTACAGTCTAGTAATATTCAATCATTTACCTTCACTTTAAGACAAATTGCAAGTCTCTAGAACAATATCTCGATTTATGGTGAATATTTGAAAAAAATATTTTTTTCCTACCGCGCGCCGATTCTCGGCCGAAAATATCCGAAAACGCGTAGGCACATTCTCCTAGTATTTGTGCCTTTTCATATTACGCTTATTTTATAGTTGATATATGGAAATGTGCGCAAAAACCTGCACAATATAACAAAAAATATTGGAAGGTTGTAGCATTTCTCATTTTGAAATATTTTGCATATAAAGTACGAATAAGTACGAAAAAAACTACGATCGGTCAACTTTGACTCAACCGAAAAGGTCAAAAAACGAAAACTTTTATAACATAAAAATCTTACAGTCTAGTAATATTCGATCATTTATCTTCATTTTAAAACAAATTGCAAGTCTCTAGAGCAGTATCTCGATTTATGGTGAATTTTTGAAAAAAATATTTTTTTTCCCCTCCGCGCGTCGATTCTCGGCCGAAAATCTCGGAAAACGCGTAGGTCACATTCTCCTAATATTTGAGCCTTTTCTTATTACGCTTTTTTTAAAGGTTTATGTATGGAAATGTGCGCAAAAACCATGCACAATATAACAAAAAATATTGAAAGGTGTAGCATTTTCTCATTTTTGAAATATTGCATATAAAGTACGATAAGTACGAAAAAAAAACTACGATTGGTCCTCAACTTTGGACTCAAACGAAAAGGTCAAAAACGCTATTGTAACATAAAAATCTTACAGTCTAGTAATATTCAATCATTTATCTTCATTTTAAAACATATTGCAAGTCTCTAGAACAATATCTCGATTTATGGTGAATTTTTGAAAATAATATTTTTTGTTCCTCCGCGCGACCGATTCTCGGCCACGAAAATCTCGGAAACGCGTAGGTCACATTCTCCTAATATTTGAGCCTTTTCATATTACGCTTTTTTAAAGGTTTATATATGGAAATGTGCGCAAAAACATGCACAATATAACAAAAAATATTGGAAGGTTGTAGCATTTCTCATTTTTGAAATATTTGCATATAAAGTACGATAAGTACGAAAAAACTACGATCGGTCAACTTTGACTCAACCGAAAAGGTCAAAAAAACGCATTTATAACATACAAATCTTACATTTCCAGTAATATTCAATCATTTATCTCATTTTAAAACAAATTGCAAGTCTCTAGAAACAATATCTCGATTTATGGTGAATATTTGAAAAAAATATATTTTCCCCTCCGCGCGCCGATTCTCGGCCGAAAATCTCCGAAACGCGTAGGTCACATTCTCCTAATATTTGAGCCTTTTCATATTACGCTTTTTTTAAAGGTTTATATATGGAAATGTGCGCAAAAACATGCACAATATAACAAAAATATTGAAAGGTTGTAGCATTCTCATTTTTGAAATATTTGCATATAAAGTACGATAAGTACGAAAAAAACTACAATCGGTCAACTTTGACTCAACCGAAAAGGTCAAAAGGACGCATTTATAACATAAACATCTTACAGTCTAGTAATATTCAATCATTTATCTTCATTTTAAAACAAATGGCAAGTCTCTAGAAACAATATCTCGATTTATTATGGTGAATATTTGAAAACGAATATTTTTATTCCGTCCGCGCGCCGATTCTCGGCCGAAAACGGAAAATCTCGGAAACGCGTAGGTCACGATTCTCCTAATATTTGTGCCTTTTCATATTACGCTTTTTTTAAAGGTTATATATAATGGAAATGTTGCGCAAAAAACACAAATGCAAAAATTATAACGAAAAAATATTGGCGAAGGTGTAGCATTTCTTATTTTTGAAATATTTGCATATCAAAACATACGATAAGTACGAAAAAACTACGATTGGTCAACTTTGACTCAACTGAAATGGTAAAAAACGCATTTGTAACATAAAAATCTTACTGTCTAGTAATATTTAATCATTTATCTTCATTTTAAAACAAAACATATTGCAAGTCTCTAGAACAATATCTCGATTTATGGTGAATATTTGAAAAATATATTTTTATTCCTTCCGTCCGCGCGCCGATTCTCGGCCGAAAACTCTCGGAAACGCGTAGGTCACATTCTCCAATATTTGAGCCTTTTCATATACGCTTTTTTTTGAGTTTTATATATGAAATGTGCGCAAAAACATGCACAATATAACAAAAAATATTGAAAGGTTGTAGCATTTCTCTTTATTTTTATATTTGCATATAAAAAAAAAATTTAAACAAAATTCGACATTCGGTCAACTTTAACTCGTTCGAAATGGTCAAAAATTGCATTTGTAAGCTAAACATCTTACAGTATCGTAATATTCAATCATTTATCTTCATTTTGAAACAAATTGCAAGTCTCTATAACAATATTTCGATTTATGGTGAATTTTTAAAAAAAATATTTTTTTTACATCCGCGCGCTACGAATTCATGCATCATTTTGTGATAATATTTTCTCTGTGTTGCTTTTATCGTTTACAATGTGTTATATATCAAAATGATTGCAATTTAGTGCACATTACAACGAAAAAAAAGTAACTTGTTACCTCTACCGTTTGGCGCACAGCGCGATTTGAATACAATTATATATGAAAATTTCGTTTTTGCCCTATCATATATCGCATTATTTTATATGATAATGATAATTTTTTCAAAATTTCTGATGGTTGCATAATAAACTTCAAGCAATGACAAAAAAAGGAGCCAAAAATGAACTCTTAATCTTGAAAACTAAGCGCGCTGTGATTTTTTGAAAAAAATATTTTTTCCGCTTACGCGCTCACTCTCAAACCCCTCCAGCACACGGGAGTCATTTTTTTATTTACCGCTTCGGCGTTTAAGGGTTAAGCGATAATAGAATTGGCGATCGACAGACGCGAACATCGACTCTCAATCCCAGGACTGGCAGTGAAGCCCCAGACCACCCCCGCCACCGCAAGAGATATAAGTATATGCCGCCTCCCACCTGAAAAAGAGAGAAAAACTGACCGACCCGACCCGAAAAAAATCTGCAAAAGTGGCAACATTAAGTGTTCCCCGGGAAAGACAATGCCCGTGAAGGAACATTCAAATAGGAATATTGATATCGGATATCTGCACAGACTCGTAAATAAGAAGAATGGAGGATTCCTTTGCCTTCTTGTCTTTGATTCCAATTCCTGTAAAGGGGAGAGATATCTGCGCGATCTTAGGTGTATTGAAATGAATGTATAATAGAGTATCGTTGCTCATGTTAATTCTTTTTTTTACAATGAAATTTCGGAATCGTGTGAGAACATAGGGTAGGTAAGAAAAATGCGCCGTATTAATTGATAAAATGAATCAATAATCCAATTATTAGGGAAAAACTCTCTATCACGAGAGTATATATCATGTTCTAAAGGGTCCACAATAATACAAAGTGTAAAAAGTCCGTGTATAATTTTGAAGACTTTACAGAAAGCTTTCGAACCCTTCCCTGGGTTCATCTTCAGACCAAATGAACAATAAGTTACGACAAGTACAGAGGTAAATTTAAAAAACAAGAGTCATTGAAGATCGTTGACAATTATTTATTTATCAGTGACTGAATAATATTCTAACAAAAAAAAAAAGAAAGAGGAACCTAAAGGAAACGCCACATAAATAAATAAATAAACAAAATTAAACATGGAAACCACAAATTATGAGATGAAATAAAGAGGCATCTACACACAAAAAAGGATGGTAATGAAGGAAAGAGCAAATTATTAAGTGGTGGCCATATTTGCCTACATGATACAGGATCGGTGACGCTGTGAACTTTTTTGACGAGGCCCTGTCCACAGGTACGAGCTCAGAAATGGAAGCAGCTCTTCTGCATGTCTTCAGGGCCACTGCAAAGTCTGCAGCTGAAAAACCTGATAACTTGGCTATTATTATGGACTGTTGTATGGCCATTGAAAAGGGACTTCAAGGATGGAAAGTATATCAGTTACGAGAGCAGCACCATATGGATGAGGGCCTTGATTCAACGGCCGTGCAAGATTTTGAAATGGTTTACAGGCTTTTACCATCTGAGAAAACGAGGCAACATCCAAACAATGCCAAGGAAAAGCAAGCAAAGTGGAGAACTAAGCCAGACTGACAAATAGGCCGATATCCTTAGAGCCTTTAGAAACTTGTCCCATGTTATACACCCAGAGAGGCACAGAGGCTGCCTGAAATATTACAAGAAGCTTTCCAGGCGTTATTTAAAGGATGTAGACAATCTAAAAACTGCTCTTACGGATGAAGAAAAGCAAAGGTCATGTGATAGAAACCATCGGCATGAAATGAACAGTAATGTTGACCCAATGCCGATAGCTCAGCAGCAAAGGTCTCTAAGCATCCACAATTTCATCGGTGAGCAGCAGCTGGAGCGATTACTTAGTGAGCAGCAGCGGAGAGCGAATACATCGTGTGCAGCAACAGCTGGAGCGATTCAGCACCTGGAGCGATACATCGTGAGCATTCAGCACCTGGAGACGATTACATCGTGAGCAGCAGCTGCTGGAGCGATTACATCGTGAGCAGCAGCACCTGGAGCGATTACATCGTGAGTGATTTTATATCTTGAGGAGCAGCAGCGATTTCATGGTGAGAAGCGGCAGCAGCACGCAACGCGATTTCATCTCCATTTCTTCCAAAACCTTTTCAAATACTGCCTTTTCAGCCTCAAGGATTTGTATTAATCTTTCTTGCTCCTTCATGAGATGGTCCTTCATTGAGCTTGTTTCTCCTCAGACCATTGTTGACTTGCCTCACGTTTTCCGCTTCCTTTTCATTATACTTTTTGTTCAATTTCTTCAAAGCCTTGGTCAGTTTTTAGCTTTCATCTGTGAGGTCTTGTATTATCCTTTCTCGCTCTTCTCTCTGACGATCCTTCTCTGCACACTGTTTTTCAAGTCTATCACATTTACGGACCTTTTTCTTCATGTTTTTAATTTCCTCCCTCTTTTCCTTCAATTCCTCACCAACATTTTCGTTTACACATTGTTTATCAGTGCATTTCCTTCGGATTTCTTCCAAATCCTTACTCTTTCCCTCCTTGTCATCTCCAGTTGTCTTCGTGTTTTCTAGTTCCTCGATTTTGACGATCCTTCGCCGAACAATCTTTTTCAACTTTCTCACAGTTTTTTTTTGGGCTTTTTCTTTGCTCTTTTTCTTACGAGGTTTTTGCGTTTTCCCCCGTTTTAGAAAAGTTTCACCTCCTTTAGCTGGGCTTGGTAACTCTTGGAGCTTTTGTTCTTCACCGGATTTTTCCTTTTTCTTCGGCTCCTCTTCTTGTCTGTCAGCCTGATTGTCCCTCTTGGATTCAGTTACCGAAGAGTTAGTTAATTCGCGGGGTTTAATTGTCACATTCCGTCCATGGACTTTCTTAGAAGTGCCAGTTGTCCTCGTAGCTTTGTCAAGTTCATCATGGCGGGCGCCACATTCATCAACATCCCGACGTTCTTTCTTATAGCGTAGTATAATCTCTATGCCTGCGATGCCAGCAACCGCGATTTCATCTCCATTTCTTCCAAAACCTTTTCAAATACTGCCTTTTCAGCCTCCAAGGGATTTGTATTAATCTTTCTTGCTCCTTCATGAGATGGTCCTTCATTGAGCAGTCTTTCTCCTCAGACCATTGTTGACTTGCCTCACGTTTTCCGCTTCCTTTTCATTATACTTTTTGTTCATTTCCTTCAAAGCCTTGGTCAGTTTTAGCTTTTCATCTGTGAGGTCTTGTATTATCCTTTCTCGCTCTTCTCTCTGACGATCCTTCTCTGCACACTGTTTTTCAAGTCTATCACATTTACGGACCTTTTTCTTCATGTTTTTAATTTCTTCTCTCTTTTCCTTCAATTCCTCACCAAGTTTTTCGTTTTCACATTGTTTTTCAGTGTATTTCCTTCGGATTTCATCCAAATCCTTACTTTCCCTCCTTCTCATCTTCAAGAAGTTGTATTCGTTTTTCTAGTTCCTCGATTTGACGATTCTTCGTCGAACAATCTTTTTCAACTTTCTCACAGTTCTTGGCTTTTCCGCTCTTTTCTTACGAGGTTTGCGTTTTCCCCGTTTCAGAATAGTTTCACTTCCTTTAGCTGGGCTTGGTAACTCTTGGAGCTTTTGTTCTTCACCCGATTTTTCCTTTTCTTCAGCTCCTCAATTGCTTGTCTGTCAGCCTGATTGTCTTCTTGATTCAGTTACCGCAAAGAGTTACTTAATTCGCGGGGTTTAATTGTCCCAATTCCGTCCATGGCATGGACTTTGTTAGAAGTGCAGTTGTCCCTCGTCGCTTCTCGAGGGGGAGTCATCATGGCGGGCGCCATTCCTCAACATCCCAACGTTGTTTCTTATGGTTCCGATCAAAATCCCGAAGCTTAAAATCCCGAATGTCAAAATCCTAAACTTAAAACCCCCGTTAAACCGCAATCCCGAATGAAATAAATCCTGAATTATCAAAATCCCGAATCTTAAAATCCCGAATTATCATAATCCCGGTAAATTATCCTTTGTCTTAACCACCTCTCTCTCCCTCCTCTTGTACGAGCTTGGGGCAATTACCACTTTAGGCTTCTTGTAACGATGTCTTTTAGTTTAGTCTGTTCCTATGTTATCATAAAGTCACTTATCGCATAATTGGTGAGTTTCAAAAAGAGCAGCAGCCCACGTAATGAATGAATGTGAACGCATTCTGCGAGGCAAGTCTTGTCCAAAAAGAAAAAAATGTGTTATCCGTCGTGAAGAAAGGATACAAAATATAGTTAATGATCGTGAAAACCGACCAGATCTTATGAACTATCTTCGGGCTATTGCTCATAATCTTTCATTTTAAAATATTTCCATATTCTAGTTTTAAATGTTTTAATGTATTCTCAATGATTCAAATACTGTTTGTAAAGGTGTTGAAATAAAGGTATTTCTTCTTTTTCTTTTTTGTTTTAAGTTTCCCCACAAGTTAATCCTTTAATGATGTCGGACAAATCCATGGTTTCCTTGCATATGGGACAATTACTGGTAATTTCAGACAAACGAATATATGAAAAGAGAGAGAGAGAGAGAGCGCTGGCAATGGCCTACAAACAAAAACAAACAAAATAAAATAAAGCCATATTCAGTAAAATACTGAATAAGAAGATAGAACGAATAACAAATACTAAGTAAAATTTGTACAGGGTGTGTAAGGGGTATGTAATTGAAATTATATAACATATTGTAAATCGCCTAGATAGATAGGGAATTACACAAAAAAGAGAGAGAGAAAAGAAAGAAAGAAACTAAAAAAAAGAAAGAGAGAAAAAAAATTAAGGAATGGAGAATGGCTATAGTTTTCGGGATTCTGATCTTTCTGGAATCTAAATTTCGGGATTCTGATAATTCAGGATTTTAATACATTCAGGATTTTAAGTTTCGGGATTTTGACATTTAGGATTTTAAGATTCGGGATTATGAACCAACCCCTTTCTTATATACCTCCAGTTAGGAGTCCATTATCGTTAAGAATTTTACAGTAAATTTTAATGGATTATCTCTGTCCATTTTCAAGAGCTGGACAGCTTGCTATGTATCGAATTGAATTGAATATCGAGTTAGGCCAATTACTGGGACCAATGAAATCATTCAGCGCTGATAGGTCAACTGAGAGTAGAAAGGTCTGAAAGTTTGTAACAGGAGGAAAACCTCAAAGCGGTTGCACTGAATCAATTGTCAGGAGAGGGTGGAAAGTAAAGTAGAAGGAGGATATGAATGGAGGTACAGTCAAAAAGGAGTGAAAGGGGTAGCAGCTAGGGGACCGAGGGCCCGTTCAAAGAACCTTTTAAGTAATACCTATAGTACATTCGCATCAACCGTGCATTTGATGTCTAAGCCAGTCCCTTACGACGCTCCTGATTGGCTGATATACCAATCACAGGGCTGGAAACTCTCAGTCTCTCTCGAGAGTTCACTTTTAATCAATTAATACGGCGCAATTTTTTTACCTACCCTATGTTCTCACACGATTCCGAAATTTCATTGTAAAAAAAGAATTAACATGAGCAACGATACTCTATTATACATTCATTTCAATACACCTAAGATCGCGCAGATATCTCTCCCCTTTTACAGGAATTGGAATCAAAGACAAGAAGGCAAAGGAATCCTCCATTCTTCTTATTTACGAGTCTGTGCAGATATCCGATATCAATATTCTTATTTGAATGTTCCTTCACGGGCATTGTCTTCCCGGGGACCTTAATGTTCCCCTTTTTGCAGATTTTTTTCGGGTCTCGTCATTTTTCCCGCTCTTTTTCAGGTGGGAGGCGGCATATACTTATATCTCTTGCGGTGGCGGGGTGGTCTGGGGCTTCACTGCCAGTCCTGGGATTGAGAGGTCGATGGTTCGCGTCTGTCGATCGCCAATTCTATTATCGCTTAACCTTAACGCCCGAAGCGGCTAAATAAAAAAATGACTCCCGTGTGCTGGAGGGGTTTGAGAGTGAGCGCGTAAGCGGAAAAAATATTTTTTCAAAAAAATCACAGCGCGCTTAGTTTTCAAGATTAAGAGTTCATTTTTGGCTCCTTTTTTTGTCATTGCTGAAGTTTATTATGCAACCATCAGAAATGAAAAAAAATATCATTATCATATATAAATAATGCGATATATGATAGGGCAAAAACGAAATTTCATATATAATTGTATTCAAATCGCGCTGTGCGCCAAACGGTTAGAGGTAACAAGTTACTTTTTTTTCGTTGTAATGTGCACTAAATTGCAATCATTTTGATATATAACACATTGTAAAACGATAAAAGCAACACAGAGAAAATATTATCACAAAATGATGCATGAATTCGTTAGCGCGCGGATGTAAAAAAATATTTTTTTTAAAATTCACCATAAATCGAAATATTGTTATAGAGACTTGCAATTTGTTTCAAAATGAAGATAAATGATTGAATATTACGATACTGTAAGATTTTTAGCTTACAAATGCAATTTTTGACCATTTCGAACGAGTTAAAGTTGACCGAATGTCGAATTTTTGTTTAAAAATTTTTTTTATATGCAAATATAAAAATAAAGAGAAATGCTACAACCTTTCAATATTTTTTGTTATATTGTGCATGTTTTTGCGCACATTTTCATATATAAAACTCAAAAAAAAGCGTAATATGAAAAGGCTCAAATATTAGGAGAATGTGACCTACGCGTTTCCGAGATTTTCGGCCGAGAATCGGCGCGCGGACGGAATAAAAATAATATTTTTATTTTTCAAATATTCACCATAAATCGAGATATTGTTCTAGAGACTTGCAATATGTTTAAAATGAAGATAAATGATTAAATATTACTAGACAGTAAGATTTTTATGTTACAAATGCGTTTTTTTACCATTTCAGTTGAGTCAAAGTTGACCAATCGTAGTTTTTTTTTCGTATTTACTTATCGATTTTATATGCAAATATTTCAAAAATAAGAAATGCTACAACCTTCCAATATTTTCGTTATATTTTGCATGTTTTTGCGCACATTTCCATATATAAACCTTTTAAAAAAGCGTAATATGAAAAGGCACAAATATTAGGAGAATGTGACCTACGCGTTTCCGAGATTTTCGCGAGAATCGGCGCGCGGACGGAATAAAAATATTCTTTTCAAATATTCACCATCAAATCGAGATATTGTTCTAGAGACGTTGCCATTTGTTTTAAAATGAAGATAAATGATTGAATATTACTAGACTGTAAGATGTTTATGTTATAAATGGCGTCTTTTGACCTTTTCGGTTGAGTCAAAGTTGACCGATTGTAGTTTTTTTCGTACTTATCGTACTTTATATGCAAATATTTCAAAAATGAGAAATGCTACAACCTTTCCAATATTTTTTGTTATA
>NC_061108.1:11823430-11848430 GCF_015104395.2 Macrobrachium nipponense
TATAGGAGGCAAGTTAAATGTAGTCGCAGATGCCCTTAGTAGAAGTTTTTATGATACGGAAGGATTTCAAGTTGGGGTGGTTACTAGTGATTCTATACAATGGGATATCAGTCTCACAGAGCAAAGGCAAGATGAAGATGAAATTTTGGGCAGACACAAAAGCGTTCCTCAGAGAGGAATCAGTCAGGAAAGGTTAGAATTTACCTTTTTCAGGCTTTGAATTGAAGGTAATCTGTTGGTCAGGAAAATTAAAGTGGTGAAATAAATGTCAAAAATTCTGGGCAATGTAACTGAAACAACTATCTAGACAGGAAAGAAAGAGAGAGAAAGAGCGAGAGAGAGAGACGGAGAGAGAGTTTATTGGGTGTCATTCAGTTTTCACGGGCAGTGCCGGGTTGTGCAGTGTGTGCGTACCCACACACACAAACACACACACACACACAAACAAACTGATCTATTACTTGTTTCCTGAGAAGAGAATGAACCTCCTAATCGTGGAATTGAAGAGAATATGTTTGTAGAGCAGTTAGCGATGGCCTCCACACCAGCGATATTCCTTATATATACAAACTGCCGAATGTAATCCTCCCCATAAAAAGAAGATATCAAACAGGAAGCGTACTTTTAAAATGATCTGACTGATCCCTGGCACAGAACACACTTTCTCACATTTTCTGTTTATCGTCAAGTTCCAAATGTGATTCTGTTGGAGAAGTGGTCTTCCATCCACTTTGGTCGAGATACTTCTTTGTTTTCTAATGGTTTCAGATTAGTCCCACTGGATTTATACTATCCGATTTCGGGCTTTATTGCAACTGGTTTCTCTGTTATGTGGCTGTTTTGAAACTCCAAAGACTGCGCACCCTTAAAACTTAGAGAGCCTTTCTGTTTTCACGATTTTGTCTCCAGTCTAGACTCTTGACTAACACAGACAGAATTAACAGAACCTTTACATTTGTTGCAGTGATTTTATCACAAAAGGGTTAAAATGCACTTATGCTGCCACTGAATTTCATACTTCAATTACTGGGAAGTTCTTACTTGTTCGAACGACGTAAATAAAAAAATCCCAATGATATCATTTTTATCAAGAAAAAAATTATCTAATTAGTACTAATCCTCTAAGTAGTAATAATCCCATCATCATCAACAAGAGTATAAAAATAGAGTTCTCGGTGAAAGTAGATGCGTCCATATTGCATGAGCATTCCCTATAGAATTGTAGTATTTTCGAATATCTTGATAAGAGGAACATGGAACTATGCTGTACGGGCCATGGATGATGTTTTCCAGCTTCCCGCTGCCTGTAGTTTAATATTAGTGAATATCTATTTTTAGGAGAAAATCTACTTCTGACGTAATGTACGTATCTGTAGTAGAGCAGATGCCTGCACCTTTATCACTTAAGTTAATTTTAATGTATTTGCAAACGAATACTCTTTGAATTTTTGAACAGTAACTGTTGCCACACCTTTTCAAGAATTTTAATCGTATTTTTTTCAATAGCCAAATTGTAAATAATCCTTTTTTAATCGAGTCATTCCAGTGGTGAAAATTCTGTCGAAAAATTATTCTATAAATACAGCTGAAAACAAATTCGTCTTCAATATTTTCACTTGTACTCTCTACTTTATCTTCCCGCAATTCATTATAAATCTTGACTTTCAAATTCGAATTTTACTTATTGGTACGATATCAGTGCCTAGACTTTTTATTAAAAACAATAAGCCGTATATTAGAATTACGTCATATGATGATTTTGAAAGAACAGAATCATGCTAAAAGTCAAGATCTACAGCACAGCGTTAAGACCAGTGTTAATGTATGGATCGGAAACATGTGCTCTAAGAAGACCAGAGGAAGTAAAACTTAAGAGAACAGAGTTGAGAATGCTGAGGTGGATCATGGGAATATCGCTGCTTGAGAGATTGGAAAATGACGAAACAAGAAGAAGGGCAGGCTTAGTAAAGATTACAGAGGTGATAAGAGAGGCACGATTCAGATGGCATGGGCATGTGTTGAGGATGGATGACGGTGAGGAAGGGAAGAGGGTTTGGGAGGAACCTGTTACAGGAAGAAGATCGAGAGGGTGACAGAGAAATAGATGGCGAGAAAAAGAGAAGGAATATATGGAGAGAAGAGGTTCGGTGGAGGATGATGCCTTTGATAGAAGGCAGTGGACAAAGGCGCATCAGGTAACAGACCCCTTAACTTAGAGATAACGGTAGAAAAGAAGAAGAAGAGAAGAAGAAGAAGAGGAAGACAGTTTATGGGATATTTTACAATAGGTGGTCAATTCGAGCTATAAGTAACACATTGTCAACGAGGTGGTCGCCTGTCAATTAGTCTTTAGTGCCATGTCACAACTACACGTGATAAGATACAGGGTGAAAATATAGAAAAAAATGCAATATACCAACATATCTAAGATTGTGGCATTACTAAAAGAAATTCGATCGTATAGCGCGAGAAGATAATTTGTTCTCCCCAACCTGGAAACCGTTAGGGTAACTGTGTCATAAATTTGCTTACTCAGATAACACATGGGAATTTATTTCTTACTGCAAAGCCTCAGTGGCTAATTGATTAATAAATTCCTTGTTAGAAAAGCATGTGATTATTTTTCAAAAGTTATGAACTTGTAGTGTATGTGGCTAGCTTTCCTCTTTCATTCGTAAAGTTATGGAACATTGCTTGGCAGGTAAACATGTCTTTATAATGATCTAGTTACCTAAATATAAGCCATAAATTTTTTGCACGAGAGAAATATGTATGTATAGTAAACATATATATATATATATATATATATATATATATATATATATATATATATATAATATATATATATATATATATATAGAGAGAGAGAGAGAGAGAGAGAGAGAGAGAGAATTATCACATCACCGTGATTCATATTTACGCATTAAGCAAAAAATGCCCTTTAATATCTATTTCCCTGTACCTCGGGATTAATATTTTTCAGTATGTTAACCCCGGGGGAATTTTCTTGGGTGATAACAAATTCGCCAGCCTGAGAGCCGACGAAATTATTATCAACTAAAAATTCCCCTTCATTTAACATATATGAAAATATATTAATTCTGAGGTAGAGCGAATTAGATAATAAAGGCCATTTCTAGTTTAATTTGTATATATGAATCATGGTGATGTGATCACACTCATAATTATATATATATATATATATATATATATATTATATATATATATTATATATATATATATATGGAGCTATATATATATATATATATATATATATAATATATATTATATATATGATATATATATATTTATATTCATATATATTGCTAAAAACTTTCCAAGCAACCCGCCTCCCAAATCTTTACATAAAATAAATCAAATCAAATAATAAACATGCTTTCCCTTAGTACTGACTGTCAAGGAAGTGTGTTGTAACTCTTGGCCTCTCCCTACATCTTTTAATTGCATTTTGTCTCTCTCTCTCTCTCCCTGACCACGTGACTGCCCAAAGAAGGTCGGTTTCAGAAAACACAAACCCTTGGCCTTGAAAAGTGAGAAGTGGGAATTTGAGAAGTGGGGGCGGGCCGAACACATCAAGCGAACATTTTGATCCACAAAAGTGCATCAGATAGCTTGATCCTATAACAAAAATAGGAAGAAATTAGAAGCAGAAGGTATAAAAGGACCAACGCGAGTAACATGAGAGGAAGAGACACCCTGGAAGCTGATAGGGAAGCATCACCCTTTTGTATTTCCCGCCTCCATGTGGCCCCATTTTGACACACCTCCTGGTTCTCTTGTTGAACCAAAAGACAACTTACACTGAGGCCTTTAATTAAGTCCTCCTCCAACCCTATTCTACCTACCAGTATTCCATATCCTTGGCTTCCAGTCCACTGTCAACACAACGTTGAAATAATAAGTGCTTTTCTTGTTGGAAGTTGTATGTCCATTGGCACCTTCAAGTGCACTGACTTGTCCTATACTTCATACAGTGGGCCTTTTCTGTCCTTAATTTGTAAACCTCTTCATTACAGAGGGAACCTTAGATATGGATCTCGCCCTTCATTTGTGCCCTTGTGTGTGTCGTAGACCCATGGCACCAATAATTCTGCAGTCCTTATCCCTGTAATTTGATTGTTACACAATCGCAGCTCCCAATGTCTACTAGGTGAGGTCTCTAGTCCCAGTGTCCCCTGGAGCTCAGATAAGACCATGAAACCAGCAACCTCACCCCCCCACCAGGTGAGGTTTCCAGTCCAAGGCCCTCCCACCAATCTGAACACCCTCAAACACAGTCACAGCTGCCATTGTCACAAGGAGCTCAAATAATGGTATGGAACCAGCAACCTCACCCCTACAAGGTGAGGTTTCCAGTCCAAGGACCTCCCACCATCTAAACTCCCTCGCACACAGTCACAGCTGCCGTTGTCCAAAGATGCTCAAATAATGGTATGGAACGTCCAAAGATGCTCAAATAATGGTATGGAACGTCCAAAGATGCTCAAATAATGGTATGGAACCAGCAAAATCACCCCTCATGAGGTGAGGTTTCCAATCCCGGGACTTACCACCATCTGAATTCCCTCAAACACAGTCACAGCTGCCATTGTCCCCAGGAACTCAAATAAGGGTATGGAACCAGCAACCAAACCCCCACAAGGTGAGGTTTCCATTCCCAGGACCTCCGACCATTTGAACTCCATCACACAGTCACAGACGACATTGTCCCTAGATGCTCATATGAGGGCACGGAACCTGAAACCCACCCCCCATAAGGTAAGCTTTCCAGTCCTAGGCTCTCCCACCATCTGGATTCCTTAAAACAGAGTCATAGCTGCCATTGTCCCAAGGAGCTCAAAATAAGGGCATGGAACCAGCAACCTCACCCCTCAGAAGGTGAAGTTTCAAGTCCCAGGCCCTACCACCATCTGAACTCCAGTAGACTATCACAGCTGCCGTTGTCCAAAGGAGCTCAAATAAGGGCACGGAACCAGCAACCTCACCCCCAACAAGGTGCAATTTCTAGTCCAAGGACCTCGCACCATCTGAACTCTAGTAGACAGTCACAGCTGCCGTTGTCCCATGGAGCTGAAATAAGGGCATGGAACCAATAACCTTACCCCCCACAAGGTGAGGTTTACATTCCCAGACCTGCCTACCATCTGAACTCTAGTAGACAGTGACAGCTGCTGTTGCCCCAAGGAGCTCACATAAGAGCATGGAACCAGCAACCTCAACCCCCCAAAAGTAGAGGTTTCCAGTCCAGGGACCTCCCGCCATCTATAAGCCAAAAAACAGGCACAGCTGCCATTGTCCCAAGGAGCGCAAATAATGGTAAGAAACCAGTTACCTCACCCCCCCCCCCCACAACGTGAGGATTCCAGTTCCAGGCCCTCCAACCATCTGAACTCCAGTAGACAGCCACAGCAGCAATTGTCGCAGGGAGCTCAAATAAGAGTATGGAACTAGTTACAATACCCCCACAAGGGGAGATTTCCTCTCCCAGGACCTCCTACTATATGAACTCCCTCAAACACAGTTACAGCTACCATTGTCCCAAGGAGCTGATATAAAGGCATGAAACATGCAACCTCAACCCTCACAAGGTGAGGTTTCCAGTCTCAGGCCCTCCCACCATCTGAACTACCTGAAACTGTCACAGCTCCCATTGTCCCCAGGAGCTCAAATAAGGGTATGGAACCAGCAATCTCACCCCCACCAGGTGAGGTTTCCAGTCCCAGTCCCTCCCACCATCTGAATGCCCTCAAATAAATAAGGGTATGGAACCAGCAATCCTCAAACCCCAACCAGGTTGAGGGTTTCCAG
Organism: Macrobrachium nipponense; assembly: GCF_015104395.2. Classification (NCBI taxonomy): domain Eukaryota; kingdom Metazoa; phylum Arthropoda; class Malacostraca; order Decapoda; family Palaemonidae; genus Macrobrachium; species Macrobrachium nipponense. The sequence goes on from NC_061108.1 coordinate 11,829,260, forward strand.
TTCCCAGTCCCTCCACCATCTGAAACTCCCTTCAAACAAATAAGGGTTATGGAAGGAACCATCAAACCTTCACCCCCACCAGGTGAGGTTTTCCAGTCCAAGTCCCATCCCACCAGCTGAATGCCCTCAAAACAAATAAGGGTATGGAATCCAGGCAACCCTCAACCCCACCCAGGTTTGATGGTTTCCAGTCCCAGTCCCATCCCACCATCTGAATGTGCCCTCAAACAAATAAGGGTACGAAAATTGGCGAACCTCACCCCACCAAGGTGATTGTTTTCCAGTACCCAGTTCCTCACCACCATCTGAACTCCCTCAGAAACAAATAAGGGTACCGGAACAAGTAAACCATCCACCCCCACCAGGTGAGGTTTCCAGTCCCAGTCCCTCCCAACCATCTACCAATGCCATCAAACCAAAATAAGGGTATGGAAACCGGGGCAACCTCACCCCCCACCTAGGTGATGTTTCTTCCAGTCCCAGTCCCCTCCACATACTGAATGCCCTCAAGAAAACAAATAAGGGTACGGAACGAGAGTAACCTCACGACCCCCACCAGGTGAGGTTCACGTTCCCAGTCCCGCCCCACCCCCATCTGAATGCCCTCAAACAAAAAAATAAAGGGTACGAAAATGGCAACCTGCACCCCACCAGGTGTATGTTTTCCATGTCCCAGTTCCTCCCCACCATCTGAACTCCCTCAAACAGTCCACAGTTCCCATTGTCCCACCAGGAGCTCCAAATAAGGGTATGGAACCAGCCAACCGCACCTCACCCCCCACCAGAGGGTTTCCAGTCCCAGTCCCTCCCACCATCTGAACTCCCTCAAAACAGTCACAGTTTCCTATTGGTCCCCAGGAGACTTCAAAAATAAGGTTAATGGAACCAGCAACCTCACACCCCCAACCAGGTGAGGTTTCCCAGTCCCAGTCCCTCCCACCCCCATCTCAACTACCCTCAAACTAGTTCACAAGTTACCATTGTCCCCACGGAGTTCAAATAAGGGAATGGAACCAACAACGCTCACCCCCACCAAGGTGGAGGAGGTTTCCAGTCCCAGTCCCCTCCCAACCATCTGAAACTCCCTCAAACAGTCATAGTTCCCATTGGTCCACCCCAGGAGCTCCAAATTTTGGGTATGGAACCAGCAACCTCACCCCCACCAGGTGAGGTTTCCAGTCCCAGTCCCTCCCAACCATGCTTGAACTCCCTCAAACAGTCCACAGTTCCGCCCATTGTCCCCCATGGAGCTCACAAATAAGGGTATGGAACCAGCAACCCTACACCCCCAACCAGGTGATGTTTTTCCAGTCCCCAGTTCCTCCCACCAGCTGAAACTCCCTTCAAAACACAGTCCCAGTTCCCATTGTCCCCAGCCAGGAGCTCAAATAAAGGGTATGGAAACCAGGCAAAACCTCAACCCCCACCAGGTGAGGGGTTTCCAGTCCCAGTCCCATCCCACCATCTGAAACTCCCTCAAAACAGTCAACAGTTTTTTCCCCCCCCATTGTCCCCAGGAGCTCAAAATCAAAGGGTATGGAAAACCCAGCAACCTCACCAAACCCCCACCACCAGGTGAGGTTTCCCAGTCCCAGTCCCTCACACCCCCAATCTGGAAACTCCCTCAAAACAGTCCACAAGTTCCGCCCAGTGGGTCCCAAGGAGTTCACAAAATTAAGGGAAATGGAACCAGCAAACCTCACCCCCCTACCAGGTGAGGGTTTCCAAGTCCCAGTTTCCTCCCACCGATGCTGAACGCCTCAAAACCAGGTCAACCAGTTCCCATTGTCCCCCCAGGAGCTCAAATAAGGGTATGGAACCAGCAACCTCACCCCCCACAGGTGGGGTTTTCCAGGTTTCCAGTCCCCAGTTCCTCCCCACCCATCTGAACTCCCGCAAACAGTCAACAGTTCCCATTGTTTCCCAGGAGCTCAAAATAAGGGTATAGGGAAACCAGCAACTCCTCACCTCCCCCAACCAGGTGAGGTTTTCCAGTCCCTAGTCCCTTCCCAGCACCATATGAACCTCCCTAAACCCCAAACGTCACAGTTCCCATTGTACCCCATGGAGGTCATTCAAATAAGGGTTATGGAACCAGCAACCTCACCCCCACCAGGTGAGGTTTCCAGTCCCAGTCCCTCCCACCATCTGAACTCCCTCAAACAGTCACAGTTCCCATTGTCCCCAGGAGCTCAAAATACAAGGGTAATGGAAACACCAGCAACCTCACCTCCACCAGGTGAGGTTTTCCCAGTTCCCAGTCCCCTCACCCACCATCTTGAACCTCCCTCAAACAGTCACAGTTCCCATTGTCCCCCAGGAGCTCAAAATAAGGGTATGGAACCAGCAACCTCACCCCCACCAAGGGTAGGAGGTTCCACCAGTCCAACGTCCCCGTCCCACCATATCCTGAACTCCCTTCAAACAGTCACAGTTTCCCATTGTTCCCCCAGTCCGCCCGAGGAGCTCAAATAAGGGTATGGAACCAGCAACCTCACCCCCACCAGGTGAGGTTTCCAGTCCCAGTCCCTCCCACCATCTGAACGCCCTCAAACAAATAAGGGTATGGAACCAGCAACCTCACCCCCACCAGGTGAGGTCTCCAGTCCCAGTCCCTCCCACCATCTGAACTCCAGCAGAGAGTTACAGCTGCCTTTGTCCACAGGAGCTCAGATAAGGGTATGGAACCAGCAACCTCACATCCACCTGAGCCTGGAAAATCTGCTCCATTTTTATTTATAACTGAACAAAAATGTATCAGGAAATTGCTGCTGCTGACGATGAAATCGCTGCTGCTGCTGCTGCTCACCATGAAATCGCTCCTGCTGCTGCGGACAATGAAAATATTGCTGCTGCCCACGATGAAATCGCATCTGCTTCTGCTTCTCACCATGAAATCGGTGCTGCTGCTGCTCACCATGAAAACACTCCTGCGGCTGCTCACAATGACATCGCTGGTCGCTTTTGCTGGGCCACACCATGAAAAATTGTGGTTGGCCTGCTTTGCTGCTTGGTGCCCTTCACCCACGGAAAATCCGGCGGTCGGGCTTGCCTTTGACTGCTGCTCACAACCCTGGAAAATCGTGGTTTTTGGCTTGGCTTGGCTAGTGCTTTGCTCACCCACCCCCCCCGGGAAATTCAAGGCCGGGTCCGGCTGCTGCTTGCTATTTCGCCAACACCTGGAAAACAATAAAGGCGGTTTTGGCTTTGCTTTGCCTGCTTTGGCTGGCTCACCCAAACGAAATCGTGGTTGCTGCTGCTGCTGCTCACCAAGGAATCGTGGTTGCTGCTGCTGCCGCTTCTTACCAGGAAATCCCTGCTGCTCATCAAAATATAATAGCTCCAGTTCCTGCATCTGCATACGATATAATTGCTCCAGGTGCTGGTACGCCTCAAGAATTACTCGCTCCAGCTTGTGCTTCTCATGATCTAATTGCTCCAGCTGCTGCTGCTCACGATCTAATTGCCTTAGCCGTTGCTGCAGACGATGTAATCGCTCCTCCGCCTGTTGCCGCTCCCAATGTAACTGCTCCAGCTCCTGCTGCTCAAAATGTATTCGCTCCCGCTTCAGCTCACTAAATAATCGCTCCAGCAGCTGCTCACCATGAAATTGTGGTTGCTGCTGCTGCTGCTCACCCTGGAATCGTGGTTGCTGCTGCTGCTGCTCACCACGAAATCGCGGTCGCTGCTGCTGCTGCTCACCCTGAAATCGTGGTTGCTGCTGCTGCTGCTCACCAAGAAATCGTGGTTGCTGCTGCTGCTGCTCACCAAGGAATCGTGGTTGCTGCTGCTGCCGCTTCTTACCAGGAAATCCCTGCTGCTCATCAAAATATAATAGCTCCAGTTCCTGCATCTGCATACGATATAATTGCTCCAGGTGCTGGTACGCCTCAAGAATTACTCGCTCCAGCTTGTGCTTCTCATGATCTAATTGCTCCAGCTGCTGCTGCTCACGATCTAATTGCCTTAGCCGTTGCTGCAGACGATGTAATCGCTCCTCCGCCTGTTGCCGCTCCCAATGTAACTGCTCCAGCTCCTGCTGCTCAAAATGTATTCGCTCCCGCTTCAGCTCACTAAATAATCGCTCCAGCAGCTGCTCAAGATGAAATTGTGGATGCTTAGACCTTTCTTGCTGAATTATCGGCATTGGGTCAACATTACTGTTCATTTCATGCCAATGGTTTCTATCACATGACCTTTGCTTTTCTGCATCCATAAGAACAGTTTTAGATTGTCTACATCCTTTAAATATCTCCTGGAAATCTTCTTTTAATATTTCAGGCATGTCTCTGTGCCTCTCCCCTTTTCCATTGTATTTCATCACCAGTTCTTCCAAAACCTTTTCAAATACTGCCTTCTCAGCCTCAAGGATTTGTATTGATCTTTCTTGCTCCTTCATGAGATGGTCCTTCGCTGAGCAGTCTTTTTCAAGCCTTTCATATTGACTGGTCTTTCTCCTCAGACCATTGTTGACTTGCTTCAGTTCACTGACTTCCTCGCGCAGCCTCACGTTTTCCGCTTCCTTTTCATTATACTTTTTGTTCATTTCCTTCAAATCCTTAGTCAGTTTTATCTTTTCATCTGTGAGGTCTTGTATTATCCTTTCTAGCTCTTCTCTCTGACGATCCTTCTCTGCACACTGTTTTTCAAGTCTATCACATTTACGGACCTTTTTCTTCCTGTTTTTAATTTCCTCCCTCTTTTCCTTCAATTCCTCACCAACATTTTCGTTTACACATTGTTTTTCAGTGTATTTCCTTCGGATTTCTTCCAAATCCTTACTCTTTCCCTCCTTCTCATCTCCAAGTTTTATTCGTGTTTCTAGTTCCTCGATTTGACGATCCTTCGCCGAACAATCTTTTTCAACTTTCTCACAGTTCTTGGGCTTTTTCGCTCTTTTCTTACGAGGTTTGCGTTTTCGCCGTTTTAGAATAGTTTCACCTCCTTTAGCTGGGCTTGGTAACTCTTGGAGCTTTTGTTCTTCACCGGATTTTTCCTTTTTCTTCGGCTCCTCCTCTTGTCTGTCAGCCTGATTGTCCTTCTTGGATTCAGTTACCGAAGAGTTACTTAATTCGCGGGGTTTAATTGTCACATTCCGTCCATGGACTTTGTTAGAAGTGCCAGTTGTCCTCGTAGCTTTGTCAAGTTCATCATGGCGGGCGCCACATTCATCAACATCCCGACGTTCTTTCTTATAGCGTAGTATAATCTCTATGCCTGCGATGCCTGCAATTCCAGTCAGTAACCAACTACTCGAACACAATAAACAAATACTTATACCTCCAGTTAGGAGTCCATTAACAAAAGTTATAATTTTTTGGTTTGCCATTTATCTAACATATTTTCGCTTCCCACCTCACTGCAAGGTTAACTTCAAAAAATGCCACATGATCCAAATTTCCCAATTTGACGCCGCTTTGGAGAATTCCGGATTTTGTCCTGGAGTCACAAAGAAGCCGATTGATTCTAAATGCCTCTGGAACCCTTCAGAGTCTTCAAGGAGCTGAAAGGAATCCAGCTTCACGAATTCAGTACATGCAAGAAATGATACCAATAATACTTCTATTCAATTGAATTTTTCCGGACCAAGCTATTACGTATATGCAAGAAATGATACCAATAACACTTCTATTTAATTGAATTTTCCAGGACCATGCTATTAAGTACCCCAAGAAATGATCACCAATAATACTTCTATTCAATTGAATTTTTCCGGGCCCATGCTATTAAAGGGATATACTGGTTTGGTTTAGAAAAGTAGTTAAAATTATGTAATTCGCATTAACTATCTAATATAACACGTATATATCATTATAACATTTTCTCTGTTTTCCTTAATCTGGTTGGTCTTTTATACTAAGTTAGGAAACATTGAACGAAATAAGTTTTAACTTGTACTATACAGTTTTTTCTCCTTTTGTCTTTCTTCTCCATGAAAGGAATTCTCCGAATGTTACGGCTGCTGGAGGAAACTGAGGAACGAGCTTTTGAAACCTACGTTCATTCTGCTGTAATTTTAATGTCCGTCGAAATGGGCTGTAATCGTATCTTCTACCTTGGTCTACAAAGCCAGGCGGTTAAAAGTTGCAGTGAATTTAAAGCATTTACAATCTTGCATAAGAATTAGAAATTATTATTTTGTTTATGCTCTTGAGAAAAAGATCGTTTGATATCTTCTTCCGTATCTTTGCAGAGGTGCTTTTTGGACGAAAGTCCTCGTCAGCCGGAAATTCAACGGGAAAAATAAATACTTAGCAGCAAATCTGTGCCAGCATAAGCATCAAGAAGAAACTGCCTCCGGGAACTTGTCATCATTCCGCAATTTTAAAGAACTCATTTAAACTTTACGCGAACTGTAAGTAGAGTAGATTTGTGGTGAAACTTGCAATGGACGAAACGAGCCTCTTAAAAACCACGGAGAACTACTAACACCCGGCAAGTAAGTGTGTCCAACCGGGGTAGTACTGGGAGAGAGAGAGGGGAAGGTGGGCATCCATTTGGAAGAAAGAAAATTCGTGAAACGTGAAGAGCAAGATACCTGACGAGTCTAGCGCCATATGACGTATTCTATAAGAGAAGCAGCTAGGTCTATATGTTACAGTAAGATTGTGAAACCAGGGTTTTCACGAAATCCCTGAAATTTTCAGGGAATTCGTGAAATCACCAATTCACTAATAGGAGCATATGGTTCCCGAGGGGCTAGATGAATTCCTGTTTCGCCCTGTTTAGTACTATAGCCCTTCAGGATCGGACGTCCCTAAGTGAATTGGTGATTTCCCGAATTCCCTGAAAATTTCAGGGATTTCTCCTTGGTTTCAGGGTCTTACGCACAATGATTTTATTATCGTAGATATCTAAAGCTAAAATCGTTTACGATACCTGGCGCTTAACAAAATTCCATTACAATGACCCAAACGTATCATAAAATTCGAAAACTGCTTCACACTAAGTCATGTTATTTAATATGACAAATCTGTAGTCTTATAGTCTCATTTATCGATATAATTATCGTTAAGAATTTTACAGTAAATTTTAATAGATTATCTCTGTCCATTTTTAAGAGCTGGACAGCTTGCTATGTACCGAATTGAATTGAATATCGAGTTTAGGCCAATTACTGGGACCAATGAAATCATTCAGCGCTGATAGGTCAACTGAGAGTAGAAAGGTCTGAAAGTTGTAACAGGAGGAAAACCTCAAAGCAGTTGCACTATGAATCAATTGTCAGGAGAGGGTGGAAAGTAAAGTAGAAGGAGGATATGAATGGAGGTACAGTAAAAGGAGTGAAAGGGGTAGCAGCTAGGGACCGAGGGCCCGTTGCAAAGAACCTTAAGTAATACCTATAGTAGATTCGCATCAACCGTGCATTTGATGTCTAGGCCAGTCCCTTACGACGCTCCTGATTGGCTGATATGCCAATCACAGGGCTAGAAACTCTCAGTCTCTCCCGAGAGTTCACATAGGCAGGATGTATATTCCACCTCTACTGAGGGATACTTTTGAAAGACGTATCCCTTAGGAGAGGTGGAACATAGATCCTACTCATGTGAACTCTCTCGAGAGAATGAGAGTGACCTGCCCTGTGATTGGCTTATCAACAGCCAATCAGGAGCATCATAAGGGACTGGCCTAGACGTCAAATGGACGGTTGATGTGAATCTACTGTAGCTCAGTGCATCTGTGAAAAAAAAAAAAAAAAAAAAAAAAAACTGGAATAAAACCAAAATCCTGGAATGTACAGTTCTCGGCAGCAACCCGGTCTGGAAGCGCACCACGATCCAGACGCTTTTGTTAGGCTTGATTTGCTGTTGATGTGTTTGTGTGGCTGAGACACAACAGAGCTGTTTCCCAGTACTGAGCCAAAAGGCTTTTGATCTATTGTTTTCCTTTTGCTATTTATGTGTTGTCGACGCTGCGTCGGGTGGTTGTTGCAGCCTCAAGGAAAGATGGCGCTCGTTAAAGTAGCTAGAGCGAAGTAGTCTGCTGTAATTTGTGAAATTATTTTGTTGGTTTCAGCCCGTAGACTTAGTAACTCATTAAACTTTACGAATTTATCATACCGAATTTCGGTATACATATGACTTACTTTCTAGGAAAGAATACTTGGGGGGTGGCGGTTAAGACATCAATGGCACCGAGGGGGTTGGGGTTGGGAATTGGGTAACAGAAAGAGAGAGAGAGAGAGAGAGAGAGAGAGAGAGAGAGAGAGAGAGAGAGAGAGAGAATTCCGGTGACAACGAGAGCTTTCAAAAGTTACGTAGGAGAGAGAGAGAGAGAGAGAGAGAGAGAGAGAATTCTTGCGGCAATGTGAGCTTTCAAAAGTTACGTAGGAGAGAAAGAGAGAGGAGAGAGAGAGAGAGAGAGAATTCCGGCGACAATGAGGGTTTCAAAAAGGTTTACAAAAGGAGAGCATGAGATAAGAGACACGAGATGAGATAGAGAACGAGGCACGCTGGGTGGAGGAGAGGAGAGAGAGATGAGCAGAATCAATTCCAACTGCAATGAGAGGTTTTAAAAGTTGCTATAGAGAGAGAAAAAAAAGAGAATTCCGCCGGCAATTATAATATATAAAATGAGAGAGAGAGAGAGAGAGAGAGAGAGAGAGAGAGAGAGATAATTCTATATATCATTTGTATCTATGAAATTTCAATACGATGAAAGATCTGACGCTATTTCCCAGAGCTTCTCAATCTCGTCAACTGATATCTTGTAACTCAGCACCTCTATCCTTTTCCTTAATCCTTCCATTTCCAACACGTTATATAAATTACCGGTGAGCTGACGGTTGTATTCTCCATATAATACCAAACCACATCAAAACAGAAACCATTCAACGCATGATGTCATTGTGGTTATGGCGATGACCAATTAACCTAAAAAATTAGGGTTAAGTAACAATTACATTATTGTGTGCAGATGCCTCTTTATTTCATCTCATAATTAGTGGTTTCTATGTTTAATTTTATTTATTTATTTATTTATTTATTCGTGATACAGCAAAACTTTGTGGCGTTTCCTTTAGGTTCCTCGTTTTTTTTTTAGAATATTATTCAGCAACTGATAAATAAATAATTGGATTACTGATTCATTTTATCAATTAATACGGCGCATTTTTCTTACCTACCCTATGTTCTCACACGATTCCGAAATTTCATTGTAAAAAAAAAGAATTAACATGGGCAACGATACTCTATTATACATTCATTTCAATACACCTAAGATCGCGCAGATATCTCTCCCCTTTTACAGGAATTGGAATCAAAGACAAGAAGGCAAAGGAATCCTCCATTCTTCTTATTTACGAGTCTGTGCAGATATCCGATATCAATATTCTTATTTGAATGTTCCTTCACGGGCATTGTCTTCCCGGGGACCTTAATGTTCCCCTTTTTGCAGATTTTTTTCGGGTCTCATCATTTTTCCGCTCTTTTCTCTTCTCGAAAAAAGGACAAAAGGTTCTTTCCAGCTGTGCTTTCCCTGAAATGGACCGTCTTTTGGGGTAAGAGGCAAATATACCTTGAAAATTACATTAGTAATAATTTGAAATGTCGTAATGACGAGGGGGTTAAGTGCTCGCCTACCGATTTGGTAGTCTGAGTTCGCTTCCCCGCTCTGCCAACACATAATCAGAGGAATGACTTGAAATGGAAGCTCCCAGTGAATGGTTTCAACCTCCCACCGCAGACCGGCCCCCCCTACCACCCCATACTGCAGCAGTAACTGATCCTGATACAGAGCCAGTGCTTTTTCATCGACATGGGGAGACGCAAACCCGCGACATCTGAGTGGCAAAAATCCACGACACTAACCACCAAACCAGCGAACCAGCCATGTTTCTAGTGGAGTCTGATTAATAATTTGCTGGAAATTGGTTATTGATATAAAGGCAGACTACCACTCACGCATAACGGAAGAGTCCAATTCTATTTCCAAACTTCAGCCATTAGCGTCCATTTTCCGCATTCTGGAAGCAACTGCGCTTTACATCTAGTGTTAAATAGCATTACTTTCCTCCGACTATTTCTACCATCAATTTCCTGTTTTTTGTTTTTCGTTCTTTGTTTTTTTTATTGACCCCAGAATTCATTGTATTTCTCTAAGCTAATGAAACCATAATTACCGGTCGAGTTTATGTCTGGGAATTCTCCTCCACCCCCACCCCCCCACCCACAAACCCCCGCGATCCAATTACAGGAAAACTCCTCCGAATTCGAAACTAACTTTCAATTTCACAAGGAATTTTCTAAGTTCGTCCTTTGCCAAGACCCCAGTCATTAAAAGGTCATCAAAATTTTTCTTTCATTTTATAACCCAATCTATTCCTAACTTTTGCTTCAAAGTTTTGATTAAAAGTCTACAACCTGGTATTCGTCGCTTCGGTCCCGAGGAATTTTGCTTAGAAGCGTTTCATGTTTTATTCAATTACAAAATAAAATAAAAAAAAATTGAAGAAGGGAGCGGATTGTTTGACTTAGCTTTCTGAGGAAAGGGAAGACGCCACGAGGTTTGGCTTAATGAAATTTCCATAAGAATAATAAAAGTCTTTGAATGCTACACTTATTTGATATGCAATAGCACTCGTTTCAAATATATCTAATTCAACCTCTCTTTCTAAATATATTCTACATATATATTTAACGTACTTTATTTCAGGGAAGATATTCTGTTTGTAATTTGTATATAAAACTAGATCAAGATTCACTTTTTTCTTTTTACGTTCTTATTGATCAAGTTAATGACTGAACTTCTTAAGCTTAGGACGTATGGAATTATATAAACACTTCTTTTAAATTTGACTGCCAAGTGATAAAATTACGTTAATCATACTCTGGAAAAAGAAAATATTTTATGATGCATTAAATTAATATGAAATCTGTAGCATCCCATTATTCATACTCTGGAAAAAGGAAATTTTTTATGATGCACTAAAAAAATGTTACAGTAAATTAAATGAATTTGAAATCTATAAAAACCCAACAAGAGGAATATGATAAAGAGAGTGCAAAAAGACAACGCATAATATGCGCAAAAAATAAAAATAAAAACACTGACATATTACAATATTTAATCTAAGGCCGTGGTGATTCTGCACGGTTGCAAAATTCATCAGATAAAACAACACGACCAACATCTCTCTGCGTTCATTCATATCTATACGCAAATGACGTCACTTAAAAGACGCGAGTAAAGGATGAATCATTTTCGCGCAATCTCCTTATTCAAATGAAATACGTATTCCCCACTGGAAAAGACTCTTCCAGCACAATGGAAACGAAGCTGGCGCCTAGAGAGCTTGGGAGCCGACCGCCCGCATAAAAAGAAAATATATAGGATTATGCTGTGTTATATTGCGTGTGGAGAGAGAGAGAGAGAGGGAGAGGCGGGAGTGTGAGCTCCTTTCTCGTTGTTATGCAGAACACAAGAAGTATTTCTGGAAAGCTTTCAAAACTTACTCTCCTTCTGCAGTGAGGTACGTCACATAGAGCTTATTCTCTCTCTCTCCTCTCTCTCTCTCTCAACGGAAAGAATACCAATGTGTACTTCTCATGTACACAGTTTCCCTTAAGTTGGTCAGTCACCCTTTTAGTTTACTGCCTCTACGTCATCCTTTATGCGCTCGCACGCACGCACGCACGCGCACACACATATACATATATATATATATATAATATATATATATATATTATATATATCATATTATATATAATATATATATATATACTATATATATATATATATATATATATATATATATATATATATATATATATCTATATATATATATATATATATATATATATACATATATATATATATTATATATAATATATATATATACATATATATATATATATATATATACATATATTATATATATATATATATATATATATATATATATATAATCAATATATATATATATATATATATATATATATATTATATATATTATAGATATATATATATATATATATATATATATATATTTATATATACGCATTTTTTCATCATACTAAACCATTCATTAAAGATGTGAAGAATTATGAGAATTACTCGCATTTTATTCAAATTACTTGATGGCGGAATAACTGAAATATGATAATGATGTTATTTTTCTACATGCATGTGAATTTCTATAATGAAAGTCTTTGTCACTCACAATAATAAATATTTTTTTAGGGGGCGCATTCCCCCGCTGCCATAAATCCTTCATTATTATCATCTTTCTGGGAAAGGCTACATTTTACTAATAACGGTTTAATAACTGTTAGTGCTGCTGGATGGTGGGCTGAATATGCACTCCTACCGTTGAATTTCTAAAAGAACTCGGAACTTTTTATTTTTTTTTAGTTTTTTTTTAAACTGGAGATCTCTCCCCATTACTAAATGAGAAAACATTGAATAGAGCTCCTAGCAGCATAACAATACGACGGAAGTAAGTGAAAATCAGAGAGAAATGGCAGGCAAATGAATATGGAGCTCAGATACGACAAAAAAAAAAACAAAAAATAAATAAAAATAAAAACTACAAGTTGACATTTCGGGCAAGTCCTTCTAGAACGTAGTTTAAAATGTTACATCTACTACACAACTGTGGATTTCTTCACCATTTCATGACTCATAATAATAATAATAATAATAATAATAATAATAATAATAATAATAATAATAATAATAATAATAATAATAATTTTGGGAAAAACTCTCTATCACAGTGTCCTAAGGGGTCCACAATAATAAAAATGTCAAAAGTTCATCGAACTTTAAACATTTTTATTATTGTGGACCACTGCAAACAACAACAACAACAATAATAATAATGTCGCGATACCATGGGACACCAGAGTTGAAGAGAAAGAAAGATGAAAAATGGATAAGTATCAAGACCTGAAAATAGAAATAAGAAGGATATGGGATATGCCAGTGGAAATTATCCATAATCATAGGAAAACAAGATCTCTGAAAAGGAATCTGGAAAAACTAGAGGCTGAAGTAACTCCAGGACTCATGCAGAAAAGTGATGGACTCCTAAGGAGGCAGGATGCAACCCGGAACCCCACACTGTGAATACCACCCAGTCGAATTGGAGGACTGTGATAGCCCCCCGCCCCCCATACACACAAATAATAATAATAATAATAATAATAATAATAATAATAATAATAATAATAATAATAATGTGGCGCCGTGGAGGAGTGGGTTAGGTCGTCAATAGACTTAAGTCAAGTTAAGCAACATGGGGCTGGTCAGTCGTTTGGGCATGGGTGACACGCTCTCCCTCGGCGTTGATTCCTTGGGAAAGGATCTTTACCATAATTTCCTCAGTCTACTCAGCTGTAAATGAGTACCTATCCCTGATGGGGTAGGGTCCAGCTATGGGTTAAATAGCAAAACTCAGCAATGATGGAAAGAAATGAAGGAATAAACGACAACGACGTAAATGGAACCTCTGGCAACAGAGGAGCTTCGTCCGGCAACCAGGTCAGGTACTTGGAGGTCGTCATCCAGCAACTGATCACCACAACGACAGTAATCAACAGCCTGAGATTGGAGCTACAGAGGCAAAAAGGAAGAAATGGACAAGAGAAGAAAATAAGGAAATATGGAGATGCTACATCAGAAGCAACCCGACGGAGAGAGGATATAGAAGAAGATTGGTCAACATCTGGAATGAGAGGAATACACCCCCCAAACAGAGCAGAGGCTGGCAGACCAAGTAAGGAACATAAAGAAAAGAACTGGCTCTCCCCAACAGAAAGAGAAGAACTGGAAAGGGAAATGTCACACGACAACGAATTACACGAAGACGAACTGAGAGACGATGCCACAGAAGACGACAGGGAAGATGAGGTATCAAACAACGACACACGAAGAAACACCGACGAAGTAACAGAGAGGACGGAATGGGTAGAAAAGATTAGACAATGGATGGACCCAGATACAGAAAGAACAAAGATCCCCTCCATGAAAGCCTACAACACCAAGAAATTAAGGGAGAAAACAAGTGAGGTCAATGAAATAAAATGGGGCCTAATACACACCACCAGTATCACAGAAACAAATAACTTGACATATGCAGGAGCAAGATTAGTAGCAGAACTGATGGGGATTCGAACACCAACACCACCGTCACAACCAACCCAACAGAAACCAAAACAGCAACCTCCTTGGAAAAGGCGCCTGGAAAAGCAAATCATGATGATGAGATCTGACTTGAGTAAACTGAAAGAGATGGCAGAAAAAAGGCTAAGAAGCAAGAAAACAAGGGAGGAACTCAACGAGAAATACAAAGTACAAGAGAGGGGACTAAACAACACAATAGAAGATGTAAAACAGAGGCTTAAGGCCAAAGCACACAAGATCCAACGGTACATGAACAGGAATAAGGGATACCAACAGAACAAACTATTCGGAACCAACCAGAAAAGACTATACAGCCAACTAAGAGGGGAAGACAACCACCCAGAAATTCCTGAAGCCGAACCAAGTAAGAGACTATGGGAAAACCAATATGGAGCAATCCGGTTATCACACAACAAACATGCAACATGGCTCCAGGAAGTCAAGGAAGAAGAAACAGGGAGAATAAACAAAGATTCACAGAGATCACGACAGACACAGTCAGGACACCCAACTAAAGAAAATGCCAAAAACTGGAAAAAGCAAAAAACCCCAGGTCCCGATGAAAGTCCATGGATACTGGCCTCAAAAAACTTCAAGGCCCTATCACCCACGAATAGCAGAACAACTCCAGCATTGTATCTCAAATCACCAAGCACCCAAATGGATGACCACAGGAAGAACATCCTTAGTACAAAAAGACAAGAGTAAGGGAAATATAGCCAGTAACTACAGGACTATCACCTCGCCTACCAATAATGTGGAGTTACTAACAGGTACCAATCAGTGAAAGCTATAACAAACTACCTAGAGGAGACGAACACCATCCCCCACCAACAGAAAGGCTGCAGAAGGAAGTGGTAGGGGCACAAAAGACCAGCTCCTGGTAGACAAAATGAGTAATGAAGAACAGTAGAAGGAAAACCAACCTAAGCATGGCATGGATAGACTATAAGAAAGCCTTCGACTATAAAAATAAATACCACACACACGGCTAATAGAATGCCTGAAAATATATGGGGCAGAGGATAATTAACCATCAGCTTCCTCAAAAATACAATGCGCAACTGGGAATAAACAAATACTTACAAGCTCTGGAATAAGACTAGCAGAGGTTAATATCAGGAGAGGGATCTTCCAGGGCGACTCACTGTCCCCACTACTCTTCGTAGTAGCATGATTCCCATGACAAAAAAGTACTACAGAAGATGGATGCCGGTACCAACTCAAGAAAAGAGGCAACAAAATCAACCATCTGATGTTCATGGACGACATCAAGCTGTATGGTAAGAGCATCAAGGAAATAGATACCCTAATCCAGACTGGTAAGGATTGTATCTGGGGACATCAGGATGGAGTTTGGAATAGAAAAAATGCGCCTTAGTCAACATACAAAAAAGGCAAAATAACGAGAACTGAAGGGATGGATAAAGCTACCAGATGGGAGAAGCAACATCAAACACATAGATGAGACAGGATAAACAAATACCTGGGAATAATGGAACAAAGGAGGAGATATAAAACACCAAGAGATGAAGGACACGATCAGGAAAGAATATATGCAGAGACTCAAGGCGATACTCAAGTCAAAAACTCAACGCCGGAAATATGATAAAAGCCATAAAACACATGGGCAGTGACAGTAATCAGATACAGCGCAGGAAAATAGTGGAATGGACGAAGGCAGAACTCCGCAGCATAGATCAGAAAACCAGGAAACAAATGACAATACACAAAGCACTACACCCAAGAGCAAATACTGACAGACTATACATAACACGAAAGGAAGGAGGGAGAGGACTACTAAGTATAGAGGACTGCGTCAACATTGAGAACAGAGCCACTGGGGCAATATCTGAAAACAGTGAAGACGAGTGGCTAAAGAGTGATGGGAGAAGAGGCTAATAAAAGTAGACGAAGACCCAGAAATATACAGAGACAGGAGAAAGACAGAAAGAACAGAGGACTGGCATAAACAAACCAATGCACGGACAATACATGAGACAGACTAAAGAACTAGCCAGCGATGACAATTGGCAATGGCTACAGAGGGGAGAGCTAAAGAAAGAAACTGAAGGAATGATAACAGCGGCCACAAGATCAGGCCCTAAGAACCAGATATGTTCAAAGTATGATAGACGGAAATAACATCTCTCCCACAGTAGGAAGTGCAATACGAAAAATGAAACCATAAACCACATAGCAAGTGAATGCCCGGCACTTGCACAGAACCAGTACAAAAAGAGGCATGATTCAGTGGCAAAAGCCCTCCACTGGAGCCTGTGCAAGAAACATCAGCTACCTTTGCAACTAATAAGTGGTACGAGCACCAACCTGAAGGAGTGATAGAAAACGATCAGGCAAAGATCCTCTGGACTATGGTATCAGAACGGATAGGGTGATACGTGCAAACAGACCAGACGTGACGTTGATTGACAAAGTCAAGAAGAAAGTATCACTCATTGGATGTCGCAATACCATGGGACACCAGAGTTGAAGAGAAAGAGAGGGAAAAAATGGATAAGTATCAAGATCTGAAAATAGAAATAAGAAGGATATGGGATATGCCAGTGGAAATCGTACCCATAATCATAGGAGCACTATGCACGATCCAAGATCCTGAAAAGGAATCTAGAAAAACTAGAGGCTGAAGTAGCTCCAGGACTCATGCAGAAGAGTGTGATCCTAGAAACGGCACACATAGTAAGAAAAGTGATGGACTCCTAAGGAGGCAGGATGCAACCCGGAACCCCACACTATAAATACCACCCAGTCGAATTGGAGGACTGTGATAGAGCAAAAAAAAAAAAAAAAAATAATAATAATAATAATAATAATAATTAATAATAATAATAATAATAATAATATAATAATATTAATATATAGATATTATAGTATATTTGTTTGTCCTTATTTGTTACAAATTCATAGTATAAGCAGAAAATTCGCCGAAGCAATTTAATGCTTATATGGCGATAACATAAGGCAAGTTTACTGGTTTTACATAAAAGTTATACAGACTTACAAGCTAAAACAGAGACATAAAAATACATGGGTCGAGCCTATTTTGACAAAGGGTTGTAATACTAAGTAAGACATTAGAATACAAAAGAAGGCAAGTCCAGTTTGCAACACAAAAAGCATTTATGCAAATGCCAATAAAACAACACACGTCCAGCTTGTGTTCCAAGGAATAAAAAAATACCTAGGTAACTAAAAAGGAGTCTTTTAAAAAGCACAGTTCAACACCACTTAAAATACCTACTGTTGTGGCAAGTAACAGTTTTTTGTTTTTGTAATTTCTGAGAGAAACATAAAAGGAATCTTCTAAAAGTTTTCTGTCATGTTCATTGTTAAGCCCAATCAGCTGATAGTGGAGGAATCTGCCCCTAGTAGCATATTCATGGGAGCTCAAGTTGGGGCGTAACAAAAGATCATAAAAGTAAGGCAGCTCCCCCATAAGCAGTCTTCTCAAGAACTTGAATAAGCTTAGTTTATACAGGCTACTTATGTTTAGTATTTGCAAACATGTATATAGCTCCGATGTGCCCATCACCGGTCTTCCATCCTCATATCTGACTCCCAGAATTATTCTTAGCAAGTTGTTGACACGTACCTTCAATCTCTTAAGCACAGTAACAGGTGCCGAGCCCCATATTAAGAGGTGGTTATTCAAGTAGGGGAGCACTAGAGCATAATATAGTTTAAGCAATATGTCAGTCGGCACGAAATCACGAGTACTAATAATTGCTCCAGTTATACGGCTGACATTAAGTGAGACATTGTTAATGTGTTTTGTATATATCAAGGTATTAGTGATAGTCAAGCCTAGGTATTTGAAGTCCGTTACCCATTCAATAATGCCATCAGCGAAAGATAGGACGGGAAGTTCCTGGGGAGACCTGGTCAGGACAAACTTCAACTTACTCTTACTAGTATTAGGAGTTAGCATATTTGCTTTTAAGTATACCTCAAGTTCACTAAACAAATTCCTAACTTTATTCATAAGCTCGGTGAATGAATGGGATACCAGCAGAAAAGCAGCATCATCCGCAAATAAAATTGTTTCGGCCTGCACTGCATTAGGTAGGTCATTTATAAATATATTAAAACAAAGAGGACCAAGTATAGACCCTTGAAGCACACCACCTGTAATCATTTTAAGATCAGAATCAACACCATTGACGCTTACAAACTGCCTTCTGTTAGCAAAGTATGATCTTAGGTATAGATGAAATTGGCCACGAAACCCATAATGCTGTAGTTTATCCAAAAGTATTTTGTGTGACACAGTGTCAAATGCCTTTCTCAAGTCAAGGAAGAAGCAGACACAGAAACTCTTCTCTTGATAAGCCTTTGTTGCAATAGAGAGAAATTTAATGATGGCCTGTGTAGTACTTCTATTCTTGCGGAAGCCATATTGAGAATTATTAAGAATAGAGTACTTTTCAATGCTGTTCATCCTGTCTAGAGTTAACCTTTCAAAGATTTTTGAAGCCACGGGTAAAACTGATATGGGCCTATAATTATCAATGATGCTTTCTAATCCAGACTTATATACAGGAGTAACTCTTGCAACCTTAAGTCGACTAGGAAATTCAGGCTGCATAATGGACATATTATAGAGCATTGCATGATCGGATGCAAATACAGTACAGCTATCCTTCAATATTAACGGCGTTATGTCACAAATTTTATTGCCTTTATTTTTTAAACTTCTGATAACATGTGCCACCTCTACATGATCAGTCGGCCTTAAGTAACACGTTGTCATTATTGGAGGGGTATGGTAGGTAGTTACAAGCAGTAGTTCTAAATTACCCACAAGGGAGGCAGCAGTATTTATAAAAAAAATTATTGACATAGTTGACCAAATCCAAGCCAGTCAAAATCCCATCAGGTGTCTGGATATATTCCAGGCTGGCAGCTTTTTTAGTTTTTATAAGATTATTAATAATTAACCACAGTTTCGAAGTATCATTTCCAGCATCTTTAAATTTACTATAATAGTATACTCGTTTGGCTAGTCTAATTGCTTTTGTTAGCATAT
>NC_061108.1:11853430-11867740 GCF_015104395.2 Macrobrachium nipponense
AATATAGAAGCTTTCTTTTTTATTTTATTCCAGTTCATGCATAACCATTGCACGATAATCCTCTCTTTTTCTCTTCCTGTCTGTCTTCGCCACGAAATTACCTATAATTTGCGAACCACAGCTGCCAGCTAACTTTCCGTATATGGCTTAATTTCAAAACTTTTTTTCGATAAGGTCTCTCTCTCTCTCTCTCTCTCTCTCTCTCTCTCTCTCTCTCTCTCTGAGTGGAAAAGGATGAGCTCGTATACTGAAACAAACTAATAGCCGGAATTATTTCTTGTCTCCTGGAAATCTAATTAGGAATGAGTGTTCTGTTAGGTTCTGGATGCCGTGCTACTCTGTAGAATGTTAAAATAGCTTTTGCATTTAACTCCACTAAGACTTATAAATGCTGTATTACTCTGTAGAACATGTTAATACAGCTTTTGTATTTAACTCCACAAATACTTATAAACTATGTTAATATAAATGAGGCCATAAATTCTAATAATCTGATTTTGGCTCAGTTATCAATGTCATTTATTTTTAAAAAATACAGTATTTTCACTTATATTATTTTTATCTTCTGTTTTGTCTTCCAGGACATGTCTTTAATTATACAATTATAGGTTCCCAAAAATTTTTCTTATACTGTACTATATGGAATGGGTAAATGTCGTTTTGTGAATTTACCTAAAATATGTTTATATTTAAAGTTTTGCTTGCAGGATATCAATATATAAGCAAGAGAAGAACATTGGATATAACAATAAGAACATGAAGTTGCATAAATAAAATGGCTCTAATCTACTGCAAACAAATTGCTTTAGAAATTTAAAATAATTCGATCATTTGCAGCCGATTTCAGCGAATTAAAATTAAATAAAAGTGAAAAAAAAGGGAGTTTGAGAGAGGTCTCTTAATAAATGAACATAAGACCATTTCAAGTCTTTTCACAAGACGAATATGTATTTCAAATCTTCTTTTGCACAAGAAGAAAGACTAATAAAGAGAAGAAGAAATTACAAGGGTATGGGGTCTCGTTCACGTTAATATGTTAACGAGACTGCCTTGTTGTCCTTTTGCCAACTGGATGACAGCAAATGCTAATATCCTATCAAAACAATGAATATATTTGTTCAAAAACAAATCAACATAGCCCTGGGAAATTATTTTGATACTAAACTTACTTATCCTTTCCGTGCATCGTGTTGACTCTTCTCTTGAATAAATACTTCATTGGGTAAACAAAACGATGAATGGTTGGGCAAGAACTTGGAATTTAAAACTCGTACATCTCTCTCTCTCTCCTCTCTCTCTCTCTCTCTCTCTCTCTCTCTCTTCTCTCCCCACCCCCCCCAACCCCTCAAGTGTTTGTTTGTATACCAATGCAAAGGTAATTCTTCGGAAAGCGGGGACTGTACAGTGATGCTCAAATCTCATGCGACATGACTCCATGGGATTTCGTTCAAAATTCACTAACTGGCAACCCAAATGCTCCATATTTATCTATTATTTCAATGCAAAAACGCGATTATTGCATACAATAAGGCCATAATATGTTTCATAAGAGTGATATCTGTCATATATTTCAAAACTGTAAGAAAATGTCACGTGCAACAAATTTCAGAAAAAACTCTTACAAAACATTTTCAGATCTTTCGATCACACATCGCTGAAGCATTTGACCAAAACGAAGTTGTCATCAAACCTCAGTTCTAATGTTAAATAAAAACAACGAAAATTTTCATAACATTCATACTAGTTCAAAAGCAAGCATAAAATTTGAAATAGTCAGATTTGATTGTTTTTACACCTCAATGCAGAAAAAAATTTAAATATGTATATATACAAAGTAGAATGCGCCCACCAATATCAGTGTGTGAGTGGAGCATGTATGACGCACCATTAGTGTTGGTGCAACAACAACCACTTGGTGTAACATAGGTCTACAATTAGTAGCGACAATGAAATTATCGTGAATACATTTACTTTTTATGTGTTACAGGAATATTTGGAATTTCATGCATAATTATTTGTTATATTTCTTAAATACAAAAATGATGGAATACTACCAATAATTATTCGCCTATGCAATTATTCTTGTGTCAATAACCAAGAATTGTTCCTAGGCCTAGGTGTTAGATTTCTTTACTTAGCATTCACATTTCTCTATCAACAATTTCTAGCCAGAAAGCAAATGAGGTTATCTACACATTCTTGCACTTCAAGTTACCCTATGAAAGAATAAATTATACACCAAAAGCGAGAAGAAGGACTGTTAAGAAAATAATATTTTAAACCAGTTGAAAAACAAGTGTTCCATACCCCTCGATATTAATACTTATGATATTTCGATTAATAGCCATCTTCTCCATATACTCAAAATCATCATCATCTTTTACAAATAAAAACATTAGTAAAATTACAGCTCAGAACGCTTAGATTATTCTTTTAGTCCTATAAATCATTTTAGAACATACAGGCAGCTTGAACACAGCCTAAAATTTCAACATTCAAAGAAAACTGGTTGTAATTCTTATTCCTATTGTATTCGTCAAAGAACAATTACTCTCTACAAATAAATTCATTAGTATCAGATTACATCTCAGAAGGCTTAGATTATTCTTTTAGGCCTATAAAGCATTTTGCACTATAAAAACTACTGCTTAAACACAGCCGAAAGCTTCAACATCCAAAGAAAACTTGCTTTAATTCATATTCCTACTTTGAAGATATTGTTATGGCTGTTTAGCTTATTAGGTCTACTGTCATAATGAAGCAGACGTAGTTATGTTGACCAGTCCGAGGAGCATGTTAAGTGTGCTTTCATTGATGGCACAGCTAACCTTATCACACCGCACTTTGAACTAAGCAACTTAAAAAAAGAAAAAAAAATTAGTTCAAATCACACAGATTACGAATTATACCAATGCATTAAAGGGATCATATTTATATAACCATAAGGAAAATGGGGCTAGCTGTAAATTCACAAATTTTTCGACAAGTATGACATTAGAAGAAAAGTATAACACTACTTGGCAACATCACGTTGAGTCTGAGAATCTGGACGATACAAAAAGAATTATGTTGCATGAGATTTGAGCACCACTGTACAAAAACACTAACATTAACTGTAAGCTATTGATAACTTTAAACAAATATAAAAAAAATATTCTTTCCTTTTTCACTTATGTAGGGTAGTAAGAATGGCTGGTATTGCTCAACAATTTTCTGGCATCATCTTTTTTATGTCTGTATACATACCATATATAATATATATATATATATATATATATATATATATATATATATATATATAATATATTACATGTATGTATGTATGCATGTATGTATGTATGTATGAAGCACTAAAATTGGGCATATCATTAGCGTATTTTGGCATTTTCACTTGTAAAGTTACCATTGAGCAAAACCTTCGAATAAATATTTTTTTTTTATTACTCGATGAAAATAGAAGAACTTTTTGGTAAAAGTAGGACCGTTTAGGTCATTTTTATGGGCAAACTAGGACCCTGATGGTTAATCTCGTAGGCAAACTATGACCTTTTTGGTAAAAGAAAAAAAAAGGAAAAAAAATACAGGATCTTTTTGATCAAAATATGAACTTTGTGAGCTTACTAGAACCTCTTTGCTAAAAAGGAAAAAGTACTAGGACCTTTTTTGGTCAAAATAGGAACTTAGTGAGCATACTAGGACCTCCGTGGTAAAAAAAAAAAAAAAAAAAAAAAAAAATAGGACCTTTTTGGTTAAAATAGGAACATTATGAGCATACTAGGACCTCTTTGGTGAAAACACAAAATAAAAGAGGACTTTTTTGGTCAAAATAGGAAGTTTGTGAGCATACTCGGACCTCTTTGGTAGAAAAAAAAAAACTACGACCTTTTTGGTCAAAATAGATTCTTTATGAGCATACACTAGGACCTCTTTGGTAAAAAGAAAAAAAAAAACTTGGACCTTTTTGGTCAAAATAGTAACTTTGTGGGCACAATAGGACCTTTTTGGTAAAATTATAACCATCATGGTTAAATTTTGTCGGCGAACAAGGACCATTTTGGTAAAAAAAGGAGGAGAGAGAGGACCGTTTTGGTACATTTTTTGGGAACCTAGGACCTCAATGAAAATATTGAGGCAGATAAAAAAAAAA
Organism: Macrobrachium nipponense; assembly: GCF_015104395.2. Classification (NCBI taxonomy): domain Eukaryota; kingdom Metazoa; phylum Arthropoda; class Malacostraca; order Decapoda; family Palaemonidae; genus Macrobrachium; species Macrobrachium nipponense. The sequence continues at coordinate 11,857,578 of NC_061108.1, forward strand.
AAAAAAAAAAAACAAAAAAAAAAAAAATTGGAGGAAAACAAAATTTAACTCTTGGCAAACTGAAGTTTGCAAAGTATCAAGTTCATTTTAAACAATTTTTCCTTACAGGAAACTTTACATGACCTAAGCAGGTTCTAATTAGGAAACAACACTGTTTTTACGATGACGAGAGATTGAAGTATTACAGGAAGTTGTAAAACTCTAAAATAAGACCCAAGATTGTGGTATATATATAATAAATAAATATACTTCATGTAAGCGAACATATTGCTTGTTTGTTTACAAGAATATTCACTCCTTCTACTTCTCCTCTCTCTCTCTCTCTCTCTCTCTCTCTCTCTCTCTCTCTCTCTCTCTCTCTTTCTTAATCAAAAAGACATATACAAAAAAAAACAAAAAAAACAATATATTTGCTAGTAAAACTGAATCTAGGATGAAGCGGTTAACAAATAAATAAATAATTCTGAGATTTTATATATAATTTCTGCAGTCTTACTTATTATTATTATTATTGCTTCTTTTTGTCATCAATAAGAAAAAAAAAAGTTATCAATAAAAATTTCCTTCACATCTGTCGTCAACACAACCGCCCCCCCCCCACCCCCACCCCCCCCACCCCGCTTTCCCCCACCAAACACCCCCTCTCCTGAAAAAAAGGATAGACAGCAGCAGCTTATAAACTAGAGGAACCTACAAAGTTCCTATTTTCTTAGGCGGGAAATGTGCCGCTCGTCTGATAACTTTGCGGGAGGCGCCTATTTCCACTACACTCGCTCGCTCAAATCCCATTCATTCACCTTCCAGCAATCAATCAGGAAATGAATGGCATGTCTCTAACAGTAACGTGCAAATCTGAATAAATAAATGAAATGAAAACTAAGAGAAGAAAGTTTTTTTAGGTGCAATTTATATGCAAATATAAAACACGGCATTCTAGAAAGTAAAATAATCAAAATTACCACTGACAATTTTTACTTAATGTTTTATACAACTAAACTAGCTGTATTTAAAATGCTAAAATACCAAACCACATATTTTTCCAGCATACATTCAGGGTAATAGGCACATCTAGTCAATAAGTGCTTATGCAAGTTTTTCCCGCTTCGTTTCAAGAATAAACTTAGGAGTTCCTCAATGAAAAACGTTTATTTTAAAAAGTTTATAGAGACTGATTCAGAATGAATACAAAAACAGTAGTGTACATTTAAATGACGAGAACGTTCTATCTAAACATTGGATAGAAAAAATTACACGCGCAAAAAAGCTATTAAATGGCTGCTTGACAATACCATTATAAATGAGATAGCAGTGTGCACCACCCCACCTGGCCTGTCTGCATGGATTGTTCGCGAAAATACAGGGAAACTAACAGCACACGCATCTTTATTGAATTTCAAGAACGTTCCCCATAAGATACTTCTAATTTTCGATAGTAAAAAAAAAATCTTTGTTGGGAGGAGCTAAAATGTAGTCATTGAAATCTCAAAACATAATATAATATTGATATATGATAACTTACTGCAATTAAAAAAAATGAAAAACATTTATTCTTTAAAAAAAAAAAAAAAAAAAAAAAAAGGAATTTTTTTGACATAAGAGAAAACGACCATTTTTGACGGTCTCCCATACAGTATCTCGTATCTATTGGTGCCAGGAGACGGTTTTTCCAGGAGGCGAAGCCCTTATGACCTGGGTGTGTGTGTGAGTGTGTGTGTGTGTGTGTGTGTGTGTGTGCCAAATGTCAGCTCTTCAACACCATTCCTTGGAATATATGGGAAATTTTAATGCTTTATTATACTATCTTCACTTACCCCTAAAATAAACAACATTGGTTATTATTTGTCAAGATAAAAGGGGAAGTGAAAATAGAGACGCTCTACATTTCATTAGCTTATTATTATTTTTTTTTTATTTATAGAATTCAGTTTCCAACTATGGATTTATAATTTTCTAAAATGGGGAAATATTCACTCCAAAACCTTGTTAATACTAGCAACTACTACGAGCGTGTACCAGGGTTAAAAGGTACTGAAAATAAATTAAAGTCAAATTATTTATCCAAAGAGTAAGTTCTCTGTCTTGAACAGTTAAGCCACCAGCCCCGCCCCACCTCTCTCTCTCTCTCTGAATTCAGCCCGCAAGGCAAACATCCTTAACAATACCAGGGAAGTAATCATTTGGATTCCTCTCACACTGTCACATTTTCCAGCTCTCGACCATAAAGAAAAATTCTCATAACTACCGGTACCTCCCCGACTACCGCATAGTCCATAACTTTTTATTTACTTATTTATTTTTGTTTTTTACAAGTATCGCAACCTAAAAAGTCTTCATACGTACGGTCTTTGCTATTTTATTTAAAACACACACGCACACCACACACACACACACACACACACACATATATATATATATATATATATATATATATATATATATATATATATATATATATATATATATATATATATATGATGCCTGTGTGTGCGAGTTTATGTGGTGTTTCCCGTGCGTGTATGTGTAACTGGGTGTGTTCGTCTCTAAGATATTCTGGGAGTGTGCAAATAAAAAAACATAAACGCGCAAATTGTTAAGTAACTTCTGTGAGAGCCATTTATCGAAGTAGATTACTAGTCCTCGCGTGAAATAATTCCAAAGTCCCCCTAAAGACTTCGGAAATAGTTCAGCTAAACGGTGGGGTAATGGAAACGGGCGGAGAGAGAGAAAAGAGATGTGAGAGAAGAGATGCTTTGCCCCTGAAAACAGAGAAGCTATTAATTCTCCGAAGATGAAACGGGAGGAAGCAAAGTTTGCTGAAGCAATCGATATGAATTTCTCCCCTCTCCGATCCTGTGACGATCGGCAAACGGCAAATGCGCCGTAAATCCTGTCAAACACTTTCATCGTATTTTCTATTTGCCTTCCTTATTGGACCTCTGTTACTTAGGGCGAGGGGGGGGTGGTGTACTGGTCCATTAACAGTCATAAAATAACACTGGGTTTCTTTTGAGTTACTTTTTTGTCCAGGAAAAAATGAAGGTTTTTTTTCCGCACTGGTACATAAAGAACTGGAGTACATTTTTTAGGATTAAGCATTCTCTCTCTCTCTCTCTCTCTCTCTCTCTCTCTCTCTCTCTCTCTCTCTCTCTCGCTTCAGCGCCTTGATATCGAATTCTCTCAGCTTTAAGCTGAAAGCAGAGGTTTTTTTTTTTTTTTTTCCAATGACCGAATATTGTCTTTGCCAAGACGAAACTCCTCTCCAAACGTTTCAACCGTAAGATATGTATATATGCCAGGTTTTCCCACAGTGTTTCTTTGTTTTTTCATGGTATAATATCGAAAATGTGCAGTCCGATGAATAAACCCTGAATTACAAGTATTAAAGTATCTTTATACATGAATTAATACTTAGAAGTAGTTTCGTATTACTTTCCTATGAGTGATTTGCTTTCACTGGTAACCTATATATTTAGACAACATTACATAATTTCGAATATTCTGTTGAATTATCTACATCACGAAGAATAAAAACAGAAAAACTGTAATAACTAAAGAAAATTGGATGAAAGAAGGGATGAACCACTAACATTATATGAACCAGAAGAAGGGGAAAGATTTATGCTATAACACAAATATCTAGAGCAACTGAAAGTTGAACTTCTGGAGTCCTAGACAATGGATGTCTGGCCCAGTTGCTACAGTTGGCCACATTTCATATCAGTGTGCATTGACAGAAACATTAAATACATGAGCATCAAGGACGAGTGCCAAGCAGTAACAACAACAACAAAAACAACAACAACAACAACAATAATAATAATAATAATAATAATAATAATAATAATAATAATAATAATAATAATAATAATAACAATAACAATAATAGCATGAGTCTTAAAATTGAGAAATATATGTACAATTATAGATAAAATCCGTATAGAACTATCTTTCATTATAAGTACATATGCATAAGTGTGGGTTTTTTCCCCAGTACCTCCAGGACGCATGCAGAAGAGAGTGCTCCTTGAAACGCCACACATAGTGAGAAAGGTGATGGACTCCTAAGGAGGCAGGATGCAACCTGGAACCCCACACTATAAATACCACCCAGTCGAATAGATTAACTGTGATAGAAAAAATACATATGATAATAACAACAACAACAACAATAATAATAATAATAATAATAATAATAATAATAATAATAATAATAATAATAATAATAATAAAGGAAAAATGGTGACCCCCAAAAGGATACAGAGGACCCACTAACGAAAAAAAGATGGATAAAATGGAAGACTTATCGAACTATAAATCACAGAATGAGCATAATTTATTGTCTTGACGAAATCTTTTTAGGCCATTAAATCTCAACTGAAAGTCCTTTGTACTCTCTCTCTCTCTCTCTCTCTCTCTCTCTCTCTCTCTCTCTCTCTCTCTCTCTCTTCTCTCTCTCTCCTCTCTCTCTCTCTCTCTCTCAACTAATAATGTCTGAGTAATGACTGAAATTGTGAATTCAAATGACCACTCATTAACCACCGACATTAATATACATAACCCCCACCTCTCTCTCTCTCTCTCTCTCTCTCTCTCTCTCTCTCTCTCTCTCTCTGCAATTATTGCAAGTTTCAACACCACAATTCAAAGGTATGTATAAATATCTATTAAACTCCAAATCAAGCGCTGAAAGAATTCCAAAGGTCTCGAGGTTTTATCTGCAGGTAATAACTTTTATATAATATATATATATAATATATATATAATAATTGTATATAATATATATATATATATATATATATATATGTATGTATATATCTATATATATATATGTATATATATATTATATATATATTAATATTATCTATATATATATAAATATATATATATAATATATTGAAATAAATCGTGCTCTATCTATGGGCTCCTCAGACGCACCGCTACAGGAAAGATTATTATCATGAATGACCCCAGCCACCCACGCAACATGAAGATATATTTTTCCTTAGTTAAAAGTAAATGACTTTCATACCAAAACTTATGGTAATGATGACAATTCAATCATTGTAGTTAAGCCTTATTCCCCTATTGTTAAAATAAAATCCCCTGAGTAACGAGTGCAAGAATATGTCATCTGTTTGGCTTAGAAAAACTTATCCAACTGGCTAGGGGATTTTGTCTTCAATTTCACACGTCAGACAAGACATTGCCAAACTTTTGCTTTACAGGTATGGTGAAACGACCTATTTTTTCTTCCCAATTACATCTGTGTAATTTACGGATGTTTATTTACGGATGTATGGCCAAGTATTAATTAGAATTAACTGTAATGTACTTCAAGACACCTATCCTTAATGTACTATAGTAGGCTCACATCAACCGTGCATTTGATGTCTAGGCCAGTCCCTTATCACGCTCCTGATTGGCTGTTGATAAGCCAATCTCACGACTGGAAACTCTCAGTCTCTCTCGAGAGTTCACATAGGCAGGATGTATGTTCCACCTCTGCCTTTCAAAAGTATCTCTCGGGAGCAGTGAAACATACATCCTGTCTATGTGAACTCTCTCGAGAGACTGAGAGTTTCCAGCCCTGTGATTGCTTATCAACAGCCAATCAGGAGCGTCGTAAGAGACTGGCCTAGACATCAAATACACGGTTGATGTGAATCTACTATAGCTCTTCAGAAAATTATAACCAAGTGTTATTCGTAGCCAATTTGCTAGTTAACTGGATGAAAAGTTGTTTTTCCTCTTCAAGACACCTGAGATGTAGATGGCATCTCGGAGGTGTCTCCTTTCGGTGAAGGCCTTGTAAACAACCAACAATCCTATTATGCAAATGATTCAAGGCCCCTATACACGCAAATTGGAGATAGTAGGGAAGAGAAGGGAATTAACGTCGCATCCCTCCTATGACCTGTCTCTCAAAGCATTAGAAAATAAACCGTGTTAACCTACAACTTTGCAACTTCTAAAGAGACAAACAGATGATGGGTATACCCAGCTGGGTGTAAAAATCGTTATTTATTTTCATGTATTAGGCAAAAAGGAGTGATGGCCATTTTCATTTCAAAACTCCGTAAAATGAACTTCAATCAAGCATCTGCATTATTAGAGGCAATGAGAAAACAATAAGCAGAAATCTAAACTGAAAAAAAGGCTGCTAAAAAGGAACAACATTTCCTTACCACCATAATTTTGAAAGTAACGAAGATATTATTTATCCAGACCTATCGCCCCTGCAAATAAATTGTTTTAAGCTTTCTGACCAACACGGAATCATGTGAATAAATAATTTTAGCAAAACATGTCAGATTTTCGTCACTAGAGAAGGGTGAGAAATCTAAGGCAAAGCTAAGGCAAGCACCCGCAAGAACGCAGAACATTTGCTTTGGAAAACAATGAGAAAAATATTAGACACCACAGCTGATGAAAAAGGGAATGACTCAATATCTGAGATGAAACTCTAAGCACACACCAAGGAAGGATACATTACAACAGGGCAGTAACATTATATGACAAATATGAAGGAAATCAAGTTTTCTTTTTCAGATAAAGGGAAAGATAGACATGAAATTAATATTCACCCCGGAAGATAACAAGGACCCACTGACGAAAACAAGTTTTGGAAATGATGGAAGGAATTCGGTATTAAAATTAGACGTTTACAAACAATATCTTCAAATAATAGAGACATCGTATAATTTATACTCCCGACTCCTTATTAAGCCACAATCTCTCTAATATAAACTCCTGTGTGTACTCTGTTTCTTTGATATATATATATATATATATATATATATATATATATATATATATATATATATATAGATATATATATATATATATATATATATATATATATATATATATATATATATACGTATATCGATGATGAAGTATTTAGTCTGAAATATTTTGACTCTTTTTAGAAATACGTCACTGCATTAAAAATAAGTTATCATATTACCTTTTTAAAAATTTTAATTGATAACTCTAGAATAGACGAAGCTAATTAAATTTGTTAACATTAATAGATGAATTGTCCTGGTTTTCATCAGGATTTTTGCATTCATTTATTTCATATATATATATATATATATATATATATATATATATATATATATATATATATATATATATATATATATATATATATATATATATATGAAATAAGAAATGAATGCAAAACTCTCATGAAAGCAAGGAAAATTCACCTATTATGGTTAACAGATATAATTAGCTTGCTCTATTCTAGAGTTATCAATTATAAAAGAAAAAAAAGTAATATGATAACCTATTTTTAATGCAGTGACGTATTTCTAAAAAAAAGTCAAAATAAAAAAAAAATCTTTTGAATTCCAGGAATAAAAACAGGAGGTTTTTTCAGACTAATTCTTTCATCATCGATTTCTTTTTTTTTAATTGGGAGGTCACATTTACCAATTACTTTTAATATGATTGGCGGGAGAAATCCGGTAGAATAATCCCAAGTTATTAAAAGAGGAAATTTCCCTGACTAAGAGATATATTGTAACATTTTTGTTGATGTTTATTATCAGTGATTTATTTTAAGTTAAAACTGATGTAGTAAAATAATTTTAAAATTGAATGTTAATAATATAGTAGCTACGACTAAAAAAAAAAAAACTCCTATTATGTTTATGAAGATTTTATGTTGCCCTAAACATGTTAAGAAATGACAGATGCTCAGTGAGTAAGCAAGTTAGTTATATACATATAACTAATTTAAATAGTAAAATTGATCTTCCTTTTACACACAGCCAAGATCAAGAAATGTTACCAATACTTGCGTCTATGAATATTTACGCAGAAATAAAACCATAAAAATGGAAGAAAATATTTGGGAATGTAATAATAATAATAATAATAATAATAATAATAATAATAATAATAATAATAATAAAAAACAGGTACTATTAACGGCTAGCGTGGGATATCGACCCTACGTTTGTCAAAACAAATAAAAACGTGCAAAATATGCGCCAAAGCTTCATCGGCGAAATCGAGTTTTCTGTACAGCTTATAATGCTGTATGGGCCGCGGCCCATGAAACGAAAGAGAAATAAAAGAAAAAAACGACACGATCATATAAAACAAAATGAGACAGGAATATATGTAACTTAGTGTATGGATCTTCCCAAATTCTTCCCTCGGTCCTAAGGCAAAGTAGGGGAAATATTGTAACATAATTGGTTGCGACGTGTTCATCGCCCCAACCCCTACCGCCCCCACCCCCCCCCCCCCCCCCCCCCCCCACAAAAAAAATAAATAAATAAAAATCCCTTCACTCAAAAGTCGGTGTCCGCACCAAAAGCTCCCCTGTAACATGGCGCATACGCGGTAGCAATTTGTATGGTTAGTACTAGTAGTAGTAGCAGCTGAAATATGCCTGTGAAACGACGACATTCTCGGTTTCTTCGTCGTCTATTTTCGCTTGCATTTCGTGTTCCAAACGCCATAAAGAACAACAAATAACACAAAAATATGCTACAACCTTCTCCCAGGTGATTTACACACACGCACACACACACACACACACACACACACCACCTTCAAATACGATCATTTTTTCTGGAGAGTAGGTCTAACAGAAACAATGAATGCCAAGCGTAAGACACAATCAAATGAAATTTATTGTAACACTTACCCAAGCTTCTATCAATAATTCGTAGGCCGGCCCTTGCGTATCAGCACCTCCTGAGGCCTGTGGGGGATTAGAATTTGCCAATTCCCGCAGGAGGACAGGTTCACAAGTATCCCAGATCTGGAGTTTGTCAAGGTTAGTTGTCGTGTCCTCTGGCCCCTTCAACAAGACTTGATCGGCACACAAAGGTTTCCTACTGTGGACAAATCAGGGGGAACAACTGCCTGACTTAATGTTGTCAGTTTGGCAATCATTTAGCCAATCAGTGACGTAATAACTGGTGAGAGTGAGTGAACCTCTGACGTCATTGGCGGCTTGGCACTTCGCACCGTCCTGCTGCAGAATGGACGTCACTCGATTTCTCGTAACGAAGAGTCCAAAACGTTGCCTAACAGCGCAAGACAAAGTCTCCGTTGACGTGTTTTCTCGCGGTAAAAATTGGGAAAAAACACTAAATTCCCCACGGCACTATACAACATAACATTGTCCAACCCCCAGCTGATGACTACTAGGCGCACCTCCACTCCATCCCTCCCCCCACCTGACATGCGTGAAATGTTATGTAGCCTTCCCCGTCCTTTTGTTTTGGTACGTGTGGATACAAGTGGCCAAACAGTTGAATATCATCACTTTTATATTATGATTATTAATTATAATAATTTCCATGCACTAGATACTGCTGGTCATTTATATATGTAATCTATTCCTAAGCATGAACGTGCGAGGAGAAAGGTTACGGGGGCTCCAAGACCATGAGCAGTTGTAGAGACCGGTAGACCCATCCAAAGTTCCCCAGGACGCCAGGAGCTCCACACAGCTCTCTCACCTGTTCCGCTTTTGTTTCTCGTCACTAGTTTTCAACGCCACCTTATGGAATGCAGTTACGCGGACTATATCGTGGATGTTATGCTTCTTAAGGGCCCCATAGACGTTACGATCGCCGGATCCGGTTATCTGAATCGGAAGTAAATCTCACTGTCTATGGGGTGAACGAGACGCTGAAGCGGCAACATGGCAACTGCGTCCGCAGATGATGAGTTCTGGGAGGAGTTTATTGAACGTCGTAAGAGAGCGAAATTAGGCTTATGATAAATTAGTTGGAAAATTATTGAAGGATGATATCATATATTCTATATATATATATATATATATATATATCTATATATATATATATAGATATATATATATATATATACATATACAACGTGTATGTATGTATAGCCTATGCTGCATCATGCATAGTCTAATGGCACATACGGTAGTTTAGTATACAGTAGGTCTATGATCCGTTAATGCAGAATAGGCACTTAAACCTACGGTTCTGCAGCCAAGAAGTGAAGTGTACAATTTTCAACTCTTGTAAACAAAAATTTTAGTTTACACATATAACAGTGAAATATTATTGAATATATTGTCATAGACTTTTATTATATTTTATGTATGGAAAATAACAAAAAGTAATTTAAACAATAGTACTACGCGCGCACGCACCAAGTGT